>NW_026067910.1:13950386-13972397 GCF_014885135.2 Alexandromys fortis | reverse complement strand
TATAGAAAAAAAGTCATGTAGAATAAATAAAAGAGGAATTCATAGAATGAATACCTTGGAAACAAGATTTCAAATTAACTTTTGCATACTACTTTTAATTACTTTAGTTTTACACTTATTACATATTAATTGAGATTTAGATAGCAAGGGTAAAAATGAAAAATATTCTTTGTGTATTGAATGAATATTAAGATCAAATAAACAAAGTGATCAGACAAGATTAGAATAAGAATTAAAGTGTGATAATGGAAACGACAAGGAAATGAAGAGATGAGAGGGGAGGGAAGTGGAAGGTGGGGGAGGAGGGAAGGAAGAGAAAGGAAAGGAAGGGGAAGAAAGGAGAGGAGAAATTAAAGATGGGAGACCTAAAATTTACCTGGCTGTGGTGTAATTTAAAAATGAAAGAAAGCTTCACACTTTACAGAAAAGGTTGACTATCGCTATGAAGAGATGCCATGACCATTGCACCTCTTATTTAAAAAAAAAAAACATTAATTGGGGCTGGTTTATAGTTTAGAGGTTTAGTCCATTATTGCCATGGTGAAAAGCATGGTGCTTCATAAGCAGACATGGAGTTGGAGAAGTAGTTGAAGTTCTACATCTAGATTGATGATTAGCAGACAGCACAAAGAGAGAGACTAGGCCTGAGCTTGGCTAAAGTGTTTGAAACCACAAACCCCAGCCCTTTCAATGACACACTCCCTCCAACAAGTCCACAACTCCTAACGGCACCACTGCCTAAAAATCTATGGGCGCCATTTCCATTTAAACCACAATACAATCAATACCACAATTAGACAATGAGCTAGAATTTATTAGGTAGTTGTCGTAAATTGCGGACTATTTCTTTATACTCTGTGAAGATATATCACTGTGATTGGCTTAATAAAAAGCTAAATAGCCAATAGCTAGGCAGGATTTTCAAGGCAGGGAAAATTCTGGGAAAAAGAAAGATGGAGTCACCAGCCAGATGGAAAGGAAGCAGCATGGATATTACAAAATAAGGGTAGCCAAGCCATTTTTAAAAATATAGACTAAAAGGTATAGGTTAATTTAAGTTGTAAGACCAGTTAGGAAGAAAGCTAAGTTATTAGCTGAGTTTTTGTAATTAATAAGAAGTCTCCGTGTGGTTATTTGGGAGCTGGCAGGCAGGACAGAAAAATCTGACTGCAATGGGTGCCCAAAATCTGACTACATATATCCACATAAGAACTGAGGAAGCTTAAAAAAAGTTCTAAGCACACAAAAATGGAGCCAAATGTGGCTTCCTGGTTTCATAACTTTCATGCTGCCTGCAGTCCACAAAACATCTCTAGGCACTTGCCTACATGCTTGAGCTGCCAGTGTTTCATGAGCTAAATCTTGTGGTGCATTTAAGGTTTTTCTCATGAAGACAGCAAAGGTTACAGATACACAGTAAAGCAGGTTCAGATTTTTTTTAAAAAATAAAAAACCTCTAAACTAGTTACAGAGTGTTTAATAATACATGTAGGCTTAAGAAAAACAAGTATAGACTGCTATAGAAAAAAATAATTTGAAAATAATAAAGTCTTTAAAGAGGAAAGTAATAAAAAAAAAGAAGAAGCCACATATTGATGGGAAATACACAGCGAGTCTGGATTTTGTATGTTACTGTGTTTTCTTCAAATTTTTTGATTGCTAATGAACGAACAATAGCTGCTGAGAGACACTGGATTATGAAATCTGCTAAATTAATCCAACCTATATATTTTAAAGGGTCTTAACTTCAAAATGGAAGTTATACAATGTGTTGCATTGGGGGAGAATTTATGCTTTTGTTTCCACAAAAAAACAAAAGTTTGTGGATTACTTCACAATTAATAGAGATTGGGTTTGACTGGAAGAGACCTCCTAAGTATCTTGGCTGCAGACATAGGTGAGAAAGCCAAAACAGACTACAGAACAGGGGACATGTAAGTTGATCCTCTGACATGGGAACAGCTCTGAGATGAGATATGATAAACTTTTTGGCTATTGAGTCCTTATAACTTATTGTTACATGCCATCTTTTCATATAGCATGCATAGAGACCTATATTACAATTCGTTATACACTCTAAGTATATTTATAAAGTTGACAGATTACCTGCTCAAACATAAAACAAAAGTTCATCTTTAACTGACTTGTTCACACCACATATTCCATACTTGTATTATTGCAGGTATGCATGCTACTTCTTGAACATTTATGTGTTTACAGAGCAAGAAGACCAGACACCAATGAAAATGAGTTGCCTAGGTGATCCAGTCTTTCAGTGTGACTCTATTGCAATTTCCCCAGAGTTCTGCATTCAGAACAGCTTCAAGCATGCTGACTGAGATAGTTCAGCCTCACAGAATATTTTAGCCAGTATTGTTGGAGGAGGAAACTGTTTGTTCATTCCCGGCAGCCCAAATAGCTTCGACCAGAGTTAATCACACAGAATATATATTAATTAAATCACTGCTTGGCCCATTAGGTCTAGCTTCTTATTGGTTAACATTTACATCTTAATTTAACCCATTTCTATTAATCCGTATATCACCACAAGGTCGTAACCTACCAGTACAAGTTTCAGCACGCCTATCTCCAGTGGTGGCAGATTCATGGCATCCCCAGACTCCATCCTTCTTTCTCCCAGCATTCAGTTCTCTCATTCCCAACTACCTAAGTTATGCCCTATCAACAGGCCAATGCAGGAAATTTCAAAGACAGTTCAGTCACTTTCTTCTATACCCTGCAGAATGTCTCGCAGACTCTTTCATGAAGCAGGAACCCCAAAGGATCATTTTACCTTAAAGCAAGTTCAACAGTCATTTCTCTATGTCTCCTACATGTCCACTGAGGCAGTCCAGGTAAGAGCAGTTTTTTGCCCAAATGGCTAACCAACTCCATAAGGAACCTCTTCAATGCCCATCATCCTTTTGAAGTAGCTTGGTGCTGCCAAGAGCAGATGTGTCTCATTATCAAGAAAAGTCCTAACATCTTAAAACATTTTAAATGCCAAATTCTAAAGGTCTCTGAAAGATTTGAAAAATACCTAACTGAAATACATCTCTATACATCTAGAAAATCTAATTAACATGACTACAAGCTTAACTATTATAGATGATTGTCTGTTAACCTATATGTCTTAATTATGCAGTACATTTCTAAACAAGCTACATAAATATAATACCTAAATCAAGATCAGAAATATACATATAATAAAATCGACAATAAATTTTTATCAATAACCCAAGATTCATCCCAATGCAAATTATTCATATCTATATCATATCCCCCTTTAAATGTAAAGAAAGATTTACAAACAATATTTGGGAATATGAGTGTAGCTTTTTTCCATACTGCTTCCTGCTGACTGGGGGCACTGTTAATCAGGTCTTTCATGGTGTATCCTGTGTGTTAGTTTCAACTCAGTCAGCAGTTTGACAAAGTAATTTTTTGAGGGTGCTCACAGCAACCTTTCATGGGGGTGTGGTCTATCAAACCACGTTGGTCTAGAAGGATTCCACATGTTCTCATCCCCTGTGGAAAGATAACAGAAGAAGTTTTCCAAAGCAACATATGTTTAGACCCAAATTTGAAAGTCATGATACCTTTATAGTACACATGCTAGTTTAGCTTAGCAGCCCATACAATGAAATGTCTCTCTGTACTTAGATCATTCACAGTCAAAAAAAATTCAAAGCTAACATAATAATATACATAATCCAGACTCTCTCTATGTATATTTTATCTTTACATGGCTTTTTATTTACTTCTTTTAATCTATGACTATCTGTACTCTGTCTCTTTAAAGACTTTACCCCTTTAAAAAAACATTAACTTTATCTTATTACTCTCTATACTCTTTTTCATCTCTCTTCCAAGCCTACATACATTTATCCAACACTATGACTCATTTGGATTTGTGTTTATTGCATATCTGTAATTATTTTCTGACCAGAAACACTTCTTGAAATGCTAAGTGCTGAAGAATCTAAGATGCAACATTACTAGGTCAAATACGGTACTTTATGCTTGCTCAGCAGAGTTGCTCAGCACAGTCCAGCATGGCAAAGCTGCTCACCACCTCTGAGAGACATGCACAGTGCCCCATCTCTAGGCACACAGCCGGTCCATGCTGCCATTAAGCAAGCTGCAGCAGTCTGCTCCCAAACTCCACTCAAAAGCTCCATCCCCTGAAAAAGCCAGAGGTTGCACTGGCAGCCTGACCCAGAAAGCCCACATTTTAAAACCACCGCTTTTTTTTTTTCTGCTGCAGCTGAGTCAGGAAAATCTCTCTTAAATGAACTGTGGCATGCCACCAGCAAACAGCAAGAAGCTGTGTTAAACTTTGTAATTTTGTGTCTAGAATTACTTTCTAAGCCCTCTCAAATTTTATGTGGATTGCATTGGCCAGGTGGGTACCAATTTGTTGGAGGAGGGGACTGCTTGGTTTGTTCCTGGCTTCCCGGCTAGCTTTGACCCAAAATAATCACAAGAAAATGTATTAATTAAATCACTGCTTGGCCCATTAGCTCTAGCTTCTTATTGGCTAACACATCTTAATATAACCCATTTCTATTAATCTGTATATCACCACGAGGTCATGGCCTACCAGCAAAGTTTTAGCATGTCTATCTCCAGTGGCAGCAGCTTCATGGTGTCCCTGGACTCTGCCTTTCTTCCTCCTTCCTCCCAGCATTCAGTTCTGTCTTCCCTACCTACCTTAGTTCTGCCCTATCAACAGGCCAAGGCAGTTTTGTTATTTATTGATGGTAATCACAGACAACAGAGGGGACTCCCACATCACAGTATTAAGATAAGCCTTGCACTTTCCCATTGCAAAGATACAAGACAACAAATAATAGAGCTAACTCTCCCAGGACTTGACCATTATCCCAATTTCTTCAGGGTTTCCTAAAGATACAACAAGAAGCAGTCTAGAGAATACAATGCCCACATTTTCAAGAAATGGGCAGATGGCTTTTGGTCATTCAATGGTTTATAGATCTTTATCATCATTTGGGGGGTCATAGTCAGAACAAAAGCTTAGCAAAGGAGTTAGATTCAAGGATCTCTTTCTGAAGAAAAAAAAAGGGAGTATAGTATAGAAATGATCAGATAAAAGGATGGATTGTTGAGTCTACATTTAAACAAACACTAGTCTCAAATATTTTATATTGGTATAAATTTTTGTATAATGATGTAAAGGTTATTTTGTTATACTGTATATATGTTTCTATTCTTGTTTTAGGTATTGTACCTATGTAGCTCATATAAAAAGGTTATGTAAGTCTTAGTCTTTGAAAGCTATTTGGATAATAAATAACAGTTTAATTGTTATTCAACTATAACTATCAAACTTCTAATCATGTTAGGTATGTTTCAAGGTCATACAGAGACATATTTTCAAGGAACTTCTAACACTCCAAAGACCTACAGAATACAGCAGTTAAAATGTTTTGATAACATAAGACTTTTCATGACAATGAGACACATCTGCTCCTAGCAGCACCTATTTACTTCACATAAGGTAGCGGACATTGAAAAAAACTCCATATAGAGTTGGATTTTAATCTGACAAAACTAACTACTTAAACAAAGAGCTTCCCTTGCCTTGACTGTCGACAGTATGCTATACAAACTGAACAAGAAGGACACAAAGAAGTCAACTACCAAACTTTGCCAATACAAGGTAGGATGATCCTTCAAAATTCCTGCTTTATGGAAAAGTCTGATAGATATTCTAGGCTTATAGGCCAACGATGATGCCCCAACATGAAGAGGAATTTTGGGTAACTGTTTAGATAGCCAGATATCTCTTCTGTTTTAGAAGTGGTTTTTCATTGTGCATCCCGTTTACTCAGGTAATATATCATTCTGTGGTCTTTGATGGAGTTGGACCAGGCAGTTATAGTTGCAGTTTTCCTTAGTTATGATAGAAGGTTAATTAGATACAGAGCTTTGGACTCATCAAGATAGAATAAATAATGGAGTATTTTCTCCAAATATATTACATACAAACGAATTGGACATTACAAATGTAATTCTTACCTCATAATTATTTTATTGTTTATAGTTTCATTATGTTATAATTAAGAAACCTTCTCTTTTTATTTAGAACAAAAATGTTGTGGAATATTTCTTTATACTGTGAGAAGATATGTCACTGTGATTGGTTTAATAAAAAGCTATTTCTGAAACAGAGAGAATGCTAGAAAGACAGGGTTACTAGCTAGATGGAGAAAAAGAAGCATAGGTTTTACAGAATAAAGGTAACCAAACTCTTTAAAAGAACAAATATTAAAGCCATAGTGATAATATAAAGCCTTCTAAGGAAAGATCTGAGAAAGCAAAGTGTAATTGATAAGCCAGGAAATTAGTTTAAACTAATTGACTGCTGAGTGGAAATAGATAAGCAAGAGCCACACTAGGAAGGATAAAACATTTGGATAACCATCCTACACACCTGATGGTTGAGCAAGTAAAGTCAGTTAAGTGGAATAAAATACAATCCATTATTTTTTTTTCTGATTAGGCATGAAAGTTTGTACTGAAGCATACTTATATGTGTATACACAAACTAGTACACATATTAGTTTGACAGCATAACATCATTTATAAAATGTATTTTTCTGCTAAAAGTGGAGAAAGTCATAATGATTCAAACTTTATTTTATATTTTATTTTGTAGAGTATAACATTTCAAAAAACATTTAAATCCTACTGTCAAACAAGAGTTTATTCTGTGACCTTTCATATTTATTTATTCTCCCTGCCCCCATGCAATGGTCAACATTATTTTATTTATAAAAACAATCCTCATATCTGAAATTCTCCATTATTTTGACCTAAAATTGAAATTTGTGATCACAATATAATCTAGAATAATCTTTGATTAATTTAAGCAATTATAATCTCTCAACCAAAGTGAGATGATTTTTCAGTCAGAGTATTTGTGCAAACTATTCAAATGGTAAAATGTAATAGCATAGTATTGGAAATAATAACTAACATGTCCCCTTATGAAACTCTCCTATTTCTACAATTTGATAAGTATGAAGCTTCCCATATAAAAAGAAAGTCTACTTTATTAAAAAGTATATTCTTAAATGCAGACAAATATTTACTGCTTATAAAATGTCACCATGCAAATTACCATTAGATCAGAATAAATTCTAGAGAAATGTATGTATATATATGACTAGTGAGAGACCAGAAAGGAATGAGCTGAACATAGCCTCCGGGGATTTGAAACACACATTTTTGGCATCTGAAAGAAAGACAAAGTTATCTGTTCCTGCAGTACTTCAGTACAAATGTGTTTTACACACAAGGGTCATATATTTGTATTTTGCTCTATTGTAATGGATTAAGGCTGAGTCCCTCAGCACTGTAATATTTGTATTGACAAATAGAAACCATATTTACTCTGAATGCGTTTGTAACTAAGTGTACAATTCACAACTTTATCGCTTGTTTTATGAGTCCATTTGGCTTGGCACAGCAAGAAAATAATTAATCAAGTCTGTAGATCTCAAAGCCTGGTCTTTATTTATGTTGAAACTGCTTATTTATTAACATTAAGCATCTCCCATTTGGTCTCCAAGAGACATATAGTTACATAGAAACAGCCCTTTTCGGTAGATGATTGCAAAACTGCAGATGCCTTGTCCCAACACCGTCACAGCCGAGGAGGTCCAACCAAATGAAAAACAGTGCTGATGAAGTGAGAGGCAGAAAAGCAGTACCATGCAGACGTTATTACATAATAAAATGCAGACCAGCACACAGTTTTTAGAACTCTTTTTATTAAATTTATGTGAATCAAGAGGAAAGGGTGAAAAATATATTTACTGATGATAAAAATATATATCTTGTCTAAGATAATTCCAGTCATTTCACTTAAAACATATTCTTTACAATGTTTTATTCTCCTTGCATCCTTTTTTAGCTAGCTGTCATCAACTCCAAAATCAACCTTCTAAAACATTTAATAAGGAAATCAAATCTGCAGGTGATATTTTCCCAAGCAGGCCGCCTAAAAATGGGTGATACAACAAAACACTTAAATGAAAATTAGTAGGCTGTCCTCACTAATCCTACTCTTAAAGTATTTTAGATTAGTCATATTAACCTGTTTCGACAGTCATTTTAATATGGGTGTCTAGCATGCTCACTGGAAATGATGCCAGGCGTGTAGTGCATGAAATCACGGACTATGCTATCTTTGAAAATGTTCCAGACAAAACTGTACTCACAGCATTGTACTACTGGGAGACCAGGACCCTGATGGATTCTTAAATACAAGCAGATGTGTTTCCTTAAATACAAAATGTTAGAACTATTGTTTGTACTTCTGATGGAATGGACCAATGTTGAAATCAGTATCAATGATTTTTACCTGTTTCAAAGTAGTTTTAATATTAAGGGGCCATAGAGATGGCCCTGTGAGTAAGAGTGTCAACTGCTCTTGAAAAGGACACAAATTCAGTTCTGGTACCCACATCCATTGGTTCACAATTTTCTATATGCAAATCCAATGCTTGGGACCTGGCCCTTTCTTCTGGCTTCAGTGGAAGCCTACATACATGTGCACACACTCTCATACAAACACACACATACAGACAATTAAATATTTCCATGCATGAGCATGGATGCACATGAGGGTACATGTCATTGGAGGCCAGAGATGTTAGATTTCTAGATCTGGGTTGCAGGCAGTTGTGAGTCAGCCCAACACGGGTGTGGAGAACCAAACTTGGGTCCACTGCAAGAGAGGTACACACTCTTAATCACTGAGCCATCTCATCACCCCTAAAATAAAAATATATCTGTTTTACTTGCATATGTTGGTTGGTCTTATACTGAAGAACTTCAAAATTATGTGCAGTCTTTCTTTTGCCTTGACTTTGCAAACTAAAAGCATTTCCCAGAAGCGATTGCATTAAATTTTATAGATTTAGAAAGGAATCAAGTGTCCTTGAAGAACATGTCTCCATAGGAACTCAGGGATATAAACAAACAAACAAACAAATGAAAAGACTTGAGAACAATATGACTTGTTTTCTAGGGAGGAAATGACTTATCTAGATTGATAATTCTTTTTATAAAATTTTAGAAGTCAAGAGAAACCTAATTAAAATCTATATGTGAATTATCAGAACAAATACATACATATATATATATATATATATATATATTTGTTTTTTCGAGACAGGGTTTCTCTGTGGTTTTGGTTCCTGTCCTGGAACTAGCTCTTGTAGACCAGGCTGGTCTCGAACTCACAGAGATCCGCCTGCCTCTGCCTCCAGAGTGCTGGGATTGAAGGTGTGCGCCACCACCGCCCGGCTCAAATACTAATATTGTAGCACATTTACTGTTGGTCAAGAAAAGTCAAATTTGAAAAAAAATTAATCACATTCATTTTGTACAGAGTTTCCCCCTACCCTTTGTGTTTGTGCATAAGTATATATCAGTGTGTCATAATGTACATATATGAGTGCAAAAAGATTCACCTTACATGCAGTTGTTTCAGTAAAAGAAATATAATCATCTCTAAAGATAGGTCCTGAATCTAACCCTCCCATGGAAGGAAAAATAACTTTTGTTCTTTTCATCTTCTCTATCAATCTTTAAGCATTATTTTCCTTAAACTATACTCAATGCTTAGCACAGACTTCAGTCCACCCCTCGCAGGGCTCCACGGAGCAAGTACTGCCTCTGTCAACTATGAGAGAATTGTGTTCCTAAGAATTTAGGTCATACATGGGAAAACCAATTAGTAATTAGTGGAATAGTTAAAATTCAAACTCAATGGTAACTCCAAAGCCAGTTTTCTTAACCAATATTGCTTCAAGTTATCCAATAAATTAATTCAATATATTAGGACAAAAGGAATACAAAAGTGATTCCAATTATGTCTGTTTAATTAAAACTCATAATAAATGAACAAAAGATTCTTGTGAACCAAAGGCTGTGGAGAACATCGACAACACTACCCCTTGTCCTCTTTTAAATGCTCTCCCACTGTCTTACACCGCATCCTAGGATGCTGCAGAGGAAGATACATCTTTCACACAACCTGAGGCAGGATACTTTACATCTACAAATATATGCTACATGTTTTACATTTATATATAATATATATTTATACTTTTTACATCCACATTTTTATGCTATACATTTTGCTGTGGCTTACATTTCTACAGTAATGACATTTGCCCAGGTTAAAGTCACAAAGTGGTTATGCACCATGTTGATTTGAAAGACTACCATGTTTTTAATTTCTTTCCAAGTGCTCCTCTTCTGGCACATAACTCATCCTTGGCATACTAATTTATGCTGCACCCATTGTATATTCTTTGTGCTCTCTTCTGAGATAAAAGAAAAGATAAAAAGATATCATTACAATAACTCTGTTGGTATATCATTCAGCTAATAAAATGGCCTTTGTCACAAACGCCGTCCTGCAATGTTCCCACTTTAAGATGAAACTAATCTTGGACAAAACTAAAAGGAAAACCTCAGAAGGTGTCTGCACACCCTAGGAATAAGAAGATGTTTGGCAGGTTAAGTATGTGCTGGCAACACAGCTCATCCATATGTCAATGACAAAATTGAAAGCATCCTTTTGTGGAGTGCAAACACTGATTGTCATAAGTTATTATAAACAGAGACTACAAACGGTACTGCAGCATTCTCTGATTCTCCCCCACTTTTATGTAAAGTCCAAAAAAATAAAGTAACAATTAAAGGAAGCTTCTAAATTCAACTCAGGAGCAAACAGGAACTGGGAAGTGAAGAGGGCAGGGAGATCAAACTCTATGGAAAACGGAAAAGGAACAAGGCTACACTTACGTTCAGTTAGAAGACATTATTCACTAATGGGTATAAAACAAGAAAACTCCACGTTTCATTCAAGCCATGTTTTTGTCTCTTCCTCTGTCATCTTTCCTCCCAGAAGTAGTGGTCACAACTGTTTATTCTGTCCAACGCAGCCAAGGCACTTCCTAATCCTTCTCAATTTGAATCCCATCAGGAGACTTATAATCATAAAGTTATGGATTTTTTCCATTTATTAGCTCTTTATCCTTTAGAGTTCCATCTCTCACATCTTCTCTTAGTTACTTTAGTATGCTGCAGCCATACTAAATGTCTTTTAGAGATGCTTACAGGGCCTATCCACCTATTACCCTGCCTGCCTGAGAAATACTCTTTCTATTGGGGGTCATCTGGCTGACTTCATTGTATGTAAGTCCTACTCAATCACAGATGATGAAAGATGTTTATCTTTTACTATATACTCTAACTTTTGCTAAGGTCACTTGTGGCAAAGGTGGGGCAGAAGAGAGTAAAGACTTCATTCAATACACACAACCCTACCTTCCCTCCTTCTACCAAAGTGTAGACTTCATTACCATTACCATAGACCTAGCTACCCATACCTTGTTTGTCTAGGGTAGGTGCCATTATTTGAATGTGGTAAATAAGATACTTCTTGAGTGGAATAAGTCATACTATGACATGGGATAATGCTACACACACACACACACACACACACACACACACACACACCTTAGTTCTCTTTAAAAGTAAGTTAGAAAGAGCACATATTATACTTCAAATGTTCTCAACAAAGTCATTGCATAACACTCCTTCCTTGTAGGCACGATGCATTCTTTGATGATATGGAGCAGGTGATGGTTGAGTATAAACAGCACTCTGAATGCTTGAGGGGTTATCATCCAAAACCTGAGCAGCTCTCCAAGCTAAATAAGTAAAATATATTCTTTCTACCATGCTTAACAAGACTTATCTTTCTAAAATATATTAGAAGTAATTATGATTAATTTCCATGTGAATTCAAGTAAATATAAATTGTATTTAATCATTATTGGGCATTTATAAGCTAGCAGTATTTGAGTAAGTAATAAAGGCACACTGTGGAGTTGAGAAAAGACTGCTTTTGCTCTAAGTTACTCTGTGTTATATAAAACGGTGATTTTTCCAGACTGGCCTTGAGGAATTCCACTATACAAGCACCTTTTGCTTCCAGTCATCACCAACCTGTTATCGAGCCATTTATACTGTGTGTGGTGTGTGTGTGTGTGTGTGTGTGTGTGTGGGAGAGAGAGAGAGAGAGAGAGAGAGAGAGAGAGAGAGAGAGAGAGAGAGAGAGAATGTAAGACTGGCAAGCATAGAATTCCGGATAGTCCCAGAGGCTTCAGCTCACTTCAGTCCATGCTGGTGATGTTGTCTATTCAACTGATCACCATTCCATTTGTCTATCTAGTCCTGCATCTGTTTCCAGTCCCAAAGCTTTTCTTGTGTTTTTTTTTTTTTTTTTTTGGAGGGGGTGGGAGTAGAGACAGGGTTTCTCTGTAGCCTTGGAGCCTGTCCTGGAACTAGCTCTTGTACCAGGTTGGCCTCAAACTCACAGAGAACCGCCTGCCTCTGCCTCCCCGAGTGCTGGGAATAAAGGCATGCACCACCATGGCCCAGCCCTAAAGCTTTTCTTTTGTCCCTACAAAATGACTCAATCAAGCTTCACTATCAAGTCTGTGACATCAGAGCTGATGCTCTTTCTTTAGCTACATCTTGCCAGCACCTTGCTGGAGTTTACTGTCTTGCCAGCAGAGACAGTTGGATTCCTGTTGTTTTCCCAGCTGTGGTTTCTCAAGCCCCTTGAAATTCCGTGCCTACATAACACTATGTGTGGCATCCATAAATCAGAGAAAAAAGCCACAATTCTCAGATATATTCTCTTCAGCATGTCTCAGAAACATAAACTCATTTCACTTTTTAGACCACAGAACAATTTGAACCAGTGAAATCTCTGAGAACCAAACTCATTTCTAAGATGATAGCATCTAATCACTTTGTTGTTAAAAGATTATGCTTAACTATTTCTTTTTTATCATCTTATTCATTGAGAACAGAATAGTCAAGTGTCTATTGTAAGGCCATTTCAGTCCATACAGAGGAAGACTTCTGGAGTTTCAGTCAAATATGTTACTTGGTGATAATTTATGTTAAGGATAAAATGAAAATGTCCTGAGATTTACTCCCACAGGAAAAGTAATAGCTGACATTCAATTCCTTATGGGAGAATCAGCTTTAACACTGAATCAAACTTTATGAGCTGTAACTTTTAATTAAGTATTTTTTTAATTCCTAAAATGACAGTACGTTGTCAAATAAAGGAAACTGAGTCGTGGAGAAAGGAACTGGTGTCAAAAGTCTAAGTTTAAAAAGGGAAAATATGATGATGTATTTGGAGTGACTGAGGCTTGAGCAGTGGGCTGCTCAGACGTTGCAATATATTTTGAAATCGTACAATTCAGCTTATGATAGATTTTGTTTGGATAGGAAGGAAGTAGAGAGGATACAACACCATGATAGAGTTTAGTCAAGGCTTTCTGATTCATTACCACTCAGCAGTGACCAGCTGTACAAAAGCCAAAACAAAATTAGCTTCACATTTCAAATGTAGAATATACAATTGTTTGTGGGCTCAAAGTGCATGCACACATGTGTACACACATGCAAACGCATGTACACACACACAGACACTATTCACTCTTAAACCTCATAGAAAACATAAAACTTTGCCCAAAAGTAAGAAAATGTATGTCCCAATTCCAAAAAGACAAAAGAAAGTTTGAACAGGGGTTTTTGCTTGACACAGTCTCCCCCACCACACATTGAGACTTAACCAAGGATCTTATTCCCTCTTCCCTTTTCATTGACTTTTACTTGACTTTTTTTGGGGGGAGGGGGATAGGTCCTCTTATAATCATTGGCTCCTTTTCTTCTATTTGTAAAACTGAAACTGAGCTTCTCTCAGTTTCACTAATTGACAATTCAGTTTTGAGTTAGTCAACTAGAAAATAAAGTAACTCTTATTTACTCAAAAGGTCACCTCGATACAGCTTTGTGTTAGTACTACAATTTTATCCAAACTGCTTTTTACAATACCATTACTGCCGTCTGCCTGGGAAATCAGAGTTTTGAGTCTTAACTGGCTTGTTTGTCCTATAGCCTTTGAATCAACAACCTTCTGAAAGACTGGCTTTCCATCAGGTTCCTATCCATTGCTCCATTGATGTCTCCTCCAGAATCTGCTGAAGCTATTTGGAACCAATGAGTCTAACCTTTGCTCTGAAAATGCCTCTGATTGCCCAGATCTCTAATCCAAAAGTCAAACGAATGTGACTCATTTCAATTTGCTACAAATTCTCAAGTTTAGTTATTAGAGAATTTACCACTTCTTCACAGTTATTCTCCTCTTGAATATCTCTGGGTCCATGACACTGCACACACTCAGTCCGGTGGTAGAATAGCCTTCTTGATGTGCATCTGCATCTCCACAAGGGTTCTATATTTTGACTTCTTATTGTACTTCTGTTTCAGAAATAGTCTTCAGTGTGAACATCCTCTTCTCTCAATGGTCACTACTTCAATCCTTATAATTCTCTGCATTCCATCTATATTATATCAGTGCATATGTGACATATATACTCTTTCCATCATGAGCCTGGCCTTACTCCTATTGAATTTTCCCCACTATGTCTAAGTTTCCATAACTCAAAAGGGAAGTCAATCACTCTTCTATAATTTTTTTTCCTTTTTCATTCTATCCAGGCTACTGGCCTATGAGTGAGAAGCCACATTCAAGGCAGTTCTACCCTGCTTAGATATTTCTCTCTATACATTCCATTAGAGACATACCCAAAGATATATTTTACCCACCCTGTAGGTGTACTTTAATCCACTAAAGCTGACAATTATATTAACAATCATACTGAGATATGAAGAAAACAAAATATTAAGACTCAACAGCTTACTGGTAAGGGCCCTGAGACTAAGACCTGAATGAATGGAAGCAGGACGGGCTCAGCAAAGAACCAAAGGGAGAGGATCACCTAAGTATTTAGGAGCCATGTGGAAGTCATCATCTGATTAGTGCTCAGGATCATGGATATGCAATCACTGCTTGTCCCTTACGTGAAGAGTTATGTAAGAGCTCTTTTCCTCGCTGATGACTTATGAAGGCATCTCTTCAATCATCTTTGGCACCCTTCCCAGTCACTGCTCAGCAAGAGTGACACCTGTTGGTGTTTTAGATTTTGCCTGACCCTTCTTTGACTTATCTCATACAGACAAATAGAGAAATCATTTTGTAATGTCTCAGGGGCTCATATGCCTCAAGAAAGCCCTATACCCTTTGTGAGAGATAATGGTCTGGAAGAGAAAAATTCCATGCATGTCAGGGAGAGTGAGTCTCCACATGAGACTATATTTTGACACTTCCTAAACTGAAACAGTGATGAAATATATTCCAGTAGGTAGTCAGATATGAGATGGAAGCTCCAGAGGTTTGTGATACTAAAGAAAAATGTAGAACCTTGGAAATGGATGAAATCACCTGAGGAAAGATTTTATCCAGAGAAGCAGAGGAACCAAGATTTAAAAATAGTAAAAGAATGAAGCCAGGCATAGTGGTCCATGAGTGTAAACCCAAGCACTTGTAAAGCTGAGGGAGGAGGACCTCAGAGAGTTTGAGGCCCATGAAATTAAGATTCAGAGACATTTTGAGAATGCACTTAGCCTTACCAGCCACAGTGGTTCTCAGCCTTGAACTGAAACATTTACCCTGCGTCCATGATATTTTTACTTTTCCCTGTATTTAAATATTAGCCAGTAGATTTCCATATGCTCAAAATAACCTGAATGAAGCTTCCAAAAATAAAATGCCAAGTGCAATTACCTAATTCAGGAGGTACCCTGGTTTTCCTGGCTGCCCCCTAACCAAGTTTTGCAAAGACTTTGTATTCAGGCAAAACTCTCAGACAAGATTCACACAGGTCAACAAAAGGTGCCTGTAATACAAAGGATGGATTAGGACTGGGGTTAACTCTGGAGCTAGGCCAGGTATGGCCCAGCAGGGGTTATGGCTAGTGTGGGAGATTTGAGGGAGGTTGAAATCTCTCTGGCACCAGGCCAGCCAGAAACTCTACCACACAGAGACATCTATGTACAATGAAAGAACACGTTTGCTCATGAAGAACTATGGATGTTGGTTTTGATATGCTTCATTATTGGATGAGGAGACAACTTGAGGTCATCGCTACATCTGTAGAGATGTATGAAAATTTCAACAATCTATGAACAATAAACAAATGTTTGCTGTAGGAGTTTATGGACAGAAGAAAGAGATAGTAGTTCTACCTACTCTGTATACATGAGTAAGAGAAAAAAGAAAATGTCTAGAAGAACAGATATAGAAAAGGAAATTTTACATGACAAAGCCACAAAGATTGTGAAGCAGACTCTGGGAAGCTATTGACCATTGCTCTCTATATAATTTCATTTTAATCTGGTATAAAAAGTGAACAGATTACACGAGAAACTCTAAAAATAAATGACTCTTCCCAGAGAGTAGAAAACTACACAATTACATTCCCCAAATCTAAAGGTCAATCATAATGAACAAAATCCTGAGAACCACAGTATCACATCCTCACAGTAATGAAACCAGGTGGAGTAACATACTCCAGCCAAGGAGGCAGAGTTAGTGAGAGCCATGAGGAGACAGACACCAGGGAAATTTACAGGTAAACCATGAGCCTCCTGGTAAAATATAATAATAGTAATAATAATAATAATAATAATAATAATAATAATAATAAATGGGTTAATTTAAGATATAAGAGTCTTTCCTATATCTGTATCTTGAAGTTTGTCCTGTTCTTTTGGTCTTGTATCAAAATCTTTGATCCATTTTGAATGGACTCTTGTACTGGGTTAGATATGACAGTTTCATTTTTCTACATGTGAACATCCAGTTTTGTTAGCATCATTTTATATAAAGAAGCTGTCTTGTATCTCATGTTATCTTTTAGACAGTTTTGTCAAAAATGATGTGGCTGTAGCTCTTCAGCCACAAATCATTAAATCTGCTCACAAATTATTAAAGAGCACCAATGTACTTCAAATAGTCAATAAAATAGAAAAGGAAGGAATTCTACTAAATTTGTTTTACAAAGCTACAATCATGCAAATGCCAAAACAAACTGAAAACACAACAAAAATATATTATAAACTGATTTCTGGATGGATATGGAAGCAAAAGCATCTCAATACTGCCAAACTGAGTTCAACGCTTAAAACAGATGATGTATAGTCATCAAGTTGCCTTCATTTGGGGAATCAGTGTAATCCACCCAATAAATATAATATTTCACACAAGCAGACCGAAGGACAGAAATCACTAAATATCTCTGCATGGTAAAACAATAAAGAATCTAGAAACAAAAAACATACCCCGTAAAAGGCAAATCACAACTGAACTACAAAGGTGTGATAAATGGGGGTGGGTGAGTGCCTGAGAGCATGAGACGAGGGTACTACTTACACTTTCCACTGCTACTGAACACAATGCTCAAAGTCTTAGCTAGAACATTAATATAAAGAAAGAAAGAAAAGAAATTCAAAGAAAAGTAAGAAGCCAAATTACCACTACAACAGACAATAAGACTATAAATAAGAAACTTGGTAGATGCCCCCAGGAAATCCCTAGGACAAACTCAGAAATGTCTGAAGAGCTACAGCCACATCATTTTCTACATATTCACATGTAGAAAAATGAAACTGTCATATCTCACCCAATACAAGAGTCCATTCAAAATGGATCAAAGATTTTGATACAAGACCAAAAGAACAGGACAAACTTCAAGATACAGATATAGGAAAGACCTTTTGAAAAGCACTCATAACTTAAATCAAGAATCAGTAAGTGGGACTGCAAAATTCAAATCCTTCTGTACATCAAAGGAAATAATTAAAGGGAGAGCAAGTCCTCAGAATGGGAAAAATATTTTCCAGATATACATCTTAGGGGATAACATCTAAGATATTTGTAGAATTCAAAAACCTAAATAGAAAAAGTCAAGCAAATCAAATCAATGAAGACCCTAACAAACACACAAGTCTCAAAAAAAAAAAAAAATGAAGTACAATAAATGGTGTAGGAGGGTCTTCTTTCTATGTGTTGCTTTCATTGGTTGAATAAAGAAAACTGCCTTGGCCTTTTGATAGGGCAGCCTTTAGGTGGGTGGAGTAGACAGAACAGAATTCTGGGAGGAAGAAAGCGGGCAGAGAGCTGCCCATCATGAAGCTGCCAGGTCAGACATGCTGATTCTTTCCCAGTAAGCCACAACCTTGTGGTGACATACAGATTATTAGAAATGGATTAAATCAAGATGTGAGAGTTAGTCAATAAGAGGCTAGAACTAACGGGCAAGGCAGTGTTTAATTACTAAAATTTTCATGTGGTTATTGTGGGGATTAAGCTAGCTAGGTGGCGGGACACAGCCTGCTGCTCCTCCCTACAACAAATAAATATATGAAGAAAATACTCATTGTCTTTTAACACCAGGTACATGTAAATTAAAACTGGACTTGAGAGTCAATAAAACCCTAATCAGAACAGCTCTAATTAAAAAGATGGGCAACAAGAAAGATTGGCAAAGATAGAGGGAAGGGGGCACATTAATTCCCTGCTTGGAGGAATGTACATCAATATAGCCATTATAAATTGAGCATTGAAGGTGCTTCAAAAGTTAAAAGTAGATTATCACATGATTCAGTTGTACTGTCCCTATGTATTTATTTGAAGGACTATATGTAAAAATAACATAGCAGTACTTGCATACCATTATTTATTGCAAAACTATTCGAAATAGCCAAGTGTCTGTCAATAGATGAATAGATATAGAAATGTGCCATAGACACACAGATGACTTATCCTAGTCATAAAAAAGCAAAATTATGTTGCTTGAAGGAAATAAATACTAACTGGAAATTTTTGTATTAAACAAAATAAGGCAGACTCTGACTAAGATCATGAATATTATATGTATATATTATATGACTATATATAATTTTATACATATATAATATGTGTTATATATAAAAATATATGATACAGTTTATACATACACATATATAATCACATGAATATTTAAATGATTACACAGATATATGCAATTGCATTAAATTGAAAGTGATCCTGCATAAATAAAGGGGAATAGTAGAAGAAGAAAGGAGAATTAGTGGGAAAAATCATGCTCAAAGTACATGGTACACTTGTCTCAATGTGTCTTCATTATATCCATCACTATAGTCAATGAATATGTAATAATTAAAAATTATTTATACAAAAATAAAAGGATAGTGAATTTTTAAATAACAAAATGTTCAGTGGACTTGAGCATGTGAGTCCCAAGGAAATAGAAAACACAAACATAAGTTCTTACAAGGATTAAATCTTAAGAAAAGACTTAAAAATGCCAGAAATTTGTGGGGTCCAGTGGACTTTGGAGGCTAATGTGTCATTCAACATGGGCAGAGGTTATGTAACATTGAGAAAACAATCCTCTAATAGTTAATGGCTACAGGGTCAGCTTCAGCATGCTACGGTTTCACACTGGGCAGTGTTTTATAACCATGAAAAGAAGTTCCTTGCTGTCACATTGTAAGTTAAAATATGCCAAGCAGAGTTCCAATTACATGTGGTCATTGTAAACTTGACTTTCTGTCTGATCACATGTAAAAATATCATGGAGAGAATCTTAAAGGAAATTAGCTGCTGATGACAAGGAGTGGAGAGGGTGAAGGTTTATATATTACAGTGCATTCACTTCCAAAGATAATTTGTCAAGTACCTACTATGTTCCAGACAATGAATTCATCCATAAACCTTCAGAGTATATAGCATACACCAAGACAGTCTGGTCCACTTAACCACAGGTGGTGTATTCTGTTATTGTATGTATGTGTACCTCTTATGTGCAATAAATTATGTTTACTCATATTGCATGTCAACTTTTCCAAAGAATTTTCCTTAGAGTTCTAGGGCCCTATGAGATATGAATCAGTGTTCTAAAATGAAAGCATCCCTAAGCACAAGTCACTATGGGACACAGAAGTAGTAAACAGAGGTATCTGTTTCTTATGACAGGGCTTCTAGATGCACCACGCTAGTGTGTGCTAAGGTTTTCTAAGAAAAAGAAAATAAAATAATAGTTCATAATTGAAAAATATTGTAGACACTTTTACCCTAAAGCTGTTTCTAACACTTCAGGGCATCAGTTTTGCTGCTTAAAACACTCTAAATTTTGTCCCATGTTCACATTGAGTATGGACAGTACAGACTGCATACTCAACGAGTATTATGCCCTATTCTCATTTCTAGTCCCATCCTTAAGCAAATAATGAAAATACATTCCTTTTTAAAACATTAATTTCTATAATAATTAAATATGGATTCACTAGTAGCTATAATTTTAATTGAACATATAATGTTTGCAAAAATGGCAATGATAAAAGAAAAAAATATGAAGTGTTATCTCAAACTCTAGCACCATGGAAATTCCTCGTGTTCCAATGTAAATAAATCTCAAGATATTGATTAACTTAAGTATTTTACAATTCACAGAAATATTTATATTATTCTGAGGTAGTTTCTGGAGACTCAGCAAGTAAGTCTTGATAGGTAACATGGGGACCTTTATTCCAAGCTGTCACAATGTTCTACAAATAGTTTTTAACTCAGTTTCTCAAGTATGACTATAGAAATTCAAGTTGGCCAACAATAAATCTTTTTAGATTTATTAAACTTCAGACTTAATCCATCTTCATTGCTTTCAATCAGCCATCTTTAATTGTATAAAACAAGTCAACATAGTAGAACCTGTTCTGAGACACTCGACATGACAGCTTAGGGTAGTCACTCACCTTCATCTGCATTGAACAGTTTTGAGAGTCTAAGAGGTTTCTAGTCTAGAACATGTGTTGACGATGTTCCAACAAGGGCATCATTTGAAAATTTAATATTTATGTTGGTAGAAAAGGAAAGACAGGATGGAAAAGCAGCAATAACTCTGGCTTTGAGGGACTGTGTCAAGTCCGTAGTCTTGGCTATGATGCGACACTGATTTTGTAAACCATGTTCATACAATCCAATCAGTTCTACTGAGTCTGGCATATAAATTGTGGCTAGAGAAATAATGCTAGTGGAAAGGATGAAAGTCTACAATAAAAAAGGAAAATTATGTATAGTATGGTTGTAAACATAATGATTTTTCTGTAGGGAACACTTGTTAGATCATTGCATTACTTAGACTTTCTTGTGATTATTTTTAAACAGTAAATAATTATTTGAAGACCTCTTCTGGAAGAAATTTGAGGGACAAATTAAAGTTAACTATTAATAGTTTCAGTGGAAGTGAAGCAATTGTATAAGCATGGGTTTTCATATTTATTTTATAAGTTAATTATGTGTGCTCACGTGTGTCTCTGTAGGGGTATGCATATTTGCATGCAGATACCCATGGAGACCAGAGGTGTATAATCCCCAGGAGCTGATTTATAGTTGCAAGCCACCTGATGTGAGCATTGGGAACTGAACTAACTGTCCCTGTTTGATGTGGGAATGGTTTCTTATTAATAAAGAAACTGCCTTGGCGCATTTTATTGGATAGAAAATTAGGTAGGCGGAGTATACAGAAGAGAATTCTGGGAGAAAGAAGGTTAGAGGAAGAGTCGCCATGATTCTCCCGCTCCAGACAGATGCAGGTTAAGATCCTCCCTGGTAAGCCAGCTCATGGGCTACACAGAATATTAGAAATGGGTTAGAACAATATGTAAGAGCTAGCCAATAAGAAGCTGGAACTAGCCGGGCCAGGCAGTGTTTGAAAGAATACAGTTTCCGTGTAATTATTTCGGGCATAAGCTAGCCATGCAGGCGGCCGGGTGCCGGGGACGCAGCCCCGCCGCTCCTATTTCAACAGATGGCGCCCAGACGTGATGGACTAAATCCACTTAAAAACCTGAGAAGGCTTAAAAATAAGGGAAACAGAGTTTAACACAGAGTTTTGCTCTCTGTTGGTGGCGTGCCATAAAGAGATTTCCTGATTCAGCAATAGCAGCAGAAAAAAAGCTGCGTCATTTTAAAGC
>NW_026067910.1:13943245-13947948 GCF_014885135.2 Alexandromys fortis | reverse complement strand
GGCGGCCGGGTGCCGGGGACGCAGCCCCGCCGCTCCTATTTCAACACCTGTTAGAGCAGTAAATGATGGAGGAGGGTCATCTTTCTATCTGTTATTTCATTGGTTAAATAAGGAAACTGCCTTGACTCTTTAATAGGACATAAAATTAGGTAGGCAGAGTAAACAGAACAGAATGCTGGGAGAAAGAAGCTGAGTCAAGGAGTCACCATGGTTCTCCCACTCCAGACAGATGCAAGTTAAGATCTTTCCTGGTAAGCGCACCTTGTGGTGCTACATAGATTATTAGAAATGGGTTAAGAGGCTGAAACTAATGGGCCAGGCAGTGTTTAAAAGAATACAGTTTCCGTGTAATTATTTCAGGGCATAAGCTAGAGCCGTGCGGGCAGCCAGGCGCCAGGAACGCAGCCCGGCCGCTCATTCTTACAACAAGTAAATCCTCTTACTCACTGAGATATCAATTAAGCCTCCATATGTGCATTATTGAATAAAGTAGATGAGAAAGCCTTTCAGAATGAGAAGAACCCTAGTATGGGTTTTCTCATACCAGTACTGTGCTCATATTGTACTGAATTCTGTTCAGGGTGAAATGAAAGTGTTTATGACTGGTGGCACACACCCACTGATCCCAGCACTCTGGAGGCAGAGGCAGGTGGATCTCTGTGAGCTGAAGGTCAGCCTTTCTACAGAGCTAGTTCCAGGACAGTTAGGGCCACTACACATAAAAACCCTGTCTTGAAGTCCCCTCAAAAAAAAGAAAAAAGAAAAAGAAAAAAAAAAGAAAGTGTTTGTGTAAATTTTGAAAGCAAAAAAAAAAAAGAAGAAGTCATCTTGTTGATTTTCTACTGTGTGATTCCACCATAGTCTCCATTGGAAATAACATGAAGGAGCCTAGGAAGTAAATCTGTCAGGCACTTTTTCTATGAGTAAAATTATAGTAATAAATACCATAAAGATGTAGGTGCAGAATGTATATCTCTTAATATAAATTGTACTTAAGGGAAAAATTGGGAGCCTGTAGAAACAAATTTCTAAAACTATAGTTGGACCACTATAAATGCCAAGTACAGAAATAATATAAATACAAGTAGAGAAGTAATCTTTTTCTTAGAGGCAAAAGCTGTTTTAATTTAAATAAAGATATAACTTTACGGAGAATAAAGTAAACTAGGAAGGCAGGCAGCATCTGGAGACCATAACCTCATGTATATGTTAGCTCCCCAAGCTAAAGAAACACATTTAAGTCTTTTTCTCAAGACTTTTTAAAAATGTATATGTGTGTGCCTACATGTATGTTTGTACACCACATGCATGCAGGTGCCTAAAGATCCAGAAGAGGGCATCAGATACCCTGGAGCTGTAGTTGCAGGTGCTTGCAAGCCATCTGATATGGATACACAAGTTCTCTTAACTGCTCAGCCATCTCTCTAGCCCTAAAGAAACACATTTAAAAGGTTAAAATAATCTACAGACCAAAATGAAAATAGTTGGGGGAAATTGCCCTGGTAATAATAGCCAATGGGGAGAGAACACAAATGTTCAAGTGGCTAATGCCAGGCAGGCCTCAACTTTTGAGCTGTGCAGCCAACAGAATAATTAAGCTAGGCTTACTTGCCATTCTTCAAGATATAGGACACAAAAAGATCAAATTTCTCTGGCAGACTTATTTAAAAGGGAGGACCATGGTGTATCATTTTCAAGGTTGGTTTAATAAATGTCTAAAAGTATAGAAATACATTGCTTCATATAATTTCAATTTAAGTTTCCAGTAGGGCACTAAATACACATGAGCCATTTCATGGGTCAGTGTCCATTAAGATGATGGCTCCCTTCTTGCCACTCTCCCGGATTTCCAGTCTGAAGTGTGAGGACACATGTACAATGGGAAATAGGAGACACAGATGCCAGCACCTGGCAGTAGTAAACAGTCATTGGTCACAAGACTGCAAAGGGATAAAAGGATATTAAGTCACTAGTTTGTGAGGCGAAGTCTGAAAAGTGAACTCTTGAGGAGGGCATGTGGCTGGAGATGGGTTCCCATCTGCTAATGATGATGTGCAGCAGTTTGGGAGTTGTGTGTAGTGCAGGAGGTTCTTCTGTTCATGTGTTGCTTTCATTGGTTAATGAATAAAGAAACTGCTTTGAGCCTGATAGGGCAGAACTTAGATAGGTGGAGAAGACACAACTGAATGCTGGGAAGAAGGGCAGAGTGAAAGACACCATGGATCTTCTGCCTGAGACAGATGCTGGTTAGAATCTTGCCAGTAAGCCATAGTCACGTGGCGACACACAGATTAATAGAAATGGGTTAAATTCAGATGTAAGTATTAGCTAATAAGAAACTAGAGCTAATGGGCCAAGCAGTGTTTTAATGAATACAGTTTCTGTGTGGTTATTTCAGATGTAAGCTAGCCTTGCGGCCAAGACAAAAAGCAGGTCCTTTCTCCATCAACATGTGTAAAAAGCAAACGATGAAGACTTCATGAAAAACCTTGCAGGCCAGGGAAAAAAGCTGACTAAGGAGACAGAAAACAGGGAATTGGTTTGCAACTGGCAGCAACTATAGCACTGAAAAGAATAGCGAACTCCATTGGACCTTTGCCATGATGTGTGACCCTACTTAGTCTTGTTAAATAAAACCTCAGAGTCAGTTAGCAAGGGTGAAAGCTGAAAGATCAGAGAAGCAGAGCAGCATCAGTAGACTTCTTCCCTCTCTGAATGTTCAGACCAAATCGGGGAGACCCTGTCTCTGTAAATCCTCAGACTGAATGGGGTCTGAGATCCCGTCTCTACCGGCCTTATATTCCTGTCTCTACCTCCCTAGTTTCTGGATTAAAGGCATGAGTCTCCCAGGTGCTGAGATCAAAGGCATGCACCTTCTAAATGCTGCCATTAAATGTGTGAGATACCACTGCCTGGCACTGTGCCTGATCTTCCTCCTCCCAAATACTGAGATTAAATGTGTGTGGCCACCACGGCCTGGTCTCTATGGTTAACTGGTGGCTAGCTCTGCCCTCGGATCCCAAGGCAAGATTTATTTGTTAGAACACAAACAAAATAGCACACAACATTGCCATGTAAAGTCATAGCTTCTAGGACAGATATTTATTGGTAATTATTGGTTAGTACACTGGCCAGGCTTTGGGAAACCCAACGATCACTGCTGAGGCAAAAAGCTAACTTTCCATTCCCAAAGTTCTTTAATGATTTCCTTGTACAAGACGCTTCCCTCTAGGATTGTCTTCCAAAGTGAGTTTTCACTTTATCCCTCCTGACTGTGATTTCTTCCATAAACATCAATGTGCCTCAAAGATCAGGACACTGGTGAGGAACAATTACAACTAAACTCCACCCTGTATTTTATTTTAATAATTGTCCATGGATGTCCATGTATTATAAAACAGAATGCCCACATCGAAATCTCTACTCTCGATATTTTAATTTTTCAGGTTCAGGAATACTTAAATACTACAAACTAATAATTCTTACAGTGTCCTATGTAGTTTATCCCAGGTAAAATTTATGTAACTTCTTTTGAATTACTTTATTATGGTCAATGGGGAAAAAATGAAGGAAAATCTGAATGACCCACATTTTCCAGTTGAGTTACTACATGGGAAACAAGGGGAAAAATACATGCCAGAAACTATCTTACATGTTTCTATGATGAAATACTTTACAAGTGTAAATTCAAAGAAGAAAGGTTTACTTTAGCTTGCAGGTCAATGGTACTGTCACCGTACCATGACAGGCAAGTCCTGGCAACAGGAACATAAGGTCATACTGCCAATGGTCATGAAGCAGAGAGCAAGGAACATTCACGTTCTGCTGGTTTTCCCTTCTCATACAATCTAGGACCCCAGCCTGAGCAACAGTCCTGCCCACATTCAAGACGGATCTTCCTCCATCATTTAACCTAAATTGGATAATCCCTCACAGACATGTTCAGAGGCTTCCCTCCTCCCAGGTGACTCTAGACACAGTCAACTTGACAGTCAATGCTAGCCACTGCACAAACCTATTTGAGAGTGTGAATATTTGCTTTCAGTTTTAAGATGCACTAGAAATCACTTGTACTTGAAAATCATGTTAAACTTGATGTTCTTTCTTGACTGTGGCTTTTTTCTTTCACACACAGGCCTTGAAGGCTGCGGCTGAGGCAGCTCCTTGTCTGGGGGCTCAGGATCAAGGCTTAGTACTAGAGGTGGTGAGGCCCAGCCAGAAGCAATAGAAGAGAGGGGGAGAGGTGATCTGACCTGATTATAATTCCAGCCTGGGAAGTGTTTGTAAACGTGGGACAAGGGGCTGAGAGATGGCTCAGCAGATGAAAACTCATGTTGCTCTTGCAGAGGACCCAGGCTTGGTTCCCAGCGTCTACACAGTGACTCACAGCATCACAACTCCAGGGATCCAGTTCCATCTTCTCACTTCTACGGGTAGAAGGCACACATGCGGTATACATATGTAAATCTGAAGTACAAGAAAAAGACCTTACCATCAACTTTATAATCATGACAGTGACCTTTAAAGAGGAAATCAATAAATCCCTTAAAGAAACTAGGAAAATACAAATAAATAATTAGGGGAAATGAATAAATCTCTTAAAGAAATCCAGAAAAACACAAATAAACACATGAAGGAAATGAATAAACCTGTTCCAGACCTGAAAATGGAAATAGAATCAATAAAGAACACATAAACTGAGG
>NW_026067910.1:13857327-13941266 GCF_014885135.2 Alexandromys fortis | reverse complement strand
CATTCTCCAATAGATAAACTCGCACACTTCCCTTTGGAAGAGTGCTGTTTCCGTCTAACACCATAAAGGTTAATTTTATCCTCCCTTTTTTATATATTTGTAAACAGTATCTCAAGCATGGGGGAGAAAAGCTTAACTCCAATTTTCTTCACCACATTTATCTACTTGCTTAATCATTTGTATTTAATGTAAGGGATCGATCGCTATCTTTTCTTTCTTCACCCTGAGGGTACTGACATAAGACAACTTTCATTAGATCTCGTTCTTGTCATGTTGTTGCAAGACTAAGAACTCATGCCTTCACAGCAATCCCAGCCATGGACACCTTAACACCCCATCTGCCTGATGCTAGCATTCAGGCATTATGTTGGCCCCGCCCCCGTCACCTGGCAAGAGGCACTTGTCAGTATTCAGGCAAAAACTTAGTCAGCCCAGGGCCCTATAGTCGTACATCACTGCATCACTGTGGCCGTTTAAGGCTCTCTACGCACGCGCGAAGGGCCCCCTTTTTTAAAGCAAGCTCCCCCTATCCTTTGCTCTCTTCACTACTTCCAGTTCCTGGCCCTGGGTCTCTCCGCTCACTCTTAGACCCTCCTACCAATTAACTTCCGCATGGATTTGTTTTATTTCGTGAATCATTCTCGCTGCTGCCGCTAAACTACAGCACCCATTCCCATCCTTATATATAACTGTCTACAAATTGCAGCTCTGATTATTGAGTTGCCGAAAGAATTGTCAAGGGGCTCCTACCAAGTGCAGTGGCTAGCAGCCTGCCCTGACACCGTCCTGTGATGTCTAATACAATATCTGTGATAAGAGGGTTTCCTGTGCACAACTCCTCAGCATCCTGCCAAGTAGGCTTCTAGAAAATTCCACCAGTACAACAGATCAGGGCGCTTTTCTGCTGTTCATTCATGCAGGCTTCCTCTAAAATGAGACTGGGATTTCAGGCCTGGAGGAAGGAGACTCTGCAGTACAATCTCCCTTGGTTCTTGGAGCAATAGCTGCTTACACCTGCTACTTTTGCAATCTTTCAAGTTCTCACTACTTTTTACTGCTAGTGCCGCAAAGCAACAGTACTCAACGAGCACAACAGATAACACATTACACTGAACTACTTGCCCGTCTGTAACCACACGCTCACTCACTCTTGATTGGTCTGACAGATAAAGGTTATTGTAGCAAGATGCCACTAGAGTTTGGTAAGGGTTCTCAAAAATTTTTAGATATGAAATATGGGTAAACCCTCACTGATACAGAATGGATACTGATCCAGCTATCTTTGTCCAGTCATTTTGTCCAGTGGTGAAGAGCAACCTGCCTGCTCCGATCTGAACACCCAAGAGCATGTGGGAGCAAGAGAGCCCGAGACCCTCTCCCTAAGCTTATAAATTGCCATGTCCTCAGACAAGACCATCCGCTACGATTCGTAATTCCCAAAAGCCACTGACTAAAGGGATGGAAATCCCACAACAGACTATTGCCCATAAAAGAGAAATCAAATGAAAGATCATATGGTAAGAAGCAATTAACTGATGTATTTTGGAATTTTTTTTTAAAAAGGCACTAGGAAGCACACATAAAGGTCTACACAGAGATAAGAACATAAATACCTTGGTGTTATTAATTTTGGTATTTGTAAATAAATTAATTGAAAGTAAATGCCATAATCATAAATGACTCAAATTTAAACAGAAATATTTTGTGAGAACATGTCTTTCATCTATTATCTTAATTCCTATCAATACAATATTTAGCGGAAAACAAAGATAGAAGCTAGCACATGGATCATGACTAAATTTACAATGTATTTAAATCGATTATTATTTAAATTTATTTAAACAAATCCAAAAATAACATACTTGGTAGATATATGCCATAGTTATTATCTGATTCCACAATTTAGTACACACTTAAGTGGTTTTTTTCTCTGTGCTGTAAATATAATCCGAGCCCCTATTTCACAAAGCCCTGGGAGTGTTTCAAGCCAAGTAGAAAAAAATATTAGTTGAACTTAATTCCTTTCAGACAGTCATGCCTAGGGAAATACATGTTGGAATGCAAGAAAGTCAATTCTCATGTGTTTGAAGTGAAAAATTAATCATAAAGCAGAAAGCCTGTTAAATTCTATAATATAGCTATTAGTAACATTTAAAATCCATAAAGTCAAGTCTGAGGCAGTTGGCAGAGAAATACTGTTCTTCACCCATGAGTTTCATCACAGATCTAGCCTGCTCGGCTACCAGGACTGAGGGGCAAATCCCAAGGACTGCTTACCGAGGAGTCTGTGCCCATTGAAAACATATGACTCTTAAAACTTCTGTTTATGCATAGAAGTGTGACTTTGAGGATTGGGAAAACCTATGTTAACAAAGGCTTTGTGAAATTTAAGACCACCCTGTGCTCTGACTTTCTCTGTTCTCATAAAATAAACTTTGTCTTACTTTGTCATTACAGGGGAGACCACCAAAGAAAACCCAAGGTGTGACTACACGCAGTGATTCAATAAGTAGCCCCCTTTTGGAATCAACATTTAATATTGGCTTCAAAATACAGTCAAACGCTGCCCAGCCACACACGCAGGCTGTGCTGGTTCCCCCACATTTTATTTATATGGGGAAGCCCTTAGAAAAACCATGAAGAAGCTGAGGATTAAAAGTGAGAATGCTGTTACAATTGACTCAAAACTAAGCATCCGGGGGAAAGTGTTGGGTTTGGGCATGGCATTTGTGCTAAGACCCTTTCTCTGGTGGGACAGTCTCGGCTCGCTCACTTGATACATGCAGCTTTAGATGATTCACTTAATTTTTCTGAGTCTTGGTTTTCTCATCTATAAACCAGAGGCAATGATTTCAACCTCCCAGAGATCCGTACAGTAAATCAAATATCAGTGTAATGTGTTCTGCACCCGGTAAATCTCCATTCCCTTCCCTCCTTATCCTTATTCCTGGAAACCAGCATTAGTTCAAATGTTCTGGCCAGAGTTAGAGACTAAAAAAAGCAGAGGTAGAGGCCTGGGGATGTAGTTGATAGAGTGTTTTCCTAGGATGCGAGGAGCCCTGAGTTTGACCCAACGCTGCAGAAAACAGTCATGACTCAAGCCAATAATCCCAGCAACATGTGGAAAGAGAAAAGAAGAGGATGACAAGTCCCAGGTCATTCTCAGCTACATAGTAGTTAGGAGGCAAAACCCACAATACAAAAAGAAAACCTCTGTGAATAACAGTGATTGAAAAAAAAAAGAATTGTAAGCTAATGTATGTCTTGGTGAAAATGGGGAAACCTTAAATAAAGAGTAATTAGAGAGCAGACTTTTCCTATTTGAAAACTATTTTCTACTTTTCATGTTCAGCTTTTTGACATTGCATTGACGGACAGTGGATAACAATGTCAGAGAGAACAGAGTATACACCCATACAATAAAAGCAGTTTACCCAAGTAGCTGTTTTCGGAGAAGGGGGGTATCCTCAATTATGACAGGCAAAGAAACATTCATGTGATATAAAGGATTCTAATCAAACAATTCGGTCACTGCCTTTTAAATCACATGCCTAAAGCAAGCCATGGTAGCTTCCCAGAGGTCTTCCATGACACTCATACTTACAAGCTTGTGTTGTCTTATTTGTTCTTTCCTTATAAAACATTTAACACCGAAAATAGTTTAAACAAGGCAAAAGAATAGCACAAACTTTCGTTTCAAGCAAAATTTAAAATAACTTCCTTGGGGAACAGTAAATAAAGTGCAGAAATGGAAAACAAACAGTAAGTCCAGGCAAAGTCCAGGCAATTGAGCACATGCTTCCTGATTTTTATTATTTCAAGCACCAGAACATGGTCTTAGGAAGCACACCATATACTCAGGGTAAGCACCAATATTATTCATGTGTCAGTCAGTAGGAAGTTTCTAAGACTAACCAAAGACCTTCTTGGTGCTGACTAAGCCCACACTCTAGTAGAGTTTTAAAATGCCGATCTCCCAGATCACTTGTCTGTGAGGCACAGACAAAGAAGACTGTGTTACTGTGGCTAATCTGGACACAACCTAGATACACTAATAAAGGATTGGAGCAGTGAAGCCCAGACTGTCTGGACAAGTGCTGGACAAGTACAAGACAATCAGGAGGCTGTCTAGAGGAGACAAGGACTAATTCCACATCGGACTGTGCATAGGGTAATGCCAGCTTCTAAGAAGAGAAACAAACAGAATCTGATATTGCATAATCTATATAGAAGGACCTAATGAAATATGCATAGTTAATGTATTTCTAAACATCACAACTGTACACGAGGAACACTCAGTGGTATTCTGACCGTGGGATTCTTCCTACTCCTCCCTACAGGTGACCGGCTACAATGTTTTTTGATTGTTTTCTCATATTTTGTTAATCAGCGCTCCTTGCTTGCAACATACCTAAGACCCTCAATGTATAGAAAGAAAAGATTTATTTTACCATTGCAGAGATTCTGATCCATGTGTATAACCAGTGGCTCTATTGCTTTTAGTTCTGTGAATCATCATGGTGGGATATAATCTATTATCTCTTCTCCAGGAGGTAAGACAACACATGTCTAATGGACTTCAAGGCTCCTTATTAGGCCTCAAGGCAAGCAGTCACAAGGAACAACTTAGCCACCTGGATTCTACTTGGTTTGGATTATACACAGGCTTGTCTTCTAACATGTAGTTGGCAATGTCACTTCACCTGCATATAGAGACATACATGTGCACACACACATGCATGCACACACTGAGAGAAAGAGAGAGAGAGAGAGAGAGAGAGAGAGAGAGAGAGAGAGAGAGAAATATTACCAGTGGTTTGAATGAGAATGTCCCATCCCTATAGGCTCATATATTTGAATAAATAATCTATAGTTGATGGATCTACTTTGGAAGGATTAGGATGTGTGCCCTTGTTGGAGAAGGTGTCACTAGGGCTGGGCTTTAAAGTTTCAAAAGCCTTGGCCAGTTAGTACTCTCTGCCTCACACCTGAGGATCAAATACAAGCTCTCAGCTACTGCTCCAGCACTATGTCTGCCTGTCTACTGCTGTACTCTCCAGCAAGATGATCCTGGATTCTAACCCTCTGGATCTGTGAGCCATGATAAACATTTACTTTTATAAGTAATCTTGATCGTGTTGTATGCACAGCAATAGAACTGTAAATCACATGCACACATGCACACACACTGAACAATAATTCACCTAGCAGCCTCGAACCCCTATCTTTATTGATTTACAAGTACAACCTTATCTGAACAATAGAAGAGGGTCTCTTCTCCTAACAACAGTCAAATTTATACTGCTCCTATTTCAGTACAGGCCTAATGTATCCAGTAGGCAGAATAAAGACCAATCTGGCCCACACTGATTTTGCACACAAACACAGTACGGCAAACTATGTTCTTCTATTGAACTTTTAAGGATGCTTCTTTACTTAACATGCTACACCCCTGAGTATTCCATGAATATGATTGAAATCAGATGCATTATGGAAAAACACATGCACAGTAGAAAAAAAGGAACACATGACCTAATGTGTCAGTCTAAATAGAGAGCCACCCAAGCTACACCCCTTAGCAGCAAGTGTTCCTTCCTTCATACTCCATAAAAAGAGCTTCAGGTTGCAACCTAGTCATGTGGCTTGCTTCCAATCTTGATGGGGTTTCCTTCTCTAATTTCTACTATTGCTTCCTTCAAATAAAGCTATCTTGATGCTTCTGCCCATCTGTGTAAGCAAAGATTCTAGAAACTGGGGCTGGAGATGTGGCCCAGCAGTTAAGACATACGCTGCTTCTGCAGAGAGCTGGAGTATGGTACTTACCACCCATGTCAGTGGCTCCCAAAGGCCTGTAACTCAAGCTCTGTGGGATTCACCGTTGTCTTCCAGTCTCTGCAGATACCCACATTCACGTATGCTCTCACAGTAACATATACACACACATAATTAAAAATCAAATAGTTTAGAGGGTCTGGAAACACATCACCTAGACCCCTAACCATTCCTAACAGCATCATCTCTTAAACAGTCTGAAACCTCACTTTGGCTTGAAGATGGTTGTATTTACCGGGTACTCTTTTATTTTTATTTGTTATATGAATCTATTATATTTATTTTTTATTTGTTTTCTGTTAGAGGAGGATTATATTTCTTTTTACCACTACACCAAATATTGTATTTTGACACCCAAATTTCACACTTAATTTCTGTTTTTAAAATCCCTCTTGTCTATAAATAATATATAATTTGGCTTAAAGAAGATGTCTCTGAACACTAAAATTTTTACTGCGCTTTATGAACTCAGTTTCAACGGGATATAAGAATGCAAGCAACTGTACAATAATGTCCCAGCTGAGAAAGAATGAGGCATAAATAACGCCCCGAAGATTTCAACCACAGCATTCTTGGACCAAGTGCTTCTTGACTCAATTTATAACTAAATTATCTCTGAGGGTAATGGTTCAGAACACTTCACATAGCAGTCAGTAAGGAAGGACCCAGTGATTTTGGAAGCACTGCCTTTGCCGTATCCTTTTTTTTTTTTTTTTAGCTTGCACACTGTTGATAAAGCTAAAAGTTCAACTCCTGAACTCAACTCCCAAGCCTTCTAATGAAGGAAGCATAACACTATCCAGGCGTCTCCCAGCACAGTGATCCGAATGCCATTTGCTCCACACACTCTGATTTATGTCCGCTTGGTTAAAAATCACCCACATGCTGGAAACCCCTGTGGAAAGGTGTGGACTGGCCCCAGGCCACAGCTCACTTCTTCTCCCTCCTTGATTTCTTCTCTCTGGGCAAGATCTACGGGTGGAGGGGCATGCTGTGTGTTTGTGAAATTCTCCTCATGGGAACACAGAGAAGAACTTTGGCCTCCTTGAAATAATTTACACCTAATTTAGTTAAAGGAGCACAAATAACAGAGCTGCTCATGCCATCAACAAGAAGCATGACTGGGGAGATTCTCCATGCAGGCTGGAAACACACGTGAAAAACACTTTCTATCTTCTGGCGCTAGAAAAATTGTTCCGAGTAAGAGATTATATTTTGACAATACCAATCTAAATCCCTGGAGGGAAAGAGTCAGGGCAGATGGCCTGGGGCCAGTCAGGAAACCCTTAATCACCCAGCAAAACAAGGAACAGGAGAGGTCATTATTCTTAGTGAGCCAGACTGTAAAACAATGGTTTTTAGCCTTCAGATTTATAGTAAAGCACCTTGAAATATCTCAGGCAATTATAAAAATGAAAACCACTCCAAAAGGTATTATGTACAACTCTCTTGCTTCTTTTCTATAAACAAGAGCATCTGTCCCCAAGCTTCATCAAAAACTTTCCCATCGCATCTATCACTGAATTATTTTATCATATTGTGGGCTGAACAAAAATGAATGAATTAATTTTAAATATGAAAATAACTTAAAGGGTGGAGAGACTAATGGGACAATAGATAGATGGGTAAAAGATAGATGATAGATAGATAGATAGATAGATAGATAGATAGATAGATAGATAGATATTCATTATGGATTATATAATTTACTGGACTATATTCTTCCTGAAAGTGTACAAAACCCATGAGAGACTAAATAAAACATCTTCAGGTGAATGTGTCATACTGAACCTAATATAATATCCTGAAATCCAAAAAAGCGGTGAGGACTAAATGAAGTAATATTTACAAAGCTCTGCAATAGTCAGTCGCATTGTGCCTAAACTTCCATTATATCATACATACATGAAACCAATTATACTCACAATTGTCAAAACATTATTGCTTACCTTTTCATAAATTAATCACCTTTTAAATTCTCTCTCTCTCTCTCTCTCTCTCTCTCTCTCTCTCTCTCTCTCTCTCTCTCTCTGTGTCTACACTTCGTGTGTATCTGTATGTGTCCACAACACAAGTGCAGAAGTCAGAGGACAATATTCAGGAATTAGTTTTCTCCTTCCAATGTATGGGTCATGAGGAATGAAATCAGGCCATCAGACTTGGTCAAAGGCACCACCTTCACCTGCTTAGTCATCTTAACAACTCCTAAGTGAATTGACGTTTACCCTAATTAGCTAAATGACTTTCCTGAGCTCAGACAGTTACCAATGTCTTGTTTAAGAATGAAATGTTAAAGAATTCTTGTTTAAGAATGAAACCATAAAACACCAAAATATGCAAAAAAATATGTTGCACAACATGTCAGGAGAATTTGCTAGAAATAGAGAAAAATGTAAATAAATCATTACAGATAATTTTTATTATGCAACCAGCCACATTGGTCAAGCTTACAGACCAGAAAAGAAAGGCAGCCAGCCACTGGCTCTTAACCTGCCTCCAGGAAACCTCAGGATGAGACTGATACTGAGAGCTGTCAAAGCAGCAATAGCCACAGTGGCACACTCCTTTAATCCCAGAAGCCAGACTAGCTTGCCATAGAAACCAGGCGGTAGTGGTGTATGCCCTTAATCTTAAAACTAGTTAGGATTATAAAGTGGGAGGAGACAACCCTCCATCTCAGTCTCATTCTGAGGTTTCCTGGAGGCAGGATCATCATTTTCTGACCGAGGTTGAGGTAAGAGCCAGTGGCTGTCTGCATTGCAATTCTGGTCTTCATGTTGAACCCCAATATCTGTCTTTGAGTTTTTATTTTGTGCTACAGACACAGACAATATTCATAGATATTTGCAACAAGGGAACACTATGTAGAGATCAGACTCATAATAAAGAATTGATACCTGGGCCAGGCAAGGCGGCTCACAGGACTCAGACCAGCTTGGGCTGCAGGGCAACATTTACTATAGTATAATCTGAAAATAATGGATTGGTTTTTTTATAAAGCTAACATAAGAAGCATAGAATTACAAGGCTTTGTGTGAGCACATAAAATACAGAATGTCTACAATTTCCAAGTACAGAATACCTTGAAATGTTTGAAATTACAGGGGTAACGCATTGATTTACCATTTAATGCTAAAGCCATAAAATGAGAGCTGCACATGACTAGTTTGGAGAGCTCTGATGTAAAACAGATTATGATGGTAAGTGACTGAAGTCATGGATTAAAAGCTTGTTCACATTGCAAGTGGCCCAAATACTCCCCTTGATTTTGGAACTTCTTGAACCCGTTTTCATTGTTTAAGATGAAAGTAATACATGCCCTTGTATAACATTCAGTAGAAGCTGTATAATGATCCAGCCAGATCAGCTAAATGGGTCATTTAACTCACCTGACCATAGTTCCTTCATTCATAAAACAACAACATGCAACTGAATCATTTGAAGTCTGCTTCAAAGGCAAAGCTTGGATTAGAAATCACAACTTGTCGATAAAGATTTTGATTATAAAAAGGTGATTCATAATTTTGACTCCTCTAGAATCAACTCGCTCAAAGGAAATCAGATTAAAGATTTATGGGAACATGGATGACAGATCGAATTAAGACGTAAATCCAACACATTCCCCTTGATATTCGTTATGGTATTCCCTACTGATGTGCTTTTTTTTTTCTCTAGATGTTTCATTTTTTAATTACTCCCCTTATTGAAAATAGATTCTTTTCAGGGGCTGGAGTTAAGAAAGAGCACTGGCTATTCTTCTAAGAGATTCAATTCCCATGAATCACATGGCAGTTCACAATTGTATGTATCTCCAATTTCAGGGGATCTGACAACCTCACACAGACACACATGCAGACAAAACACCAATGCACACAAAATAAAAATAAACTGAAAAAATTTTTTATCATACAATATATCCTGATTACAGCTTCCCTTTCCTCAACTCCTCCCAGTTCCTCTTGGCCCATCTGGATCCAATTACTTTCTGTCTATCATTAGGAAAGAACAAACTTCTAAGAAGTAACAATAAAACATAAAAATTTAAAATATAATAAGATAAAACAAAAATATCACAGTGAAGTTGGACAAGGCAAGACAACAGGAGAAGAAGAGAAGGCACTCATCAAGGACCCACTCATGCACAATCTCAGGAGTCCCATAAACATACTAAACTGAAAGCTGGAATATACACATGGGGGACCTGATGAAGACCCATGAAGGTTTGTTTGTTTGCTGCTTCAGCCTCTGTGAGTTCATAGGAACTTTACTCACTTGATGTAGGGTTCTTGTTGTCCTGGTGCCCTCCATCTCCTCCAGCTCTTACACTCCTTCTTCCTCCTCTTTCTCATGGTTACTTGAGCTCTAAGGGAAGAGAGTAGATGGAGACATCTGGTTTAGGACTGAGTTTTCCAAGGTTTCTCTCTCTCTCTCCCTCTCTCTCTCTTTCTCTTCTCTCTGTAGATGTCTGACTATGGCTCTCTGTGTTTCTTCCCATCTGCTAGAGGAGGAAGTTTCTTGACGATGGCTGAATAAAGGCACTGACCTATGAGTATAGCAGAAAGTCATTAGGAGTTATTTTGTCACTTTTTTTTTTTAAAGACCAGTACTATTTCTTTTTATCCTAAGTCTTTGGGCTATCTAGTCTCTGGCTCTTGGTCACCCTAGCAGTTCCATCTCACAGAATGGGCCTTAAGTCAAATCATACATGGGTGGTTATACCTGCAAGTTTTGCCTCACAATTGCTTTCAAATGATAATCTTAGGACACAAATTTTCAAAAATGTCACAGGAAATGAACATTATTGAGGTGAACACCAAGTTTCCACAGAGTCGCTGCATTCATTTTAATAAACCATTTGATAGCCTGATGACTGTTGTGCAAATGGGCAGGTAGATGTTTACCATGCCCTTAACACACAAACATTGAGTTGTTTAGCTGTGGTAATGGTACCAGTTTTGGCATCTAAGTTATGCTTGAATATCTGCTCCTATAAAATTGCATATTAAAGTCTAATCCTCAAGAATCTGTCTTAAGAGGTGGTTGGGTCATAAGGGTGGAAACCCTCATGAATGGGATTAGTGCCCTTATAAAAGAGCCTGAGATAGAATGTTTATCTTCTTTGCTCCTCTATCTACCATGTGAGGACACACTGAGAAATTTTCATTCATGTGGAAAGAGCCCTCATAAGCCACAAAATCCCCTTTTGTTTTGATTTAACACTACCTAGTTTCCATGAATACAATCAGTAGATATCTGTTGTTATAAGGTACTTTTAGCAAAGTACCTTATTAAAAAAAACTCAAGCTAGGAAACTCTATCACTCAAACATGCTGCAGTAAAAACTGAAGTTGTAAATGATGTAATAGTCGCATCCTTGATATACTGAGGAAGAACAAGCAAATTCTTTGATATAGTATCAAATAGCTACTTATCTAGGTAGCAAGACAGACAAGTTAATAGCTACAAGTATGCTACTCATAATTCTTCATATTTAGGCAATTTTCAGAGAGTCTTTAAAATCTATACTGCAGGACTGGGGACATGGCTAAATTGAAAATGTCTGCCATGTAGGCATGAGGGCCTAAGTGCCTCTCTTTCCAGGGCAGAGGCAAATAGAATCCTGGAGCTGATTAGTAATCTGAGTTAGCTAAATCAATGAGTTCCTGATTCCAAGAGAGACTTTGTCTTTAAAAGTAAGGCATAAAATAACTGAAGAAGCAGACCAATGTTAACCTCTGCCCTCCACACACTGGCACACATATGTGTACATACCCCAAAAACATGTACATGGCACACATAAACATGTACACACACCCACATACACATTTTAGAGTTTTGAAATAGTGTTTCAATTATGAGACTCTTAATCTCAGGGTCGTGGGTTTGTGCCCCATGTTGGGCACCAGAATGTTACGGCGTAAACGAACAGCAAACAGAATTAGCCAGGCAAGCACAATATAATATATTCAGCTTTAATAAGGGGAGAACTTACAAAGCCCAGGTTCCAGCGAAGAGCAGGAAACAAAAGGGACAAACAAGCGCACACCGATGGTTTTATAAGCTATTTGGGCCCCTGGGGCAAACACACACCCCAAACAAGGTGATTGGTTGAGATTCCCTTTCAAATTTTTCTTTCTCTAATTAGTTTAAGTGTTTCAGAGGATAATTGAGAGTAAAAAACTAGATACAATTATTAATAAGAAGAAAAACAATTTCTTCAGTGAACTCAAAATTGTGAAGGGGATTTTGGAAAATATAATTATCTATTAGGCTTTAAACAGATTGGGGGATAAATTAGGAGACATGGCTCAGATGTTAAGGGCTAGGGGGGTTTAGTGAGACAAAATCAGGCAGAGACCTGGAAAGAGTTGCAGCCTGAGTAGAAAGGCAGTCTGTTGCAGAACCAGACCTGATAGTATAGACAAATCCCAAGGTGAAACACCATGGGGCTCCTTCTGGCTTGGGGATAGAGAATGTTTTATATCTGTCCAGTCTTTCCACTGAATAGGTGAGACTCATCTACATTAAGAAAAACAATCTATTTAACCCGAAGTCTATCAGTTTAAGTGCAAAGTTTACAAAAACCTACAGGAAACTGTTGGACTAATAGCTAGGCACCATGGCATAGCTCAGTTAACACATGAAATTAACCATCACTTTGACTATATAAACTTATGGAAATAAAGTTGTCTCTGACCTCAGTCTGTAGTTTTTTTTTTTTTTTTAACTTTTTGGAGACCCATCATTCAACTCCCACATAAATGTAACGCCCCGCTCAGCTAGCTTACACCCAAAATAATCACACAAAAACTCTATTCATTTAAACACTGCCTGTCACATTAGTTCTAGCCTCTTACTGGCCAACTCTCACATATTAGTTTAACCCATCTCCATTAATGTGTATCACCACTTGACTGTGGCTTACCGGCAAGAGTCTAACCACCATCCATCTCAAGCAGGAGAACCATGGCATCTCGACTCTGCCTTTCTTCCTCCCAGCATTCCATTCTGTCTACTCCGCCTACCTAAGTGCTGCCCTATCAAAAGGCTAAGGCAGTTTCTTTATTCAACTAATGAAAGCAACACACAGACAGAAGAACTTCCTACACCATTTCCCCTCTTTCTGTTTAAACAAAAGGAAAGCTTTAACTTTAACATAGTAAAATTACATAAAACAAAACAGTCATCAAATAGGAATTACAGTTACAATATTTATTTATAACTATTTTATATTTTATCATAACTAAGGAAAACTATAACTATCTATAAATTCTTCAACTCCAGCAAAGACTCCAGAAGGATATAATATTACCTAAGTAAACGAGAAGTGCATTGTAAACATCTTCCAAAACTCTAAAATTGAGAGAGACATCTCACTGCCTGGACAGTCACCCAAAGTTCTTCTGTACTGTCAGGGAATCCATCTTCAGCTTACAGGCCCATAGTATCCAGCAGACATTTCTATGAAGCAGCAAATTTCAAAGACAGTTCAGTTACTTTCTTCTGTATTCTGCAGAATGTCTTACAGACTCTTTCATGAAACAGGAACCCTGAAGGATCATCTCACCTTTAGGCAATTTCAGCAGTCATATCTCTGTGGGTCCTTCATGTCCAGTTTATGCATCAGTCCAGGCAAGAACAGTGTCTTGTTCAAATGGCTAACCAACTCCATAAGGAGCCTCTTCGATACCCATCTTCCTCTTGAAGTAGCATGGTGCTGCCAGGAGCAGACGTGTCTCATTGTCATGAAAAGTCCTAAGTTATTAAAACATTTAAAATGCCATATTCTGTAGTCTTTAAAAGATATGAAGAATACCTATCTAACTGAAATATAACTCTATATATATATATAGAAAATCTAACTAACATGACTACAAGCTTGAGTATTATCAATGATTATCCATTAACAACCTATACTTCCTAATTATACATTACATTTTTCAATGAACTACACAATCACAATATGCTAATCAAGATCAGAAATACATATACATATAACAAAATTGACCTTAAACTTGTATCAATAAATCAAGATTTATACCAATGCAAATTATTCATATCTATATCACATAAATACATGGAGATTTATTCTTACTTCTGAATACCCAGCCTTAGCTTAGCATGTTTCTAGCCAGTTTTCCTTAACTTATATTATCCTGTTTCTCTTTAACTACCTTTTGCCTCTGAGCTTTTACCTTTCTCTATTCTATATGTTTCTCTTTCCTTCTTACTTTTTCCCTTGCTGTGTGGCTAGGTGGCTGGCCCCTAGAATCCTCCTCTCCTTCTTTTCTTGCCCCTTTCTATTGTTCTTCTCCTATTTCTTCTCTGCCTGGCAGCCCCATTATTTGTCTCACCTGCCTAGCTATTGGCCGTTCGGTTATTTATTAGACCAACCAGGTGTTTTAGACAGGCGGAGTAGCACAGGTTCACAGAGTTAAACAAATATAACATAAAAGAATACACGTATCTTTGCATTATTCAACAAATATTCCACAACATACATGACTATAACACATCTTCAGCTGATATTCCACATCAACAGTCCCTAAAATTAAGCTAAATAAAATCTGTCTCAGAGTTGGGAATCATGAACTTAAAATTAGCACAAGATTATGAACATATAGCTGTACCTAGTAAGAACTAATGAACATTAGTTTTCTTTATCTACATGTCTCTAATGTATAATTAGATGACTCAGCATAAAGGTACTTGGTACCAAGCCTGAGGATCTGAAGTCTTGAACTAACTAAATACCCGAGTATCACCTTGAAATCCTGATCCTCTTGCCTCCACCTCCCAAATGCTAAGATTATAGCTCCATTATGTCACCATTCTCAGCTACCTTTAAACTTTAAACTTAATTTAAGTCTCCCTTTAGTGTGGTGCCAGAGCCATACCTATGCAGGTGTCAAACTTGGACACCCTAGAACAACATATACTGTCAAGAGTCCTGGATGTGGCTTGTAAAACAAGCAGGGAGACACAGTTACAAAGAATGTTTCGCTGTACTTACCCAACCAAGCTGAAAGCAATATTCATGACCTCCTATTTGGACAATTAAAATAAAATTTAAGAGTAGATGCATGAAGCCAGACAAAATAGAAGCTGCTCTTAATCACTAACCTTTCTTCCAAATTTAACCAAAGACTCTTTTTGAGGTTTGAGGAAGTTCAGAACCCCTCCTCCCCCGCTTATTCTTCATTTGTGCCTCTCTCTGCAGTTTTGGGTTCCAGCTGGAATCCAATTTACCCAAACAACCCAATGAGGCTGTTCTCCTGAGGCAGGACACGAGTTCAGATAGTTCAGATAAGGCTTGAGATCAGCAGCCAAGCACTTGGATGATTTTCTGAACTGGATCTTCCAAGTTTTTGCCCCATATTAGGCCATATAACTGCAAATAAATATTTATTGTGTTAAATTGGCTCTGCAAATCTTAAGCACATCTGAATCTCACACAGTTTACATCGTGCATGCTCTTACAGAGATTGTCATACTATAGAATAAATTCCTCAAAGGAGGAAAGAATTTATTTTTTTAAAAAAAACGATTTTAGTGACATTCTGATACATGTACTGATTGCAAGTACTACTCCAAGCTTTAGAGTTGAAAATGGGGATTGCCTCACTCTACAGCAGAGCACAGTGTCCAGGCACAAGGCCAAGGATTAAAGTATTAGGAAATCTTTCCAGAGAGCATGAGATAGCTGGTGAGCTAGAATTAGCTCAACAGACAATGGGAATGCCTACTTGGAAAAAGGTAAAGACCTATTGAATTATTGTCTGTGTCCTATTTACAATTCTATTTCTATGAAGAGACACTATGACCTAGGTGAGTATTATTTTTTAAAAAAATTAATTGGGTCTTGCTTTCAGTTTCAGATGTTTAGTCCATTATCATCATGATGAGGAACAGAACAGGCAGGCAGGCAGACATGGTATGGTGCTGGAGAAGAAGCTGAAGTCTTTACAGCCTGATTCACAGACAGCAGAGAGAAGGATATCAACTGATAACTAAGTAAGCAAATATATGAGCCTGTGGGGGCATCCTCATTCTAAGTACTAAGGCCATGTTAACTCTAAATGAAGTCATTCAGTGAGTCAGCATACTAGTCATCCAGTTAGTTCATGGGTTTTATATAAAACAAACTTAGCAAGAAGTAGCCCAATATATATCCAAAGAAAATAAATGACACCTACATACTCATGTTTCGCATGTCCACTATTTATAATAGGCAATTTTGTTTTTTGTTTTTTGTTTTTTTTTTTGAGAGGAATATTATTTGGCAAAAAGAAAGGGATTGGAAAAAAGAAAGGGATTGTGTTGTACTCAAGAAAACAGGTAGAAGGGAAAATAGCAATATTGGGTAAAATTGGTTAAATTCAGAAAGCAAGTTGTGGTGGTTTAGAAAAAGAATAGCCCCCATAGGCTCATATATTGAATCATCAGTCCATCAGTATATTGAGTATATTGAGTCATCATATATTGAGTCATCAGTAAGTGGCACCATATGAGAAAGATTAGAAGGTACAGCCTTGTAAAGTTTCAAAAGGTCACACCAAGCCCAGTATACCTCTCTGACAGCCGCTTCCATATCAGAATATATTTCTCAGCTACTGCACCAGCAGCATGCATGCAGCCATGCTCCCTGCCATGATGATAACAGACTAAGCCTCTGAAACTGTAAGCCAGCCCCCAATATAATGCTTTCTTTTATGAGTTACCTTGGTTATGGTGTCTCTTCAAAGCAATAGAACACTAAGATACAAATATTTCATGAAACAGACAACTAAAAGAAAAACAGCAACAAAACATAACCAAAGTGATCTTAAAATAAAACATGAACTATTTTAAAACAGAGAAATTACTTGGGAAAGAGGGAAGACCAGAGAGTAAGTAAAAGGGAAAGTAGACACAAAGCTTATCACCTAAACATCTAGAACATTTCATTAATTTATATGAATATCTATTAGTGATTCTTACAGAAGTTATTCCAGCTACTTCATATGCTACAAAGTGTTACATTGTAGCCATTTATGTTTACTATCAAGGTGGTTGCTCTGGAAAAGGTGTTTATCGAGGGAAAAAGACAACAAAAGATAAAGATGGGATATAGAGTAATAGCAGAATGTTGTTACAAACCAGATGAGAAAACAAAAGGTTCCCATTTGGACAGGATAGTTCATTATAAGAAAAAAAAACTTAAAACAATAAATCACTAAAAAGACAAAGTAAACAGAAAAAAACACAAAAGCTAGAATTGTACTGTTAAAAATTATGTATATACACATATAAAGATCAAGATGTTTAAAATTAAAGTTAATTCATTTAGAAGATGAATACAATTAAAAATCTTTAAAAGCTTTAAGAAAGATGTGATTGGGTGTTTCAGAAGGTAACCTACGAACTGATGGCAATACAAGATTCAGGGCAGAGGAGCATCTGCCAAGCAAGGTCCACAAGTGGCCAAGACCAGGGCTGATCTTTACCACAGCAAGAAACCTTGAAGGCAGAACAACATCCAGAACTCAGAAAAGGATACAAAACCCCCAGAAAGGTTTTAAGTAGAATTAGTGTGCAGAGAAAAGGATTAAGATATTTTTAATGATTATAAATAAATACATGGCAAAACAATAATCACAAAAAAAATTGGCAAAGGAGACACCAGAAACATTAAACACATTAATAAACCCAAGAATACACTCCAAGCACCCATATATGTGGGAAAAAAATTTTTTTGAGGATTTAAAATAAATGTATATACAGTATTTCTGAACTTTTTGTGAGACTAGGAAAGAAAATGTCAATAAATGAATATATACTATATGGGAAAAAATCAATATGCTTCCCTATTAAAATATGTGGCAAACTAACCACAGAACAAATGTGAAAGCATTTTACAATAAACAAAGTATTACACAGACATCAAATGTTGTCATTAAGGCCACTTAACCCTTAGCTGGTGAAAGACACACACAGGCCCACCCAGTACCTCGTCCTTTATGATGAGCAATATATGATGGAGAAATGGTAAAGAAAAAGAAACAGAACGGTTTGTGTGCTGTAGAGAGACTCTGAAGAAGCAAGGATAGCGAATAGGAGGTTGATGTGGGTGGCCTGTGCTGCCACCCAGAGCCATGGTGATGTACGGCCTGAGCTGCTGCTGAGGACCATGTCTGAGTCCGTGGTTCTGCTACATCTGAGGTTTGTGTTATCTGTGAGCCACATTACCAAATGGGCCCATTCGATCCATGTGTATTGAAATCCATGGGCCATGATGAGCTGCCTCCACCCTTCGCTGACCCTGGGAGACCTGGTTCTGCACCCTTTCAGGAGAACTGCTCCCACCCCTCACAGGAAAGTTGGCTCTGCCTCTCATGAGAAAGCTGTACCACCCCACATCCCATCCTCTGCACACCCCACCACCCCCACCCAGGCACCTAGGAGAGCTGGTCTCACTGAAGAGAACTATTCCTGCTGGCATTGGAGTAGGAGAGTTGGCTCCACCCCTCACATGACTGGTGAAGGGAAGTTCCAGTGGAGGCTTAGTCTGACCAACTCAGCTACCACCTAGGCCCACATCCAGGGCTGTGAGTTAGCCCATCCCAACATCTATCCCATCTATGACCCGCTGGTGCAGGTAAACAAACCAGTCCTGTGGAACCATAGAGCAGGATTTTCATGACTGGGACAATAGTAAGATATCGGATAGGAATCTCCATAAAAGACCAGTATTGATGGTATATAAAAAGCCAGATGCCTTGAATCTGGCCAGCAATTCATTGCAATGACCACTTGCAAGCAAAGGTGTTTGGACAAAAGCATATACTGCATGACATACCACTGTTCCCAATACTATTAAGACAAATGAAGAGGTGATGGAGAGGTGGGAAAGACAGAGGAGCGACGTGGATTTTGTTTGTTTGTTTTTTTTTTTCTTTGATTTTTTTTTTGTTTCCTTGTTTGTTTGTTTGGTGTTTTGTTTTTAATTAATATTTATGGTGATGTATTACAAGGGTAGATATGGAGAGAAATTAGTGGGTTTGAGATGCATGATGTGAAATCTCCAAAATATAAATAATAAAAAAATTGCTAAAATAAAGAAAAGAAAATCTTTGGAGAACAGAAAACAAACACTCCAGACCTGTGAATGAAACCAAATAAGCAAAAGGTATAAAGAGAAATGGAGGGAGGTCTGGCAGGAGAAAGGGAGGAGAAGGGGAGCAGGAGGGAAGGAATAGAGGATCATTAGGAATCACCACCCATTGCCTTTTTTGATTTGCTGTAGTACAAAGAGCCGGATGTGTCCCGCTGCCCGGCTAGCTTAACCCCTGAAATAATCATGCAAATGAACTGTGTTCATTTAAACACTACCTGGTCCATATCTCTAGCTTCTTATTGGCTAATTCTCCATCTTGATTTAACCATTTACATTAATGTGTATCGCCACTTGACTGTGGCTTACCTGCATGAGTCTAACCTGCATCCATCTCGGGCAGGAGAATCATGGCGTCTGCCTGTCTCTGCTTTCTTCCTCCCAGAATTCTGTTCTGTCTTCCCTACCTACCTGACTTCTGCCCTATCAACTAGGCCAAGGCAGTTTCTTTAATGACCAATGAAAGCAACACAAATATAGAAGGATCTCTTACAGTTTGCTATATTTAATCATTTCCATGGTTAATGTAGAATTTAAACTAGTATTTTATGATGTAGGTTATGTTCCCCACTTGCAGACATTTCTGCTGCAATTGAGCACTAGTAGCTTCAGTAATAGAGGCTCTGGACAATGCCCATGCGTATGCACAAAATAGATAATACTTGAAGTTTGATTTCTTTGTCAGATCTGATGTTATTTGCAAAGCTGTCCAAGAACTTTGAATATAGTCAAAAGACAAATTCATATTAAAGGGATATTCGGCTGTGAGGTCTCAAAAAAGATTTGAATGTGTTATTTAAAAAAAATCACTTCTGAGTAAAGTGCTTTGAGGGAGAGGACTGTTAAAAGTCAGATCATTATGAAATTTCCTAACTTTAACTGCTTCCTTTTGCTACTTTTTATATTAGTTACTTTTCTGTTGACACGATAAAATACCATGACCAAGGAAACTTATAGAAGGAAGAGTTTATTTGGGCTAACGGTTCCAAGGGTTTAACAATTCATTGTGGCTGAAACACATGGAATGGCAGCAAGTGGCAGGCATGTCGTAGGTAGGAAGCTACTTTTCCTGTGGGAATATGAAGAAAAACCATCTATTCATCAAAGACAGAGAGGGTACCAACAAGCTAAATATTGCATCCGAGTCAGTTCCTAATGGTGAAGCAATGGGATTATTGGTTGGTTACAGGACCCTAGGTTAAGGGTTACTTATAGGAGTATGGTCAATCCAAAGAAATTATCAGTGAAAACTGTCACTTCTAGAATAAGTGACAACTGAAGAAAAGCTGATGAGTCCTCGTCCCACATCAACTTTCCATCTTGAATTCACTCTGTTGATCCCTAAGACCACATGTATATGCCACAGGAAGAATGAATGATAATTCTCAGGCATGCATCTTGTGGCCCTGCCTGCTCCTTCCAGAAGGGAATGTTTACAGCCATATTTTCACAGGATGGCTCTTGCTATTGCTGGATAATTCTGTGTATTTCATTGCCAGGACTGCAGACCAAGACAGTCTGCAGGTCACCACATGCTCACATGAACAAAGCCTCAAACTGAGGTTATAAGATTAGCTCATAGCAGAATACAAGCAAGCAAATACAAAATGTGCTTAAAAGCTTTTTTAAAAAATGTTCTCTGGATTTAGGAATCATTGAAGAGGAAGAGGGGATTTCATCAATGCCCAAATCCCTGGATTAGATCAGATTTTTTGGTGTTAGTAGTTCAAAGCAGAATGATGAATACCATTTAACATTGCTAACTTATGATGCCAAGCAGTGATTCCTGTTATCTCAATAATTTAATTTTAAAAAAGCATAATGCCAAAGAAAAGAATGAGAGATTAAATACAACCTTATCTTTTAAGTTCTTGGCATCATGGGAAAAGAAAAGTAATCCTTTCAAGTTGATAACTATCTTGTAGCCACCCACGTTCACGGGGTTTAACTGTCTTATGGCCATTTTATCTTCCTTGCTGGTCATAGTCTTGTCATGTGCAGCTAAGAGTTGGATTAAACACTTAATTTAAAATTTGCACGATCATTTGAGGAACATTTTCTTTAAATGTTAGTAGTTTTGTTTCCATGCTGTCTTGATTCCTATCCTTCAAAATTTAAAAGATAATTTATATTTGTATCTGACCCTACTCCCTGTCAGTCTTCATTGGAAAGAGGGCACCCTCACATCTATGAGGCAACATCACATCTGTGTCTGTGCTCTGCTGCCTTTCTTGGGTCCCTAACCTTTGCCAACACGATGTACTTTTTGTTCTCATCTGATTAAGTCTTGTAACTCCTTCTCACATTTGTAACCTTATCAATAAATGGCACATAAAAGTCATTGTTCTTCTATATCATTTTATTTCATAACTGAATGCATTATTTCAAAAAAACTAATTGAAAAAATGTTTTAAAAGTTCTTTCCTTCCCATGCGGAGGTCTATGTCACAGCTGATGCTTGTTGCAGCAGATATTTCTGTGAGCATCTAATATATAATGTAAAATCTCAGGTCCAAATTGAGAGGGTTTGAGATGAAAATAAAACTATCCTTAAGTCTGAATTCTTATTTTTATATAAAAAAATCACACTTTTGATATCTACAAAAAAATACACTTGTTTTGGTAATAAAACCAAAATGGTTACACTATTTCCTTGAATGTTGATCAACTTTGTTTAAACCTAAGCATGGCTCATTGTGAAGACTGAGGACTACCTATGTCTCATGTTACTCTTTCACTTCCCCATACCTGAATGTTTCAACCCTCAAATACTGAGAGGCACATTTTTACTCATTGATAATTTGTGTCTACAAATAAAAACACTCCTGTGCCTCTTGAATCATTTAGACATCATATCACAACTTATCCATTAAATATCATATCATTTATCATCAATAAGCAGCTCTCTAGGTTAATCCAAAACCAGGGAAATAAAAATGAGTAGTCACAACACAATAATTAAAATGTAGTTCTCTGAAGAAGCAAGTACAAGCAGTTACAAAACGCCCCTCATGTTATTAACTTTGTACTCATTAACTTTGTGCTAGCAGAAGCACATAATTGTCAGGCACCTCTCTCTCTCTCTCTCTCTCTCTCTCTCTCTCTCTCTCTCTCTCTCTCTCTTTCTCTGTGTGTGTGTGTGTGTGTGTGTGCGTGTGTTTGTATGTTGTATATAAGTATTCATTTGGGAATGGAAACATGTCTTCTTGTAAAGACCAAAGGTCACTGACATGGAGTAACATTCTCAAATTCCCAAATGCTCGCTAACATCTTTGCTTGTTTGACACAGAAACTCTCATTGAGCCTGAAGTCCAGTTGGAACCATCAGTTGGGATAGGCTAGCTGCACAATGAGCTCTAAGGATCCACTTGTCTCCACCCCACCCTAATATTGCGGTTACGGATACATGGGACTGAATCTGACATTTTTTATGTTGTTGCTGAAGCTCTGGACTCAGGCCATTGTGTTTGCATGGCAAGCACGTTAAGACTGAATCATCTCTTCAGTTCCATGCATGGCTTTTAGTTCATCTTTTTATTTTATGAATTTTATTATTAAAACTTCAAAATAAGTTTTTTTAAAAAATTACCATACACTAAAGCTAACTAGATCCAAAGTCTATGGAACTCAGAAATCATCTATACAGTTAGAGTAGGCATTCAGAACAGAAACTGTGGAGTCTCATATTCAATTTTAAATGCTTTTAGTATTGAATACATTTTATTCACTTACCCATGACCAAAACCAAAATAGAAAAAAAATCTATTGATTGATTTAGAGCTAGAAAAACAATTAGCCTTATATTTCCTTTTATAACTTGTGTCCATTACCTTCATTTGGTCTTTTCTCCTCCCTTTACTTAGCCTTCTACTTCTTTTTTCTTCATGTTTGACTGTATCCACATGTATATTTATTTAAATATATACATATATTATTGGCTAGATTCCACATATGTACTATGGCTAGTTAATTTTAGTAGTATCTTGTGCCTTTACTTTACCATAGATTCATTTCGTTCTTAGCATATGGTTACTTATGAGAAATTACTTTTCATTTAGATAAGGCTATATAATGGCACTTCTTATTTTTTTGTTCTAATTCAGATGCTGGAACAAATATGTAACTGTCTTCTTGGAATTATTTTTCCTTTTCTTAAATATTCTGGAACTTACCTTAAAAGTTTAGGTATGTCATATTCTGAAAAAAAATGATATATCCAAGTACTTAGTCAATACTCTTAAAATTGCATTTTTCTTAAATAGCTTTAAGAGTACATCTTGTTCATTAGATAAGCATAGAGGACAATAATCTTCAAAGAGGTGTTTGGATAGACTTCCTTCCATATAGAAACTGCCAAGAAAATTGGTAATCTCAAATAATAGGCATTGCTACAATTTTAGTATTAATATTTTGTGAAGAATGACATTTGTACTTATCATTAATTTTTGTAATAATGAGGTTGTTGGTTCATTCAACAAATATTTATCAAGAACACAGTATATGTTAGGCAGTGCGCCATGCTCAGGGACTATAATAGTGAACAGAGCTCTTTATGAAAGGTTTATACTGTTTGGGAAGGCAGTGGTAAAAGACAAGAAACACAAACAATTAAATCTGAGATTAGTCCATTGCTGATGGATGCTAGGAAGGAGAAATGGGGAATAAGTGACGGAGAGTGTGGGTGGAATTCTAGATGGAAGAGATTCCTAGAAGGGTGACTTTGGTTTTTTTTTTTCCTACTACATACTATTTTTTTCCCAATCCTTTTATTCCCTTACTGTGTTCATTTGAAACCAGCCATGAAGTTGCAGAAAAGCTGGAGACACAGCACAAAACAGTATTTGCTGAATCACTTAACAGCCTAGTCCAGATTTCTTCTTCCATGATTTCTGAGTATTTTCATGGAAGCATCCTATGAAAATCCGATGAATTCTACATAACATCGGCACATAACAGACTGAATTCTGGGGTCATGAGTATTATCTTCCCCTATTCTTTGAACTTCTTACTATACTTACTTGGGTAAAGAAGTTTAGCCTGCCTTTCCAATAATGATGTACATTGGTAAAATTAATTAAGTCTTAGATATCTGAAGATATCCCTTTTTGAACTCAATTTTAGATAGAAATAGATGTTTTCATGGTTTTGAAGTTTAGCCTGCCTTTCCAATAATGATGTACATTGGTAAAATTAATTAAGTCTTAGATATCTGAAGATATCCCTTTTTGAACTCAATTTTAGATAGAAATAGATGTTTTCATGGTTTTCTTCTAGTCTTTCTTTTTAACTTTTCTTATTTCAGATGTTCATTTTTAAAGGCATACATTTATTGTCTGTGGTACTTGGTTTCATACTAGCATGTAATTTACTTTGACCACACTCCTATATATCCTATACTCCCATTCCCTTTTGGTTCTCACTAGTCATGTATTCCCCTGCATCCCTCGGGAAACTTTTATTTCTTTCAAATCCTGTGTTACATAGCTATTTCTCCTGAACTGAAATATTCCCTCTTGGATAGGAATAGCACTCAGGAAGTAAAACTTACAAGGCTCAAAGAGCTACTGAAAGTTATAATATTCCAAAGGGATCCCTTAAAGTTGAATAAGCAATAACAATTGCTTAGAAAAGGAAAACTCTCCAGCCAAAAAAATTGCAAGGAATTTGTGCAGGACATTCTAAGCATGCAGCTTTTCTGGGTCAGTCATTATCCATGTTGGTCTGGGTTTTTCAGTAGTACAGTTGCCTTTAGTCACTAGAGAACATGTTCAACAACCCCTCCCCCACATTCCTGTCAATAACTTCATACATTCCCTGGTTTACTAGGCTAGACCTGGTGGGATCGTTTCTTTGGTCTGCTATAATGGTTCTCTGTCTGGGGTAAATACAGATTTGTTTATGCCTTCCCAGGAAAAGTCCTACAGCAAAATGAACCTGCCCCCACTATCATGGCCCCTCAAACAGAATAACCTACACAACTGTCATCCACATACAGAGGGACTAGTTAGGTCCCATGTAGCCTCCCAAGATGTCAGTCTAGAGTCCTTGAACTCCTACAATCTCAGGTCAGCTGATTCTGTGGCTTTCCCATGACCCTCTACTCCACCCTCTCTTTGACTAGACTCCCAAAGTTCAGCCTGGTGCTTGGCTGTAGATCGCATCGGCTTCCATCAGTTACTGGCTGAAGGTTCTATGATGACAATTAGGGTACAGGGGAAGACCAGTTCAAGTATTTGCTCTGCTGTTGTTAGGAGTCTTAGCTGGGGTCATCCTTGTGGATGCCTGGGAATTTCCCTACCACTAGGTTTTTCCCTAACCCTGTAATAGCTCCCTCTATCAAGGTTTCTCGTTCATTGCTATGACACTCCATCTCTCCTCTAAGTCAACCATCCCATCCCCTCATGTTCCAAAGCCCCATCCCCTTTCCTCTAACCCTTACCCCCAGTTTACCAAAGAAATCTCATCTTCTCCTTCCCAGGGTGGTCCATGTATCCCTTTTAGGGTCCTCCTTGTTAAGGAGCCATGGATTGTAGTCTAGGTCTTGTTATTCTTTGTTTTCTATCTAGTACTCACTTAGGAGTGAGTACATACCATGTTTGTCTTTCTGGGTCTGGGTTACCTCACCCAGGATGATTTTTTTTTCTACTTCCATCCATTTACTTGCAAATTTCATGATGTCATTGTTTTTTATAGCTAAGTAATACTTGTGCAAATGTACCACGTGTATTTTATCCGATCTTCAGTTGAGGGGCATCTAGGTTGTTTCCAGGTTCTGTATAATATGAATAATGCTGCTATGAATACAGTTGAGCAAGTGTCCTTGTGCTTACATTGAACATGCGTTGGGTATATGCCAAAAAGTGGCATCGCTGGGTCTTGAGGTAGATTGATTATCAGTTTTCTAAGAAACTGCCATATTTATTTCCAAAGTGGCTGTACAAGTCTGCACTCCCACCAGCAATGGAAGAACATTCCCTTTACTCCACATCCTCTCCAGCATAAGCTGTCATCAGTATTTTTGATTTTAGTCATTCTGACAGGTGTAACATGATATCATAGAATTGTTTTGATTTGCATTTCCCTGATGGCTAAGGATGTTGAACAATTCCTTAAGTCTTCTGGCCATTTGAAATTCTTCTCTTGAGAATTCCCTTTTATATATCTGTATCCCAGTTTTAATTAGATTATTTAGTATTTTGATGTCTAGTTTCTTTAGTTCTTTATATATTTTGGAGATCAACCTTATGTCAGATGTGGGGTTGGTGAAGATTTTTCCCATTCTGGAGGCTGTTGTTTTGTAATACTGACTGTGTCTTTTACCTCATAAAAGCTTTTCAGTTTCAGGAGGTTCCACTTATTAATTGTTGCTCACAGTATCTGTGTTACTAGTGTTATATTTAAGACTTGTTCTCCTGTGCCAAAGCATTAGCTCTAGCTTCTTATTGGCTAACTCTTACATGTTAGTTTAACCTATCTCCATTAATATGTGTATCACCACCTGACTGTGGCTTACCAGTAAGACTCTAACCAGGGTCTGTCTCAGGCAGGAGATCCATGGCATCTGCCACTCTGCCCTTCTTCCCAGCATTCAGTTCTGTCTACTCTGCCTACCTAAGTTTTGTCCTACCAACTAGGCCAAGCCAGTTTCTTTATTCATTATCCAATGAAAGCAACACACAAACAGAAGGAACTCCTACACCATATCCCAGCATAAACATCAAGCCACAATGTATAAATATGAAAAGATTCTTTCCTTATCTTTCTCAGTATGCTTGCTTCCACCATATCTGTTTTTCATAGCCTGAAATCTGTTCAGAAAGTGGTGAACTCATTGCTCAGGGCTATTAAACACAAATGGGAGAAGCTCCTGTAATTTATTTCCTCTGACCTTTGCATCTGCACATCCTCTACCATGTTAAATACTCAATATTAATGCAAACAACTCCCAAACCTAACTTTCCTCATACAAGAAAATTAGCTTCCTGAGAGTAGATAAGTCAATTCAGAGTTAACCAAACATGGGTTACAAGTATCTACTTAAGAAATCAAAGCAATAAACTATTGAGTAAGTTCCTGGGACAAGTGCAAATACATGTCCCAGGTGCCAGTATATTCACAGAGAATAACACACCAGCTCTCCCTGTAGAACCAAAGCATGGCTCAAATGTCAAACACATTTCAAACAAGCAAACTCATGCAAAAGAAATTTCCAAGGGATCAGTCCAAAGCAAACAGCCACACTTATGTGTTTAAAGGGATTGTTTAGATCCAATAGATAGCACACAAACTACTTGATTGCCAAGAAGATGAGGCAAGGAAAAAAAAGGTAAATTGCTAACATTGAAAGAAAGCATGAATTTCTAATTTTGATAAAAATCTCAATGTCCAAAAAGAATCTGGAAAATGGAGAAGTATTCATGCATTTTGACATCTTCTGTTTTTCAAGAAACATGGGAACGTGAAAATAACTCAAGTCCTTAAAAACACCAGATTGCAAAACAGATTTCTTAGGTTTTCATTTTGTGGCTCCGATGTCTAGGATCAGCGACTATGTCATCTTCTGCTTCAGAAGGCCCACTGAAACAGGCACACATGTGTAGAACCCACGTTCTTAAACTGAGTCAGGAAATTATCAAGTACTCCGAGCAGTGCTGGTTAAACTTTCCCACTGAAAAAATTTTTAAAACATAGAAAAGCAAGAGATTGCATGCAGGCCAAGAGTTGTCCCCTGTACTTTTGGAATTTCATTTTGTTAGTTTTTAAAATTCATGTAGATTTTTCCTTCTATTTACAGTTTTGTTTGTCATCATCAAAATTTAACACTGAGTAAACCTTTTGCCTTAGAAAAATATGTTGTATTTACGTATTGTGACATACAAAATGTGCATCAGCTTGGAGGCAAAGATTTGGAGCAATTTAAAATTAATAAAACTTGATGAAATTTCAGAGTCTGTATACATTGTACCATAAGGTACATAAGGTGTTACATAAGGACATTTTTGTACAAGATACATTGTATGTGAAACATGTTAAGAGCCGAGACCTCTTCTCTCCCTCTCCCTTCTGCTAGTACCATTTGCTTCCCTGACAATCTCACTTCTACTTTTATATCATGTAGAGACACATGATTATAACAGAGTTTTAATTGTGATTTTTGTAGAAACTATGAATAAAACAAGGTTGTCGTTGTAAATAACTGGGATGTGGATACTAATTCCTTTATATTTTAAGTATTGGTATTTATCAAAATACGTTATTAACATAAACATGTTCCAGTAATACTTAGCAGAGCAACTAATTTAAGAGTCTTTGAAAAAGCTAGTTCAGAGTCCCTCTAAATCTAGTATGGGCCCAATTCCCTCCCAACAGACTTGCATTTGTCCTGTTAAGTCTATCACTATTACCTTTTCCCTATAAAGGGACAACCACACTATTCAATAAAGCAAATATCCCTAATATATCCCTTATTTGGGGGCTGGAAATTTTGAAAAATCGTTCAGTGGTTAACAGCCCTCACTGTTATTCCAGAGAACCTAGCATGGATTTCTAGTACTCACCAGGTTGCTCACTTGGCTTTAACTCCAGTTCCAAGGGATCTGTCATCCACTTCTAGCCTCTGAGGGTGCTGAAGGCAAGCACAAACACACATATAAACATATGTGCAATCAAAATGCTCATACATATAAAATAAATAAAAATATGTTTGGTAGCTCTTATTTAAATGAATTGTAACTTCCAATTGTTGACTATATTTAAATTTTAAAATATCTACTATTGGCTGCTGATCATAAAGCTATTCATGTAATACTTTAGTTAAATTAATAGGAGTCATAAAGACATTCCCATCTTGCGGTGAGAAATATATTAGACATTTTGATGTTTATTTTTCCAGGTGAGTCATGATCTATGATTCCATGCTTTATTTGTAATTTTTCATACAGTGATTTGAGCTTTAAGCTAGGGCCACCAGCGACAGTGGCTGAAGCTGAAGGTGTGTCTCTAACAAAACTCACTAGTAACTATGAGACTTTGAAGACAATGTGCCCTTTTATTATCTTCATCTACACAAGTTGTCCCCCTAGCAGAAAGGTAGATATGAGTAAGTGAGGGAAAAGACATTTGCTGGAAAGTAACACAATATAGTTAAATTTGAGAAACTGTACCATTGGGGATGACATATTGATAAGGAGAATGAAACGATGATGAGGATGAAAGGCAAACTGCCAAGGAAAGGAAAAAAATTACAATCTATCTTCACCTCTAGTGGAGCTAGGATTTCCCAATGAAATTCCTAGATTCCAGATGGCTTTTAACTGCAGAGCTATCTCCCCAGCCCCCTTTGGCTCCTTTTTTATTTATACATATGTACATGGACAAATGTATACACACATGATGCAGTTGGTGTGGGATTTCCCTCTATATGCTGTGAATATGGTCTGTTACCACTGGTTAATAAAGAAGCTACTTTGGCCTATTGCAAGGCTGAATAAAGCCAGGCGGGAAATCCAAACAGAGATACAGAGAGAAGTAGGCGGAGTCAAAGAGTCATATCTACACTATGTAGATACCGAAGGAGAAGGACGCATGTAACCCCCAAAGGAGTAACATGGTGGCACCTACGGTAAGTCACAGCCTAGTGGCAATTCACAGATTAATAGAAATGTGTTAATTTGAGATATAAGAGCTAGCTAGGAATATGCCTAAGCCATTGGCCAAGCAGCATTATAATTAATATAGTTCTGTGTGATTATTTGGATCTGGGCAGCCGGGCAAGGTTAAGCATAGAAATGTTGACTGAGGCCAGAAAGGGGTGTTAGTTAGATCCCCTAGAAATGATGCTACAGATGGTTGTGAACTACAGTGTGGGGTTCTGGTACTGAACATTAAGTTGCACTTAACCAGAGTGTTCTCTCCAGTCCCATCTTTCTTACTTTAAAGAAAGATTTTTTTCAGACAACCCAAGAGTATATTGTGGGCTAGGCAATGTCCTGTCTAACTCATGACAAAGTCAGGTCCTCCTGCATCAAATAATATTAGTTAAACCACACTAATCAGTCCCTTCTTCTAGAATAATAACACTGCTTCTCTTTAACCATTCAAAACAAAGTTCCCAACACCTGACAGTTATGTGCAGCTAAGCATCAAGGTCAGTCAATGCAGGTGAGTGACAACCCTCTCCAGTCATGTCCCCCTTCTTCCCACCAGCATTTGAAAGCAACAGTGAGTTCTTTCGGCTTTGGAAATGGAATCACCACTGAGAGATTTTATAGAAATCAGTTTCCTAGCATTTTCTGGAATCTGCGTGGCTTAGCAGAGCACATTCCCAGAATCAGCCCATATTTTATATGAATGAGGCATAATTTCCTCTATTTATGTCACACTATTTGAAAAATTGGTCACAAGTCAGTGTCTTAATTTGTTTTCAATTGTGAAAAAAAAAAACACCATGACTGAAAGCCACTTAGGGAAACAGGGTTATTTGGCTTACAGGGTAGAGTCCATTATTAGAAGGAAGCCAAGGTAAGACCTCATACAGAAACCTAAAAGTAGGAACTAAAAGAGATGGCATAGAAGCTTGGTGGTGTGAACCTCATGGATCGCTCAGTTTGCTGCTTTACATGACCCAGGACCACTTGCTCAGGAATAGCAGCAACACACATATCAGTCATTAATCAAGGAAACATCCTACAGCCTTCCCTACAAGCCAATCTTATGGAGGTGTTTTTTTTTTCAACTGAGGTCCCCTCTTCTCACATGATTCTAACCTGTATGAAGTTGAAAACAATCAAACAATGAAGAAGAAGAAGAAGAAGAAGAAGAAGAAGAAGAAGAAGAAGAAGAAGAAGAAGAAGAAGAAGAAGAAGAAAGGAAGAAGGGAATAAGGGTTGTAAGGGTTGGGGGAGGGGGGAGGAGGAGAAGGAGGAAGAGGAGGAGGAGAAGAGGAAGAAGAAGAAGAAGAAGAAGAAGAAGAAGAAGAAGAAGAAGAAGAAGAAGAAGAAGAAGAAGAAGAAGAAGAAGAAGAAGAAGAAGAAGAAGAAGAAGAAGAAGAAGAAGAAGAAGAAGAAGAAGAAGAAGAAGAAGTGATGGAGGAGGGAAAAGATGTCTATGTGTTACTGCCTTGGCCCTGATAGGACAGAAAATTAGGTAGGCAGAGCAGACAGAACAGAATACTGGGAGAAAGTAGCCGAGTCAGTCAGTCACCATGATTCTCCTCTCCAAGGCAGATGCAGGTTAAGAATCTCCCTGGCAAGCCGCTAGCTTGTGGTGCTACACAGATTATTAGAAATGGCTTAATCAGTTAATCAAGATGTGAGAATTAGCCAATAAGAGGCTAGAATTAATGGGCCAAGCAGTATTGAAAAGAATACAGTTTCTGTGTAATTATTTCAGTAAAGCTAGCCAGGTAGCGGGAAGCAGCCCTACCGCTCCATACAACAGAGTAGTGCCCACACAGCAAGTTGAAACCCTGGCCTATCTACCTCCTTCCCGCATTATTTTCTCCCTTCAGTGAGACCAAAAGCCTAGACAACAAAGCTATAATTAGAAAAGAGGAACATAAACTTTGTGAAATAGTCGGTGTCCTCAAAAGAAAATCCAAATAGAAAAAAAGTAAAAGTGCTTTCGGGCAAATACTTGCCAGCATAGGATTTGACACTTTGAGTTGTGGCTTATAGAAAGTAGTAGGAGCTTTCCCAGAAGGCATAGTTCATGTACTGATGGGCTTTGTGCACTTTTTGTTAGCTTTGATTCTTATGTTCATATTATTACTTCTGCCTGTAACAAGTTCTGATTTCTACTGATATAGTACATCATACTGAAGTAAGAGTTCACGGCCTCCAAAAGTCTTATAATGGGTATCGTTTCCCGAAACAGACCTTGTGGGTTCATTCTGATGGTTGGGATACAGCTGTCAGGGACCCAGCTCTTTCCTGCCCAACTCACACACATGCCACTATGCACCCCATTCTTTCAAACACCAAACCATCAAGTCATTCACTGATAATGTGAATCTCACATCTTTCCTATCACGATATCACAAAGAAAATTAAGTTTTCTATTGTTCAATAAAAGATACCTTTTACATAAAATGAAAATTTTGAGTTTAGAGACTTTTTCCATTTATTAGAATAAATAAAACATAATAGCACAGACACTACTTGTTCTCCAGCTACATATGTCTTTCTGTGTCCCTCTGTGTGTCTGTCTGTCTACCTTTCTCTCTCTGTCTCTCTGTTTTACTGTCATCACTGATCCTGGACCCCATCTTTACTGTCTTAAAAAATCAAACCCTCCTTCATAAATATGTGTCTGTTCCACATGTCCATATTTGTATGGAGAACATGTGACATTCATATGCATAGACTGTCTCACAATAATACATTTTAAAGCCTAAGGTTTATTTAGTTTTGTCATATCAATGAATCAAAATATTTACCTTAAGACTATATATTTTATTAATTAAATTCATGCATTGACTCTTTCAAGTGTAAATATGATGTATTCTATTTGCACTTCTCCTTTTTCTTAATTTTGTTCTGTTTCTGTCACCCCACCTTCTGCGCTATAAATCTCTTTCTCATTTTTACAACTTTATTTTACTTTGGGACCCACTGAGTTTAACCAGGGCCATCTGCATGTCCGGGGGTTTGGATCTACCTAAAGGAGTCTGGTGGGATCATTAATGTGTATACAAATGAAGACAATGACTTCTCTTCTCCACCTAGAATCTATCAATAGTTCAACAGAAAAAAAAGTAGGATGCCATGATCTCTTCCCCACTTTGATGACTGACTATTGACAGAACCAATCATGTGTAGGGCCCAGTGCCAGTAACCATACCCGCAGCAAGTTCATACTGGAAATGGCTGTATTGTATCTAAAAGGTGGCAAATTGTAGCCCTTCTCATTATCTTCCAGCTCTTACATTCTTTGATCAGATCTCATTCATAAAGACAGAAAAGCACCAACTGAGTTCATACCATTACAAACTCTCTTGAAATCACAGTCTTCACTGTTTTCAATGAGTCTGTATTTCCCACTAATTTCAGTGTGCATGAGGTAACATAGGAGCTAGTGTCAAAGCAAGGCAGAGGCAGCAGCAATGTACATTCATATGTCTAGTTTTTATGGTTGTCCACTGTGTTGCAGTTTGAGGCAGTCTTCTCAAATGCTCAAACTCAATACCTTGTTTCCAATGACTTCACTCTCATATAATGTCAGATAGGTTTTTAAATCTTGCAAATAGTCCAGGGGCTTGAATCTTTTTAACAATTCAAGCATAGGCAAACCAATACCAAAAAAAAAAAAAAAATCATGGGTGTAGAGTAATCAGACGTGAACTGAGCTGGAAACTTCCTTCTTGCTGGCTGGCTTTCAGTGTGACTGCTGTGGGTTTGCTGAAAGCTGGGAGAAAAGAGGCATCAACAGTCTTAGCCAGAAGTGACTTCTACAGACCCCAAAACCTGCCAGGCAGGGGTGCCCATCAGTGAAAGAGTGGACAGGAGCTATGAAGCTAACCAACTCCTCTCATCTTGGACTAGAGATGTATATCATAGGACGGAGTACATTCCTAGAATTGTAAAACCAAGCTCACAGCTTGGGAGGTCATAGGGCTTGATAGAAGTGGGAGGAGCGTATGACTGTCACTCAGGTAAACTGACACAGCGAGGTAGTTGCATATATAATTCTCAGTAGAAGTGATAACATGTGTAAGATTTGTGCAAGCTCAAGTCAGACAAAAATCCCAGCATGGATAAAGGGAGATGGAAATAAAGTCATACTCATATAAGGAGGTGTTGGTAAGTGACACCTGCCAGAAGAGGGAGAGTCAGATTCTTTAAGAATGTGACCCCCAAGTAGGTTGACAAGGCTTCAGGGGAAATCCACACATCTGAGAGAATATGAGCAGCACAAATTATACTCCGATTTAAAAGTTTAAAATATGCAAATTTGAATGAGTTGGAAAGGGAGGCGGTTCTGAAAGGAGTTGGAGTGGGATGAATATTGTAAAATTACATTGTATGAAATTCTTCCAGAACTAATAAGAATGAGGAACAGAAGAAAGTTCTCACAGAAGTAGTTCCTAAATATTTAACATTAAATTTAATGAAATGTTAGAAATTGCTGGCTTGAAAACACTGAAACTCTCAGAGCTATCCCTTGGATAACGGTCACACATATTTTACATGCTGACAAGGAGGATGCCGTATTATTTTTAATCCCAAGTTGGTATCTCTACTCATGAAATCCATAAATAACAATTACAGCTACCCCTTGAAAATAGAGTGCCTCAAATAATGTTATTGACCATTTATAAATTTTAAGATTGGAGTCTTTTATGTATTACTAAATATTCTTTTAAAATATAAAATATGGCCGAGAAATATAAAATAGTTAACATACTAATTTTCCTCTTTTTCATTTATTGTAAATTTATTTTCAAAATGGCATCCAGGACACCTCATTTTAGGGAAAAAGTCTTTGCAAAAAAAACTGTCACTGGAATGATTTAATATTCATATTAAATATTAAATCAAATGTGACCAAATATTCACAATGATCACATAAAGTATTTTTCATTGACTAACTTTGTTCTTTGATGATTTCCTTCATGTATACAATGCATTCTGATTACCCACTCACGATCCTCTCTGACTTTTACCAGACACCCACCATTTCTCTTTCCTCACTACAAATCTCTTTCACCTTCCTGTCTTCTCATTTTGTTTTGTGACCCCCTGAGTGTCACCAGGGCCATCTGAATAAGCACAGGTTTGGAATATCCATTTTAACCAGTGGATACACAATTTAAAACATTGACTGCCCCTATTCCAGGATCCACCAGTAGCCAATAGGTGAACCTAGAATGGGAGGGTCCCAGGAGTCTTCCATTCATAACTGACTGTTGACGGACCCAGTCTGAGCAGGGTCAGTATGTGCAGTCACAGCCACTGTGAGGTCATGTGTGCAACGGTTATGTCTGATGGAGGTGGGTCATTTGTCTATCTGTTGCTTTCATTGGTTAATTAATAAAGAAACTGCTTGGCCTTTGATAGGACAGAAAATTAGGTAGGCAGAATAGACAGAACAGAATGCTGGGGAAAAGAAGCAGAGTAAAGCAGTAGCCATGATTCTCCCACCCGACACAGACACAGGTTAAGATCTTCCCTGGTAAGCCACCTCGTGGTGTTACACACATTATTAGAAATGGGTTAAAGCAAGATATGAGAGCCACTAAGAGGCTAAAACTAATGGGCCAAGCAGTATTTAAAAGAATACAGTTTCCGTGTAATTATTTCGGGTAAAGCTAGCCGGGTGGCGGGAAGCAGCCCGCTGCCCCTCATACTACATATGTCATTCCCTGAAGAGAGCATTTCCCATGCCTTCTTATTTTTCCATTCCCTCTTCTGTAATGGTCTCAGTACTGTAGAGGGGGTAGCATGTGTTCTGTCTAGCACTCAATGGTCTCTTACTCTTAGCATCTTGATCAGCCGTCAGTCTCTTCATTCATTGTCATTCTCTGGAAAGAGAAGCTTTTCTAGTTAAGGCTGAGAGAAGCATTCAACTATGGGCATAAACATAAATATTCATAACAGTTTGGTACTGTTTCCTTCTACTCATCAATAGCCTCTGGCTCTTATAATCTTTCTGTCCAGTCTCTGCCATGTCTCCTATGTCTTGTGAAGAGAGACTATGATATAGATGTCCCAATTAGGGCAGAGCTTTCTAGATTGTCTATTTTCTGCCTCTTGAGTGTTGTGGATCTCTGTGTTAAACATCTATTGAAGGAAAGAAACTCCTCTGGTGAGGATTGAGAGAAATATTGATCTGTAGGAATAACAAAAGTCACCAGCAGTTGCCTTAATACTATGTCCTTTAAGCAGAGTAATAACAATAGGTTGCCCCCTGTCCAGAGGTTATGGCCTGTCTGGTTACAAGTTCAATGTTTTCTTACCTTTATTTCTCAGTACAAAGTATGAGATTCATGTATCTTTGAATTGTATCTTGTTAGACATTTGATTTATAAGGTTACTATTTGTGTTGTTGACTTAAGTAATATAAAAATTTCTGAATGGATTTTTGGCTTGAGATTAGGACACAATTTCTAATAATTTCTGACATGAAACATATTTTCTAGATATACTTCTACTACATTGGGCTACATATTTATCTGAAGCAACATTTTCAGTAACTGTGACTATAAAATCAGTTCTAAAAAATATTGAAGACAGTCTATTTCCTGTAGTATGAAGTATTCAGCCAAAATTAAATCTTTATATAAGAAAACAAGCATTTTCTTCTCATTAGTATGCAAATTTGCTTTCACATTTAATAAACAGCAAGAGTTATTTTAAAGTAAATTCCTTTACAATTTGTTATCAGTAAATGTTTGAGTTGCATGCCTTTTTAGTGTACCTATATACTCAGAAATATGTAAAAATTTTCTTAGCCATAAAAGGATTATAATTGAAAACAGGTAACTAGTATCAGAATTCAGAAATCCCTGAGAGTTACAGACCTGAAAGAAATGAATCTTTTCCATAGCATCTTTAAAAGTCATGGTATAAGGAACTTCAGAATATGAAAACTCTTAACATTTTGTTTCTCTTCTCAATCAAAGTACTTTAGAACTTCCAGCATATTTTGAGAGTGAATGTTTACCAAGCGTACTGCTGATGGCCTATAGCCTAAAGAAGTCCCTGGCATTGCCATATTAGCTACCTAGCATGCACTTTCTTGTCTAACATAAATGCCCTGCATTCTTGCTGTTCTTGGCCTCTGTCAGAGAAGCTTCTCTTTGTAGTTGTAAGTGATCCCAGTTAGATGAACATAGTGATGCCCCCATCTTAGCTTACAGTATCTATCAAATTCTATTGACACAAATATGTAAATACTATACTTTATTCTAAATTAAAGAAAATATAAAGCAGGAAAGATACAGATTCACAATAATATAAAAAACTCCTCATTAGAACAAAGTTTTGAAGACTATAATAGAACCATTCATGAAGTCACTGCCTCAAGAGGAATGCAGCAAAAGAACTGGAAGTCAAACTTTCAGAGTTAGTCTTCTATAAGAAGCCACTTCCTGCATGGCTCGTAGCCAAGAATCATAGCAAATGCGGTAAGCTACGGTATTCTCTAAGTTAAAGGCCATCAGCAGTATGCATGGCAAAAATGTCAAAAATGTAACCTCAAAACATGGTAGATTTTTTAAATATTTTAATTGAGATGAGAAACAAAGGGGAAAATATTTCATATTTTGAAGTTGTTTCTAAGAAGGGAATGTAATTATATATATATATATACATATATATTCCAACAATGAGAATAAATGACTTTTTTCAAAATCAAATCCCACAACACAGTATTTTTAAAGAATGTTTAATTACTTTTCTATTTTAAAATTTTATGCAATAACTTTTTAACATAGTCTCCCCCTACCCAAGTCCTCCAGATCCTCTAACCCTCCCAACTTGATATTATTTCTCTCAAAAACAAAACAAAATAAAAACGAGAAAAAGTACCAAAGCATAATGAATAAAGTATAAACAAACAAACAAACAAACAAACATGGAGTCCATTTTGTGTTGATCAAATCCTGAGCACGGAGCCTGCTCCCTAGAATGTAGTTGAAACATTCAGCGTTTTTCCAGTGGATGTAATCGACTTTTACCTTCCCCCGAAGACAACAATTACAAATAGCTTCTTGGTTAGGGGTGGAACTTCTACTTGTCTAGGATGAGATTTTTGTTCAGCCTTTACCAGGGCAGATCTTTGTGCTGACTCTGTAAGTTTATATGTGCATCGGCCCTCTTGGGTCTGGAAAGTGCTGTTTCCTTGGAGTCATCTATCACCTCTGGCTCTTGCCATCTTTCCACCTCCTCTTCCATATAGTCCCTATCTCTGAAAGGAGGGGTCTGATGAAGACATCCCATCTAGGACTGACGTTTCAAGATCTCTCACTCTCTGCATACCCATAGTCCAGCTGTGGACCCCTGTGTTAGTTCCTGCCTACTACAAGAAGAAGCTTCTTTGATGAGGACTGAGCCATGCAGTGATCCGCACATCCATACTAAATGCACTTTGTTACTGAAACATATATAGATATATCACTTATTTTAAACATTGCCCTATATTTTTCTTTTGATCTGTTTATTAAATGGGAAAGCAAATTGCCTATTTTAAAATATTTTACATGGGATTTGGGGAAACACTTAGAAGAGTAAACACAATTTGAGTTTAAGGCTGAGGACCAGAGTTCAGATTTCCCCAGCTTGATTGCCTGTACCTATAATCCAAGCTCCAGAGGACAGAGACAAGTGGATCCCAAGAACTCGGCTGGCTGAGCATCCGGCCTGCCTTGCAAATTCGGTGAGCTTTCAATTGAGTGGCAAACTAATTCAAGGCAATGGTGTGGAGAAAGAGCAATAGAGAGATGGGAGAAGATATTTGACAACCTGCTCTGAACTCCATATGTGCACACACACACACCATGCACCCATCTCCCACATACACACCTTAAGCTAAGAATGTTCAATAAGGTTTGGGATTTTTTTTTTTTTTTGATTTTTCGAGACAGGGTTTCTCTGTGGCTTTGGAGCCTGTCCTGGAACTAGCTCTGTAGACCAGGCTGGTCTCGAACTCACAGAGATCCGCCTGTCTCTGCCTCCCGAGTGCTGGGATTAAAGGCGTGCCCCACCATCGCCCGGCTAAGGTTTGGGATTCTGTTCAACGTGTTAAAATACATTTTGGGCGGGTGTCAGTTTGCAAGAACTCTGTAACATCTGAGAATATAGAATCCACCAAATTTCACTGGGTGTACACACAGAGATACTATTAAAGTTTGAGTTTCTCCATCGCAAGTGCACCTGCCAGATGTATGAAGCCACACACCTTGAAGAAGTGCCCTTTTCCTCTGCCAGCAGATGTTTTCCCAGCCAGGGATTTAGCAGGCATTTAAAAGCACCAGTCACTTAGGAGCCCACCTTGGAAGATTTGCTCTGGCTCAAAGTGTTAAACCTTGATTTTCAAATGTTAACGAGAAAGAAGTTGACAATAACCAAAGAAACCCAAACCTGCACAGTCCCTTGTAGCCATCGGGGGCCCAGAGGCTCCTGGAGTTCTGAGGGCTTGCCTTGGTTTATTGGAAGTCATTAAAATGGTGCAGTCTACCCAGCTGATATTAATAAGACGCACCATCCTCGAGGCCTGCAGCTCTTCTGTGTAATTCGAAGCAGCCCCCAATTATCTGTGGGAGATCTGCGGCCTGAGTCGCAGCCTGTGGAGGGGGTTCCACACCAGCAGGCCCTTAATGAACAGCCCAGCTTATAAACACGGGCTAATCTCTCCCACATGAGCACCTGAGGAGGCTCACAAGTGACAGCTGTTTAAATTTTCAAGGAAATTAATGACCCCTAAAGAGGCCGCGCTTATCAGGTTTGGAGTAGGGTTGATAGAGGAGAGTTACCACGGGCAAAATGTTTATAATCGTCCATAAGTGCCTCATTCTGTGGCTTCATCCAGGGAACTTTTATTGACATGGTTTCTCTTATTAATGTTTGCGCTGGCAGAGAGAGCGGAGCGACCCCGTTCAGTCTGTTCCTGATACTGGACTCCTAGGGTCGCTAATGAGAGGCTCCCTAGCCTCGGCGCACAAGCCACTTAAAACAATCAAAACTGGAGCTGGTATCCTGACCCTCAGTGAAAAATCCTCCAAAGGCACAAACACTGGTCTGTCCACAAGGCAATTGTACTGGATCAGCTCAACCCCAGGTCTGCAGCGGCTTGCTGGAGGGATGAGGAATAGCCCCACCACGCTGCAGGCTGTCGGGAGAATACAGCAGGAACAGGTAATTAAATGCAGCTTGGCTAAGTAGCCAGAAGTGACTTTTAAAATACGGATCCAGAGAGAAACAGTACATGGCCAAACTTACTACATACACTCTTTTCCACCACCACTGCTGCCTTGCTCCCCTGTTTGGGAACTTCTGTACATCGGGAATCTCTTTCTATACCTTCTGTCTATGAAGGTCGGATGCATGGTTCTCCACCATCATTACATACCCCATCTCCCTAGGACCACTTAGCAAGAAGTGGCCTCATTTCCGAGGGAATTTGGCTGGATCTAATGTCGTACAAAAGGAGATATCATCCAGGGTACCAGAGGAAGATGAGGGACAGGCATGCCGCTCAGCAACTGGTATTAAAATGGGAAACTATTAGCTAAGCCGAAACTCAGGAGGAGCTGGCAAAATCAGCAGCTAAATGAAACACATTCCCCATGTTACCTGAAGGATTTGTTTAAGCAGAGAGAGGCAATGGCTTCATCATCATTTGACTTGCTTTGCTTTTATGAGTTGGGTTGTTTTTGCTTGATTTTGCTTTTGGTTCGTTTGTTTTAGCACAATGAGGAGTGGTTTAATTTGATTTTTTTTTTTTCAACAGGGTCTCCTGTGACCCAGACTGGCTTTAAAATCTCTCTGTAACACAAGTGACCTTGAATTTCTAAATCTCCCGCCTCCAGCTTCGCAGGGACTGGTATTACAGACACCTGCCACCACACCACTTGTGGCTCTCCATCAGGTTTTTTTTTTTTTATGCTTTTATGAATTCACTGGGGTGGCAGGGTGCTGGGAAGGGGTATGCCCATGGGCTTGTGTGCATGTGTATACTACAGTGTGCATGTGGAAGTCAAAGGACAATTCGCAGACTTCAAGTCTTTCCTTCCAACATGCTGGTTCCGGGATTCAAACGCCAGTGGTCAGACTTGGCAGCAAGCAGCTTTATTGTCTGACCTATCTTGTCCAGGCCACATTCTGGGTTTTTTTTTTTTTTTTTTTTTGCAGTTTTCACATATGGTTTAACACGAACATGTTTTGTGGAAAGATGTCAATATGCTTACATCCAGGTTTTGTGACAGAGAAGACAGCATCCTGGCTGGTTAAGATGCTCTTCATGCTCATCTGTCTCTCTGGCTGATTTCAGCAGAAGGTGGCCATCTTTAGCTAAGAATGAAATAGGTCTCTGATAGCCAGACTCCTAGAAGAAGACAGTGGAGACCGTGTCACTCAGCCAGTCAGCCAGCCTCTACCGCAGGGCTCTTCCCTGTGATTCTCCTAAGCCAGACAATTTTTTTTTTTTTTTTATGAAGCAGGCACTGAGGTCACCTTGAGTTTTCCTTGCAGATTTGGTTTAGCTAAATACTTTCACCAGCCCTTTGTGAAGTTTTGTTATGGATAATATCACATCTTCTTACTTAAGAAGAAATGTCTTCATATGAATAAATAAATGACCATATTACAATCAAATTCATTATAAATAAACATTTTCAAATGAGGAATGCAGAATTAAGAAAGACAAAGATAGAAAGCTATAGTAGAAATGGGTACATATCTGTATTTTCTTCTATGTGTGTTTGTCTGTGTGTGCAGAAAAAATACAGGTCTGTATCCATTACCAGTATAGCTTTCTGTGTTTTTTTTTTTTTTTTTGTATATTTGAGTTTTTGAGTCAAGGTCTTCCATATAGTCAAAGCTGGCTCAATGTTGTTATATAGCTGAGTAGCTGAGGATGAACCTCAACATCCTGAATCACTTCCAGAGTGATGAGCATGCAGGAATGAGCCACCACACCTGACTCAGCACCGTCATCTAACAGGATCCCTTTCCTTCCTGTAAGGAAAGTTATCCCAGAGAGACTTATTAAACTACTCTAATATTTTCACTTCTATGTCAGGCAACAAATTCTATTTCATAAACATTTTCTCCCAGGATTTCTCCCAGGATTATGATGTATTGTTATATGTTATCAATAAAGACAAGACAGAAACTTTATTAATATGCATATAGAAATTATTATTAGCAATAAGTATGTGTATCTTGGCTAAATTTAAAGTTCACAACATGTTAACTGAATAAGTAACACATCATATCTTTAAATAATTAGCATTGGTTATAGTACAGTTTCATGTAGTTCTTTGCCTAAATTTTTTGCATTTTGGAAAGTCTTTTCTGCCCACTGAAATGACAAATCTTAGATAAGTTAATATTTTGACTGATAATTTCTTTGAAGCACTTATCAAAACCCAGTATATAATTGATGAAAATATATGGAAACTCTCCTTGCTCTTGTCTTGTGGTGGAAAGGAAATAACTATTATTTCTCTCCTGCAATCATGACAAACAGCACCCATTCACAACTTTCAACCACGTAATGGGAGAAGCAGTTATTAATCAAATTATTACACAAAATTGAAACTCTTCCCACTGGGACCCCTCAGGAGTAAATGCTACAGCAAAAGCATGTGAAATGATTATCAAGCAAGGGAGGAGAGCAAAGACTTCCTTCAGGAAAGGAGGTCAACTTGTAACATGATGTTAATTAGGGGGAAATTGGAAAGAAAGGCTTCACTGAAGAGAGTATGTTCAACAACCTGTGGTCAAAAGATACATGGCACCTAGAAAGGACTAAAACCTCCAGGTGGGATGGTATCTCAAGGGAAAAATATCTATAATCTGAGGCTAGAGGGATAATGGGTGTCGAGCTTTGCAGGCCAGTGAATAGTTATGTCTAGACTTGAAGAATAATGGTCAGTGGTTGACTACTGTAAGTTAGATAGCTTTATATACTACAAGATGACTTACGCTGAAGAATGGAAAGCGGAGAACAGGTATGTGAGATACAGTGGGTACAGAACTCAAAAGCTGAGAAAGCTATTGATAAAGTCCTAATAAATGATAATGACAGCTTTTAAAGAGCTGTGGCAATACCAGCAGTAGAGATGCAGAAGTATGCATTCTCTCTCTCTCTCTCTCTCTCTCTCTCTCTCTCTCTCTCTCTCTCTCACACACACACACACACACACACAAATAAACATTAGAAAGAAGACTCCATGGTTAAGAGTACTTTCTGATCTTGCAGGAAATAAGAATTCACTTGCCAGCACCCAAATGCATCTCACAACCTTCTGTAACTCTAGTACCATGGGATCCAATGCCCTCCTCCACAGGTACCAGACGTTTTAACATAAATGTATTCAGGCAAAATATTCATAAAGTAAAAATACATCTTTAATAATATGTATGTATTATTAGTTCATCTATTCTGGTGTGAACAAAAATGAGAGAGATACATTTCAAGACATTAAGTGTCTTTAAAAACCTTCACATAAGGTCAAAAGTAGGAAGTTAAAATGTTCTGTAGCTGGAACATTACAAAAACAACAGAAAGAAACAAAAGCCCTCACCCACCTTGCACAACTAACTATTCTATTGGATCTAGTCATACAAAGAACAAGATTTTTTATTTAGTATTTATTTATGCTTTAAATATAACAAGGAAAATGGATTGTGAGTGCTCTGACCAATCCAGTGATACATATACAATTTTCTGGAACTGTTTGAGGGAGGGGTTGTTAGAAACTTGGAAGTGGTACTTTTGAAATAAGTATGCTGTTGACGACATACATTTGAAGGTCTTTTGCCTAGCACTTTCTTTACTCATCCTATCTTCTCCTCCCTTCTCTTCCTTTTCCTCCCTTTTTCTCCCCTCCTCCCTTCTCCTCCCTTCTTCTCTCTTCTCCCCCGTCTATCCTTCTCCCTTCTTTCCTCTCCTCCCTTTCCTCTCTTATTCTTCTCTTTTCTTGTCCTCTCCTCCACTCCTCTCCTACCTTCTACTCTACTCTACACCCTTCCTTTCTCCTCCCCTCCCTTTCATGCCCTCTTCTCTCCCTTCATTTTCCACTTAGCCTTTATAAGCAGCTTTCCTCTGAAATAATCTGTCACTATGGTTTTATCTCTCATCACTTTGGGCCCATAGCCATAGAGCCAGCAAAGCAAGGACTGAAACCTCCAAAACCATGAGCCAGAAGAACTCTTTTCTACTTTATACCATATCTATCAGTTCAAAAAATGTAACACAATACAGAATCATCTTTGGAGATAACTGAATCTTCTAAAAACAAACACAATATCTCTCACTTTAAACATCCCCTAGCTCTCCATTATTTGAATAAAGACAGAAATACTAGCCTATCAAGCAGGCTGCTACTATCTCTCTAGCCTATTCCTGTATAACTATTTTATTAGCCTCCCTGGAACAGCAAATCATATCTACAAACTTGCCAAATGGTGGTAACCCTTTAAACATGGACACCACCTCTTATTGCAAGTGTCCATCTTACAAAATTTGCATGATTTTGGGGAACCTAAGTCCAAGGAAGCATTAGCTACATAAATAGTAAATTTTTTTTTATCTTTTTAGCCTTTACTTTATAGGAAAAGCATAGTGGATGGGGAAGAAGTAGATGTTGAGTGAGCCAGATGGAAACACCCAGCTCAAAGTGCGATGGACTAGAATTTGTAATGGATTTGGTCTAAAGGGTGAAAATAAGCAAGGTCTCAGAATGACTCCATAACTATTTGCTTTGCAGTTGTTGGAGGATAAGTGCCCTTACCTGAATTTAATTTATGAGTAATGAACAGGAGTTTGGTTTTGATCACATTAAAACTGAGGTAGCCTCGAGACAACAAAAAAAAAAAAAGTCAAATGAGCAGTTGCATATGCAAAGGAAGGTCTTGCTAAGGTATTAATTTATGACTCATGTGGTGATAATTAAAGTCATGTTGTATTAGTTTTCTATTGCTGCAACACAACTTACCACAAACTGAGCCACTTGAAAACAATACATCTATTATGTGAGTTTCTGTGGCTCAGGACTCCAGGCATGGGTAGATCATCTCCTTTGCTCGAGGGTTCACAAGCAATGACCAAATGTCAATACAACCCGAAGTTTTAGATCCTTTCCTAAGTTCATTAGTTGTTGGCAGAATTGCATTTTAGGGGATCATAGGTTTAGTTCCATCAGACCCTGAATGAAGCCTTCATTCCCTGCCTTGGGATCTTTCCCAGCATCTGCCAATTCACTTGACCAGTCAACAAGGATTTCTAATCTCTTCACCTTGAATGACATTCACTTGAAGGCCCAAGCCTGTCTGTAAGTCCAGTTGGGTCCAATCAGGATAATCTCACTTTTGCTTAAGAGTGGTTAATATTGACATCCTCAGTCTTATCCAAAAATCCTTTCAACTTTTCTCTTGGTTGGGATTGAATTGCATTATGTTTATGTCCCACATCCAATAACAGACAAGAAAGATACAGTATGTATACACCAGAAAGCAACCTTAGGGACCATCTTAGGCTTCTCTTTACAACATGTATTCAAGATGTGAGATGTATGAAAAATTGGCGACAGTAAAACAGCATGGAACCTCAGAAAATAAGAACCCCACGAGGGCATGTAAGTATCTGGTATTAAGACACAGTGGTAGAGGCTTTATTACTTTTATTTTTATAATTGAAAGTCTAATATAATTAAACATAACACACCCAAGTATTTCAAATATTTTGTCTATTTCAGGCTCTCCAACCAATAAAAATTTGATATGGTCTGAGAAATTTAATAATATTTTAGGCTCATAATGTAATAGAATCTAAGATGGAATAAATATGGAATTAAAACTCAGAAAAAGCCTGGTAAAATGTCCTCATGTATTAGTGATAATACTAACAATAGTGGTTTTGCCAAAGACAACCATCAGTCAGCAAATGGCTGGACCACAGCTCTCTTCACTCAGAAATCCACACTGATTTCTTATCTTTGACTAAGCATGAGCTGAGACTAAAATGTATTATTATGTTGCTTTGCCCAGAAAATTATAATTCAGTGTATCCTTATGGTATCTATATTTTAGAATATGGTGAGGACTAAAGAGGAGGCTCTAGGTCCTCAAGAAGCAATCTTACAAAACCTGAGAACAATTACACTTTCAAAAGGCACACAAGAGGCGCTCCCAATGAGCAATGATGAAGAAATCTGAAAACTGCTCATGTGATCTACAATGATCATTTAAAAAGACTGAAGATACATTTCTTTATTGCTCCAAATGTTGTACCTCTAAAGTGGGTTTTGTATAACTCTTATAAAAGGTCATATGCATTAGTTTATCCAGTCAATAGAAGAGCAGTGTCCCCATTTCTGCTAAAAAGACTTAAAGTATGATTTAAATTATCTGTCTGCTTTCCTTTCCAGACTTTTAGATATACACATAAGGCATTCAATAACATTTTGCCATTCATCCTTCTGTGCTCATTGGCTTTGGGGCCAAACAATAGTAGAACCCAACATCTATTTTGTACAGCATGGAGACTTACTTATGACAGTCATATTTTTGGTTTTGAATGAGTTTATTAAGTATACAGATAGCTAAAGTAAAAATATAAATAAAAATGGTAGTTAGGTATAGGTAGGTAAATAGGTAGGGAGGGAGGAAGGGAGGTGTAGATAGGTAGATAGGTAGGTAGGTATAGGCAGCAAAACATCTTTATATTGAGACCTCGGAATATCCAGCAGAAATTAAATGGAGAAAACCCTTAGTTGGGACTCTACATTGAGAGTTTATGTCCCCTCGGATAAGGCTTCCAAGAAAAAGAATGAAGAACAACAAGCAAAGGCAACATCATCAAATAAGGTGGTCAAAACATCCAGCAGAATCCAACTGGGAACTCTGAGGCAGCCAGGTGGAGGTTCCAGCTGAGCTCTCTTCCCATGGCTGAGCTTCCAGCCTCTCTCCCTTTGCAGGCAATTTAATACCAAAAGCAGCATTTGTTGGAAATGATTTTCCTCCTAGATCTTCTCAAGGACATGTTGTTTTTATTCCTGGGATCTTTTTTTCTCTGTTTCCCCTCCTTACAGAATTGGGGGACCAGCCCATCCTTAGACAGGAGGCTTTGGAAAACACTTTGAGACAAAAACATTTAGCTTTGACTTTGGTGGACAACCCTGTAACATAGAGAGCCAGGTTTGCTTGTTGTTGTTTTTTTTTTGTCCTGCCCAATACCCCCAGCTGTTTAGTCCCAGAGAAAAATCACACAAAGATCTCTGTAAGAAAAAAAAAAAAAAAAAAAGAGCTCTGTAAGTTATAAAGCTGATTGGCCCATTGGCTCTAGCCTCTCACTGGCTAACTCTCACATCTTGATTAACCCATTTTTCTGATCTGTTAGCCATGTGGCTCAGTACCTTTTTTTAGTGGGGCAGATCACATCCTGTTGCTTCAGTGATCTGGGCAGGAGTGGGAGTAATCAACTTCCTCCTTCCCAAAATTCTTTTGTTCTCATTACATCATTTCTACTTCCTGTCTGGTTTTCCCACCTATACTTCCTGCCTGGCCAATCAGTGTTTATTTAAAACATGATTGACAGAATACAGACAATTCTTCCGCACCACCCTGCTTCTAGACCCAGCTTCCCAGTATGCTCGAAAAAGCACATGACTGAAGCTTGATTAATAAAAACTCAGAGAGAGCAAATTGGGGTTCAACCTGAAGATCCAAAAAGCAAAACAGCCAGCCACTAGGTCTTAACTCAACCCCAGACTGAAATGGTGATCCTGTCTCCAGAAATCTCAGAAGGAGACTGTCCCTAACAGCTGTCTTTCCCTGTCCTATATTCTTCTCTAGGTCTTGGATTAAAAGAGTACACCACTGGGATTAAAGGCATGCACCACCCAGTTTCTATGGCAACTAGTGTAGCTACTGGGATTAAAGGTGTGTGTTATTATGGCTACAAGGATTAAAGGTGTGTATCATTTTAGCTACTTGGATTAAAGGTGTGAGTTACCATAACCTGGTCTATAAGACTGACCAGTGGGACTGTTTTACTCTCGGATCTTCAGGCAGTCTTTATTTCTTAAAATACAAGTGAAATGCCACTACACACAACAATTTGTCAAAAATAATGTACACTACAGTGCCTATTACACAGTAAATGGGTGTGTGAAAATTACCCCCTTAAGTCTCACCCCACCTCTTAAATACCTGTTTGACTCTTTAACCTCTACTGCTTTTACGAAAACGTCATAACAAATGTAATTAATATACCTCATTGTTGCCTAAGTCTCAACATTTCCATGCATCTCTTCATTAGCACTGCTCTATCCTTTGTGGCATTTATAACATTATCTTGGAAGTAATAAATGTCTTTCCATCTTTATTTGTATGTTATGAAGTTTATTTTCAGATTTATTGTTCCATTTTATTAATAATCTGCTCTCTTACATAATAGGTCTCAATATTAGCACTGTCTAAAAGATTTCTATACACTTGAGAAATACTGTACATTAACATTAATAATCTTCCCTTTACTAGGATTCTTGCTTGAGAGTAGAATTTGAGGAAGAAATACATTACCTGTTGCAATAGGAGTGGCAGGGCTGTGTCCCCGGCACCCGGATGACCGCATGGCTAGCTTATGCCTGAAATAATTACACGGAAACTGTATTCTTTTAAATACTGCCTGGCCCGACTAGTTCCAGCCTCTTATTGGCTAGCTCTTACATATTAATCTAACCCATTTCTAATATTCTGTGTGGCCCATTTTATTGGTTAGAACATAGGTGGATGGAGTAAACAGAAGAGAATGCTGGGAAAAAGAGGCTGAGTCAAGGAGTCACCATGGTTCTCCCACTCCAGACAGACGCAGGTTAAGATCCTCCCTGGTAAGCCAGCTCGTGAGCTACAAAGATTATTAGAAATGGGTTAGATTAATATGTAAGAGCTAGCCAATAAGAAACTGGAACCAGCCGGGTCAGGCAGTGTTTAAAAGAATACAGTTTCCGTGTAATTATTTCGGGGCATAAGCTAGCCATGCAGGCGGCCTGGTGCCGGGGACGCAGCCCCGCCGCTCCTAATTCAACAATTACCCTTTTAGAAAATAAATGAAAAAGACCAAAAAGGTAAAGCACATAGATACACAGTTTGAAAATACCACCAGGTGGTTGAGAATTCTGCCCCTAGAACAGTCTGTTGCCTCCCCACTAACTTCTTCCTCGTTGGGATCATGGGATACACTATTAAAAACCGATCTAGTTTGGGCTTTACACACAATGTTGTGTTTCCTTCTTTGTAGCCAAGTTCAGCAATCCATTGTCTCAATTTAAATCTTTCTAAGCTGCCGGTCTTTTTGTATTTTCTTTCTTAAGTGGCCTAGCCTTGTTTATTTTTGAGAGTCAGGAAAATACATTTTTCTACCTCTTTTAGTTTTAAATTTAATGTTCATCTTATGCATTTAATTTTGGAATTTTCTCATTCAGTCCCCTGTGACAATCAATAGAATTATCGCAGCTTAGATTTAGCCATGTTGTATCACTTGTTAATGCGATGCACTTTCTAGCAAATCGAACAGATCACAGTTCCTCCTTATTTCTGACTATTATTTGCAAGTTGAGTTTAAACACAACGACCACGAGAGAGAACAGCCTCATTGAACTATCTCAATAAACGTGTACGTGATGTTTAATAGACTCTTTGTAATCACAAGACACAGATGACCAACTGAAACTGGCTTGACAAGGAGGGATTTTTCAGCACATGCTCATGAAATCTGAGTATCACTAGGAAATGAAAGAAGAGCTCGGAAAAATTATGACTCAGACCTTCATTAACTAACCTAGTGAGCTAACCAATGTCCCTCTCCACATCCTCCGCTCTGTATGCACTCATTTCTCCTGTCTGCGGGTCTTTGATTAGATGTGTTCTTTCCCAGCACGGTCAGTATCTTCTTGTTACTGTCTCCTCTCAGTTCCACAACCCAGACACAATAAATTTTCATCTCCACTTGCAAGTAGGGTGATTCATGAGAGTCCTACCTTTGACTAGAAAATATTGTTGAAATGAGGAAATGCAGCAATGCAGATGGTATTGTGCTCAGCTCCATGAACTCAAAGCTGTAGAGGAACAATGAGAGGAAGCCCTACCAAAATCATTAATTGAGAAGTAGGGCATTTAAACTCCCATAGAAAGTCACACCAGACAAACAATGAGATTCTGTTCGGTATAGATATCAAACATAAACGCAAGAGTTAGCTTAAATTATATTGGCTTGATATATACCTTAAGCTTCTCTAACTAACAAGGATACTTGAACAAAAGATATTAACTCAATTAATAGTCTATGTTCCTCAAAAAAAAACTGTATCTACCTTGTTAGAGTCAAGAAAAAGAAAATGCAGACATTATTCAAATCAAAGTTCAGCTTAATGCAAAGTTATGTGAAGCTGGTGAGTTTTTCATAAGGAAATGGCTAGTAGGCAGATAGTCTCTGGTAGACAAAGGACCCCAAGGTACAGTAGTGTGTTTTTGATGGAAGCCAGTAGTTATTAGACTCAAAGGCAGGTTAGCAGTCCAGTAAGTATGAAGGTGCTACACTCAGTAAATATCTCACAGTCTAAAATTAGCATCTCTACCAATACTTAGAGCAAACAGATGTTTGCTGATTACTTAAACCAACTGGTCCTAACAAAGCTCACGACTAACCTATAGGTCAGCAAGAACTAATACTGCTGTAGACAAAGCTACAGTGTCTTATATTCTGTGCATTTGTTAGTACACAGTGTTCCACAATGTTGGAATAAATTTCTGACAGCCACAGAGAATTATATAAGTCATTTCTATCAACACTGAAGGAAAGGAAATTTGTCCATCCCAGAACAAGTTTGGGCTCCTGCCAGCCAGCCTGTTGTATTGTGTTATATACTTGGCCTATGGAGCCAAGACCCAGTACAGAGGAACAGACATAGCAACACAAACGGAAATGCTAAGCTGAACTTTCTACCCTATCATCACCCAAGGAAAGCACCAGAGCTAAATGGACTTACATAACAAAGTACTCCATGATGGCAGGCGAATTCCAAAGACACTTTCCTTCTGCTATGTGTATCCTTTCCTCCACAGTTGTAAGAGAAGATCACAGCCTAACCACAGAATCTGGTCCAGAATTCTCTTATCAAACTGGCAAGCACAGCAACTCCCAGATGGAGACTTTGCCACTTCTTTCACACCAACACACAGTAACAGCTGTGGTGATGTAGCCAGCACCTGCTGCAGTTCTGAAGGAGTTTCAGAGGAAGGCCAGAGATGGGTGGGTTAGAGCTAGCTGGTTAAAAACAAATAAGAATGCACATTTTCATTAACATTAATGATATTGTAATGAACATGCTTATACATACAGCTTTCCACCTTCATCCCAAATGTGGTATTGGGAAATTGGCAAAAATACAGAATCCTAAACTTTTCAGATTCATCAGTATGAGTTGGTTCCAAGAGAATCTTTTTATATAATGAAAATTGTTTTCATTGCCCAAGTATAGAATTACACTCAGTGGTGACCAGGATTTGCTAAGGTAACAAGACAGTTTGGAGGTTTCAGGTGGAAGGTAACCCCTTTACTCATTGTGATGGCTAATTTTCATTGTCAAATTGGAAGGATCGAGAATCAACTTGGAGAGCTAATCACTGGGCTTGTCTGTGAAGCAGTGGCTGCTGCTGGTGCTGCTGCTGCTGCTGCTGCTGCTTTCTTTTCAGAATTGGTTGACTGAGGTAGAAAGTATCACTGTAAATGTGGATGACACCATCCCCTGGGCTTGGGCCCTATGAACAAATTTAGCTGATCGGCAGCAGTCATTGCTTCTTGCTTCCTAGATATAGTGTGAGCAGTTGCCACAAGCTCTTGTCTTCATGTCTTTTGCCCTATAGTGGACTGTACCCTCAAACTGGGATCCAAAATAAACTTTTCTTTCTTTAATTTGCTTTTGCCTGTAATTCTGTAATTGTAACATGATAAGAAAGTAATATACTCTCTCTGTTCATTGTTTGCTGGTGTTTCCTACATTCTACATGAAACACTGCATGTTAGAGAAAGCTCAAGTCTTTCCAAACCTTGAAAGATGTTTGGAGTATACGTCCTATGGCATACAAGGCAGGTAACTTTCAAGGTTCACTACAGAATGAAAATGTGGAGCCCTTCTTTGAAAACTCACAGTCAAAACAATGTCAACAAAGAAGTAACCCCTGAAATCAAGCTTGGGGTCTTCTTAGTTTAGGGCCAGTACAGTTACACTATCCAGTACAGGGAGTAGGGCTGGTCACTTGTTTACCCAGTGGGTATCTTCCATGATTACTTAGCCACCTAGGGTCCCTCGTCAGTTTTATTTCTCAGAAAGACATACTCTTGCTAAAAAGCAAGCAGTATTCTTTATGAAACTACCAGAGTGACTATTTTATATATGCCATTAACTGCATCCCAACCCACTTTCCTTACCCTCCACAAAGGGGAAAAATATCCTCCAAAAGAATGATTTCATCATCTGACAGCAAAGAGTTTAAAATCCCAGTAAACACACTTAACCCTACAATGATGAAGATTCCACAAAAGTCTCATTGAAACACAAGCCTCATTCATTATTGCTGTTTTTCCAAATCCCACAACTTTCTCTATATGTCTAAGTGTGTGTTTAAAATAAAAATATGATATGCTTTCATTTTTTAAAAGTTTTTTTTTAAGTTAAAAGAGATCTGTGGCTTATGTGTTGACACTGAATTAAAACAATCAATATACAACTGAAGGAAATCAAGCAACATGCCAACATTTAACAACCAAAATACATTCTATGTTCACTGCCTCCTTTTTCTATTACTTTTGGCTTAGTTTTCATAAAAAATGTATATTTGCTGCAAGACAAAACCTTTTATGCTTCTAGCTACAGAGGAAAAGTAGAAACAAATGTACATATAGATTAAGATAAATGAGTTCATTTAAGCTATAAGAGCCAGTTAGGAACAGTCTATAAGCTGAGCTTTCATAATTTATAATAAGTCTCTTTGTCATTATTTGGGAGCTGGCAGCCCAAAGAAAAACCAAACTATGCTAGGATGCAATGTGCTGCAAGTACACAGAGCGCACTGCTTGCAGCATACAGAGTTACAGCTCGTTAAAGAGGTCCTGTGAATTGTTTAAGTGGCCCCACTATGAACAGCCAATGTGCTAAATCTGCAGCGGGAGACTAGATAGAATCTCCTGCCACAGCACGGACCCAGCAGCTTTCCAGAGTTGTGATGGTTAGATGTAGCTGAGATGGTTAGGAGGATCCAAAGGGGGCACAGTCAGCCCCCAGCACCACAATCCAAAACCACACAGCAGAGGGCCTAGCCAAACAGTTTAAGATTTTCTCACATGGTCAGAGAACACTTTAGAAGCCTAGTAAAGTCAAGTCTAGACTGAAAAAAAAAATCCTTTTTAATATATACAATCTGTTTGAATAGGCTTAGGTGCTGAAGGGGGGAAAAAGAAAATTGGTATAGATAGTCACAGAAAAAATAATTTAAAAATAATAAACTCTCAAAATAAAAAAAAATCTAAAAGAATAAGCCATTAAAGATAAGAAATACACAAGGTGTCTGAATCCTGTGTGGTGTTTATTGATTTTAAATTTTTAAATGTTAATGAATAAAAGCCAATCGCTGCTGAGAGACACTGGATTATGAAAATTGTCAGGGTCTAATGCCCAACATAAAACTACTTTTCCCTAACTGGACTGGTGCAGAGGCGTGGGGGGGCGGGGTGGGGAGGGATGAGACACAGTTCACACAGTAATATCAGAAGAAAGTCTCAGGCTTTCCTGAGGATCACCCACGTTTATTATTCAAACACCTTTTATTCCCCAGGAAAACCAAGGTGGGAGCTCATTAATATTCTTTTTCTGGGGAACACGGGGGAGTACAGTCACACCTGCAACTCGGTCACCAGCTTGGAATCCACACCTCTCCCTAGGCGATCTATGTAATAACAAAAGAGAAGAAGCAACTTATCCTGAGACTTTTGTTAGGTAGCCACAGCTTGTCTGGCAGTAGAGTGACTGCCTTGGAAACTAAGCACGGCCAGAGAACTTGGCTGTAAATATCTTGTATGAAATATGGGCCTACAGAAAATGACTAAATTAAACCAACCTCGGTATTTTTAAAATGTCTTAATTTCATAATGGAAATGAGAAAACATGTTGCATTGGGGAGAGGTTTTGCTTTTGTTTTCACAGGAAACAAAAGCTATGGATTCCTTCAAAGTTAGTGGAGATCAGATTTGGCAAGGGGAGACCTCCTGAGGATCTTGGCTACAGACAAGTGAGAGGAAGACAGAAAAGACTACAAGACAGGTGATGTGTTTGCTGATCTCTCTGCATGGAAACAGCTCTGATACTAGATGAGACATGATAAATCTTGTTGGCTACAGAGTCCTCGTGATTTATTACATGCCATCATATCATATAACATGGATGGAGATTTATATTGCAGTTTGGCTATATGGTCCAAACAAATTTATAAAGATAACAGATGCTTTTTACCTGTTCAAACATAAAAGAACAAAAAAAAAAATCATCTTTCACTGACCTGTGCACATAGCCCATTCCATACTTGTGTTGGTGCAGATATTTATGTTATCTTTAAAAGTTTGTGTGTTTTCAGAAAAGAACCCGACATGAATGAAGCTAAATAGCCCAGGTAATCTAGGCTCTCAGAATGCCTCTGTTTCTGTTTTCTCAAAAATCTACATCTAGAACAGCTTCAAACTTGCTAAATGGTCCAGTCTCACAGATTATCCAGCCAAGACTTATGCCCTACACTTTCACATCACACAGAGACTAAACAAAAAAATACAGCTAGCTCTTCCAGGACTTGACCATTATCTCAATTTTCTCAAGCTCCCCTAAAGATGTCATTATCCCCAGACAATAGAAAGCAGTCTAGAGAGCATAATCCTCACAGCCATTGGTGGCAACAGGAGCCATAGGTGTCAACCCAGTCTCTGGCCACTATAGGACCATGGATACTGACATGGGCCTTGACAGAAGTCTGAACTGCAGTCTGGATCCTGGAGCACCTAGGGCTCCCAGATCTATATGGCTCCAGCTGCAGACTCCAAGCAGGCTGCAGGTTGTGGCCCCGACCCCATGGCCTCTGTGTAGGCCCTAGTGGCAACATTCACCATGGACCTCAACACAGACCCTGGCTTCAGTAGAATCATGGACCCAGATGTGGTCCTCTTCAGCAGCCTGGGCCTTCATGTCACAGTGGCGCCAGGTGGTGATGAAGGCCACCCAGGTGGCCATGGGCCCCTATATCAACATGGTCACAGGTGACCACCCAAACCCGGAAGTCAGAACCGCCCTCAGTGGTAACAGGAGTCATGAACATCAGCACAGACCATGGCTGCTGTTGGGCCGTGTCATAATGCTTTCTTTGGGCAAGTATTTTTAACCTCTCTTGCTTTTTGCTTATCCATTATGGTTCACATATTTTTAATGGATTTTATTGGGTGGGGTTTTTTCTTTGGCTTCTTTGTTTTTCTGTTCTTGTTTTGTTTTTTTCTCTTACTTTTCTCTATCTATTTGTTTTGTTTTATTCTGGTTTGTTTGGTTTCTTATTGGTCTGGTTGTTTTCTAAAGAAATAGTTAAGAATAGGTTGATTTGGATGAGTTGGGAGATGGGGAGGGTTAGGAGAAAAAAAAGGGAAGGGAAACTGGGATCGGCATATGCTCCATAAAATATTATTTTTCAATTGAATAAAAAAGTGTGATTCTGTCCCATAGCACTCTAAATACTCTTTGCAAGTAATTTACTCCAGGATATGAGTAAATTAATCTAAGTTAGGCAGAAAAAAATGCTTACAATAGCAACGATAAGATTTCAGTATTAACATTGGCCTTAGATTATTTAGTAATCGAATTCTGGTATAATTAAGCAGCTCTTTATTGGTTACCTACTCTATACTACAAACTGTGATATAGACAAGGGCTACCCCAGAATTTAGGATTATCCATTTCTGTGTCTTACCAAACGCTTAAGCAATGTTAAAATTATCTGACAGTAAGCAAACATTTGCAAGGTGTCTTCTCAGGAATGGACTCCGGAGACCACAAAGACAAGCATAAATAAGTGAGATTTCTTCTGCATGGAGTAAAATGGAAAGACTGTGAGATCAGAGCAGTAATTATAAAAGTGACCTCCAATGAAGTAGGACCAGGCTCCATGGAAGAGTCGGTTAAGTCTCCAAAGGTATATTCCACACAATCCAGTGAAGAATATGAAAGTACCCTAAATTCAATTATAACCATAAGAAACAATGACAATAAGAAAAGAAGCATTAACATATATGATACAAACATAAGAAACAATGAGGAGAATCACGGAGAAGACAACAGAGTGGAAGACCAAAGTTAAGAGAGGTTACAACAGTGGTTGAGAATTTAGCTCATTGGTGAAAAACAAGCTAATAAGTACAAGACCCTGGGTTCATATCTAACGCCAAAGGAAACTAGAAAACAAGTAACAAAGACAGAGAAAAAAATGAGCATAAAGAAAACATACAGAAGAACAGAGAAAAGGGAATTAAAAGGTTTACAGTTATAAGCTATATTGAAGGACTAAAGAAATTATCAAGATCAAACACCTAAAGAAAGAAAGCAATGGGGAAACATAAATGGCTCTGTGAGATGTCATTTGCACAAAAACGGGACAGCAGGTTTATTCGATAATTTCCTGGGACCATGGTTGAAAGAATCAGGATTAATTCAGGGGGAAGGACATCTGTGGGAATGCTGTCTTTCTTGGATGACAGTGTTCCCTCAGGAATTGTGTAGGATGATGGAGCAGACAGAAGGCAGGGTAAACAATAGGAAGAGAACATCCATTGTAACAATCAATCTGCCCTTTCAATATATACTTTGAAATATATATTGATATCAATACCTATTCTTCGAGAATTTCATAGATGTATACATTTTGTTCATATCCTACACCCCTCTCCCCCACCTCCAACTCCTCCCATATGATCCCAATAAATCTCCCTCCAAATTTCAAGTCTTTTCAAGAAAATTAGCATCCAATTTTCACATGTCTATTTTATCTAATGAAAGTAATTTTTTCAGTTATTTGGAATAAAATATGAATCAATTTTTATTACTAGATGGAAATTTCAACCATCAGTATGTAAGATCAAGGGTCAGTATTCAAAAACATTTATGATAAACATTTCCATAGCCATCCAGGATATGAAGAAGCACCTTCTACCACTGCTACTGCCAAAAACCAATGCCACCATCACCACCCTGTGTTGATTTCAGTTTCGCTTTGGTTTGCAGCCAAACAGCTTCCCACATTATACATTCATGACCATGACTGTCTAAACCGAAATAAGTTTTTCTTTTTTGCTCATCTAAATTCTGTGTTTTATAAGACTAGTACTTTGAAACTGACATGAGGACCCCTGGCTGAATCTGACATATGTAAACTCTGAAGCATCTTCAAATTACACCAAGTTAAGAGAATGGCGGCATAAGACCAGGGGGATGAACATCTATCTCTGATCAAAGTAAACAGGATCTTTTGGGGCATTCAAAGAGTAGTATGTAGAGTTCAACCTGAGGAACACTGGGGAGAAGGACTCCCTAGATCATAGTTCATCTAAATTCAAAGTTACAATGAAGTGGACACATACTTCTACCCAGGATGGTTCTGCCACACATGGCTTTTCTATAGAACCAGTGCTCATGACATCAAGTTTTTAACCCTTGAGCCGTTGTGGTCTAGGTTCCCGTATCTGTTAGGCAACATAACTTTGTTCAGAGATTGTACCGTTTACTATTTTAGTTATGTGAACATGCTATGGACAACTGCCATTGGCTGTTCCTCCTAGAACTCAACATCTTTCCGTTATACTCGTACCAGTACTCTTTGACTGGATTGCCAAACACAGATGTTCTAAACTTGGGAGTTGGAAGTAGTTTGGAGACCAGTGAGATGGTCAGATGGGTGAAAATGTTTGCCACACAGGCAGGCCTAGCGGCCTGAGTATAAACTCTGAAATTTACAGTAAGAAGGAGAAAGAGCATTAACTCTACAGGGTTGCACTCTTACCCTCACATCCATGCTATGCCTTTCACGTACCTGCACTCACACGCACAATAGTCATTTTTGAAGAGGTGAACTGAGGGACTAGTTTTAACTATGCTTATCACATTTCTTGGAGGTTGTATTATTTCAATTTTGAACAGAAATAAGATTGGGTTCTTTTCTCCATAATGATGATAATTTATAGCATTAACCAACAATGCTGTATTTTGGAAAATATCCATAGGGTTGCTGGGAAATGCTCTAGGGAAGGAGCAGCTATTTTGACTCTCTCTCCACACTTAGTGCACCAAGTTTTCATGTCATCCTCGCAAGATGCTTTTTCTGAATTTCTGTGGCAGCCTTTCAGGCAGAGAGAAAGGGTTTTTGTAAACTGAGATTAACTAAACAGTGTGGTCTAATCCCGTCTAGTTTGTGTTTATCCATGTTTCACTGTGGGACTTAGAGTCTTAGCTCGTGGAAAGACAGAAGAGCTGTAGTGAACACAAAGAACCAGGCTTTGCATTTCTGGAATGAGGATCAGGTTCAGGTGGGAAGCCATTGGGAGATCCAGCTGATAACAAGCTGTAGAAATGGAGAAAGAACAAATCTAAATTACTTGCTTTTCTGAAAGCCTGTTTAAAAGTCACCTCAGAAAAAGGAATAGGAGCACTCTGGAATACAGTCTCTACAGAGATGGGCATACTAACTGCTTTGCTCTATGGAAAGGACGTCTCAGCCTCTTTTTCCCTACAGCGGTTTCCTCCTTTTACAAGCCTTAGTTCCTATGCACAGAAATGCCGTGGCAGCATTAAATATCTCCCTCTTTTTGTTTGTTTCTGTTTTGTTTTTTAACTCTTCAATGAATCTCAAATACTTATGACCCATCAGGCTTGTCAATGAAGAGAGGGTAGTAATTGACAGAAGGGCAATGGCTGTGTCCTGAAAGGTTAAGACCAGAATGCAAGCAATGACTAAAATGCTCCCATCAAGTCCACGCTGCCTTATTAAGGCGATTCAAAGACTGCATTCATTCTCCCCACCCCAGATCAAGTTAACTGATAACTAACGTTTATTATTTCTTCTCACCTGGATAAGAAAAGGTCTTCTTGTTCTGAGAGGTTCTTTTGTCAGATGGCATATGTCCTTTGAGCTCATGTTTTTCTTTGGTCTGTCATTGCCTTCTGGATTTTACCAGTTTTCCCTTCGGGAGAGCTAAGGGCAGCTAGCATGGGCCTTTGAAACCTTCCTCTATGTAAAGTCTGTAGAATGCATTGCTCAAAGGACAGCAGCGATAAGGAAGGAAGAAGCCCTACATTTTGTAGTCTGAGTTCCATTCCCTCACCTTCAATCATCATGTTGTTGAATAAACAAAACTTTTGTGGAAGAAAAGAAAAAGGAACCTTCCTTTTTGTTTAGTGTTATGAAAACAAATGATGAAATGTCTGATAAATGTACAGAAATCTTTCTGGATTTTGACCACCTAGCAATCAGAAATTATACTAACAACTTTCTGTAATGTGACATATAAAGTAACCATTAAAATATGTAATGGTCAATGATATTCAACAATGTGAGAAGATAGCCCTGATAGAGGATTAATTTAAAATATACTTTTAAGATATTTTCAACCTCTGGGTCACATGACAGACAGAAGAAAGCATCTCTGTGAAATCTGAAATCTCAAATTCCAGCAATATTTTCCCCTAGGGAATTAACCCAGAGTACGTACAATATAAGGCAAAAGATCATTTAAACAGCTAGAGACAAACAATTGTCTGAGTAGATCAGAGGAAGAATAGTCATCGGCTGCGGAAAGAGTGACAAGGATGACCTACTTTGTTTAAATGTGTGGGTATTATATGTAACCCTTGTAATTAACGAAGAGGTCATAAAGTTGAGAGAGTGTGAGGGGGACATGGGAAGAATTGGAGGAGAGAAAGGGAGGCACTAAAAAACATTTTAAAACTTTAAAAATACATAGATAGATAGATAGATAGATAGATAGATAGATAGATGATAGACAGACAGACAGATGACAGAGATGGATAGAAGATAGATAGATAGATAGATAGATAGATAGATAGATAGATAGATAGATAGATGATAGATAGATAGATAGATAGATAGATAGATAGATAGATAGATAGATAGATAGATAGATAAGGATAGACAAATACGTAGATAGATAAATAGAACATGCTTGACAGTTTCATACACATATGCAGTATATTGTGATGATGTTACACTCTATCACCCTATGTTCCTGCTAACCCAGCTAGTTCCTCTCCTACTTTCTTTTCATCTTTCTGTGTGCTAGAGAGAGAGTATGAAGGAGAGCGAGACAAAGAACCAATGAGTTTAATTGTGTTTATTTACCATAATTGCTGTTTCACTGGGGATAAAAAGATACTCCCTCCCTGGTACCATCAACTGCCAACAGCTTTTTCAGGAAGCAGAGGTTTTGTGGAATATTATCTTAGTTATGTAAAAGTGTGTTACATTTGTTTAATTACGTAAAGATGTGTTACATTCATTTATGCTGTATTTGTTTAGCAATGTAAAGATGTGTTGCTTTGCCTGTCTAAAGCACCGGATTAGTCTAATAAAAAGCTGAATTGCCAACAGTTAGGCAGTAAAGGGATAGGCAGGGCTGGCAGGCAGGGAGAATAAGTATGAGAAAGAGGGAAGAGGAGAAAGAAGAGGATGAGGGAGAAATAGGGGAGATGCCTATGACCAGGCAGGCAGCCGTCAGCCAGTCAGACACAGAATAGGACATATAGAATGGAAGAAAGGTAAAAAGCCCTGAGGCAAAACATAGATGAAGAGAAACAGGTTAAATAAGTGACGAGGGATAGCAAGAAACAAGCCTAAGATAAGGCAGAGTGTTCTTAACAATAATAAATCTCCACATAATGATTTGGGAGATGGTTAGTGGTCCAAAAAAAAAAAAAAAAAGCCAACTACACTTCAGAATCTCACGAGTCCAGATATATGATGGAATGTTGACTGGATGATTTTATGCATGACTTTTATAGGAACCCACATCAGTCATGCGTATATAATTGCTGTGACCGCACCATATCCAGACGACAGCATTTCGTTGCACTCATCCCCTTTTTTCTGTCCCTGCTTCCATGGTGTTCCCTAGGTCTTGAAAAGGGTGACATAGATTCGTTCTTTAGGGTTGAGTACTTGACCTTCACAGATTCTTTGTTCTGAGATGAGTTATGAGTCTATACTAATAGTCACTCACTGTCAAAAGCTTTTCTCCATCCCAAGTCTATGGCTACAATGTGAAAATTGCAAAGGTAGTTTGGTTATGTGTACATTTAGCAATCCAACAGAAGTTGACTTCCTGCTAAGGTCTGTGACCTTCCTAGCAATAGGCTTTTGACTAACTTCATAATATGGAACCTGTGTGTTCTCCACTGGAGTAAGCCTGGGTGGAAAAGAAAGGACTAGAACCCCACAAAATATGACACAGCTACATTTCCCTTGCCTTTAGTAAAAAAGCTATTTAGTTTCCAGTCTTCCATAAGATTTGTTGGAAAGCTGTGGTGGTTTGCATTGGAATTCCCTCTATAGTCTCTAGCATTTGAACACTTGGTCCCCATTGGCAGTATTGTTTGGGGAAGCAAATTTGAATAGAATCTCATAATACTTGGATTTTTACTTTCAAAAAACTGCATGATATTTTTTTGCCTTTCAAATTGGCACAGGTATAAAGTGATGCCACACCCAGTCTTTTTGAAGATTTGGAATATTTGAAATTGTGCACCCAAGAGAAGAAAGAAACACATTTCTGCTCGTGAAACCAGATGCAGTGGCAAATCAATCTAGTCAAGCTTGTAAAGATGTGGTTTTGTATTCAAGCTTAGCTAAAGCTTCTTAAAGGTTAGCACACAGGAGTTCTGATCCCTTCTTTTCCTGGCAAATCTCGTAATAGAGAGCTTTGACGCTCATCATTGTTCTGATGACTTTCAAATTGCATTCAAAATTAAGGGCATTTTTCTTAAGAAACTTCATTGCCTATTTGATGTTTCACAAGCCCTTTGAATGGGAATTATGGGCAGAGGGACATTTTCCATGGCTATTTCTTCAATTTTCCCTTGTTATAAAATCTCACACACATGCATACACACACGCGCGTGCGCACACACACACACATACACACACACACACACACACACACACACACACACAGAAAGTTGGAAATTAAGCCAGCTGCATGACCAGGCCTTTTATGAGTCCAGATAGATGCCACTTGCCAAGCTTGCCGTTCTACATGTTTTATTACTTTGCCCTACTGTTCTTTCTCTCTGAAATGGTCTCTCCTTTCTGCACTAATGGACTCTCACCTCCTTTAGGGCATAATGTGCTTCTCTTTCCCACCCAAGTTTTTGAAGTGTTCTACTACAGGCTCTGATTTTTCCACTACAGCACTGTTCATCTGTGTATTGTCTGAATATTGGTCTCTCCAGTCTGTGACCAGCTCTTTCAAAGAAAAGACCAAGTCTTTGGTATCTGTGTGGGTTCATTGTCTCTCAAAGTGTCTTGCACAGTGATTGTTCAGTGAGTGAAGGAATGAATACCATAAGCAATTCACACAAATGTCCCAGGCTCTTGTTGATGAGGGGAGCCTTCCTCATCTTTTCTTAGGTGACATCCACATTTCTTCTTCACTCTCTTTCTCTCCACATTATTGAATCTCTCTTAACAGGCCTGTTTCCAATTAAAAGCAGTTGCCATCTCCAAAGCAATTAGTCTTTGTTTCCCTCCTCGGGCTATAGGTAGAGAGAGAACTAGAAAAGCACAGCTGTGTATCAGATAGCATCACAGTCAGCGATGTACACCATGTAAGTTCTATCGCGCAGACACACCGTCATTACCGTAATGTGGGTAAGTATACTCTGGTGTTTTCACAATGACACGAAGCAAGCACTTCTCAGTAAATGTTGTTCAGGAATATATAGCTGCCTGTCAGTGTAAAGATGAAGCAAATTAGAAAAACTAAGCCATTGTTTGCATAGTTTAAAAATTCATAAAAGAGCAATGAATAGAGTTTGGGCTCATTTGCACGCAAATACAAAAGCTGGTCATAGTAGTTCCTATTAAGGCCATTTCCCAGAGACACACCCGACTTTGTGAATTACTTTTGAAATTGTTAACCTCACTTAACCTTAAACTATTAAATATTCTTTTATAAGAAAAAAATTTATAGAACAAGGTTGGCATTCTGGTAAAACTTTACCAAGTCACTGCTTCTTAGTTGCCTGTAACCAATCAGTCTTGAACCTTAATCAAATGGTGAAAGCTTCTCCCTGGGATTCACCCTCCAGATCTCAGTGGCTGAAATGCCCTCTGACAGGCTGCCTGTCTCGAAGCTATCGACAAAGTTGCTCAGTCATGTGGGCCTTCTGCTCAGTTGACATTGGCTAACGCTTTGATACCCATCAAAGGGAATTTTTAGTTAATAAGAGTTTCAATTTAAAGAACACCTGAAATTATGAAGCACCGTCCTGGACACTAAAATCTCAGCAAACTTTAGTAATGCTGATGGCATCATTGCTAAAAGAAACAAGGTCCTCCGAAGGAAAGCGCTTGGCCTAAACTTAACCAAGTAGTAAATGAGAGACCTACACTGAGGTCTCTCTGACCCACCAAAGTGCACCATCAACCAAGACACCTTTTCAAGCTTTGGACACTCAAAGGCTGTTTTATGTTTTTGTGTGAAATGAACCAAAAAAATTACTAATCCCATAACACACACATCAAATATAAGGATCTCCAACTTCTAAGAATTCATGACTGTTTTTCTGTTATTGCTTTCTATTTTTGCCTTTTTAAACGTATCACACAGAGTAATGGGATTCACAAAGACATACATGCATTCATACAAGATTGTCCTTGAATTTTAGACAACTTCTCTCCCACTGTTTTCTCCAACCCCCTGTCCCTTGCTGCTGGTCCCCCTCCCTCCACCTTCTTTCAATCCGTTCATATTTCTTTATTAACTTCCTCCAGACAGAAAAGCAAGCTGACGTGGACATAACAGCTAGATTCAGTTAGTGCATTGCCTCAACTGTAATGTGTGCTCTTGACTTAATGAAAACTTCCTGTTAGGAAATTCAATCAGCTGTCAGGGTGATTTTGAAATTAGTTATAGATTAATATATGTGTCCAAGCGTCAAGAAAATGTGGCAGACTTAGCAGGGCTTCAATTTATAAATCTGTCTTCATGCTCCTTCAAGGCATGAACTTTGTTTCTTCCATTATGAATTCTAAATACATAATTGTTAGGTAAATTTATAAATGAATAAAAATTTCTGAAGTAATTTTATCCCACGAATTAAATCACTTTTAACGGAACTGAACACAAAGACTAGCTTTAGCTCATTTCACAAGAGGACTGAAAGAACCCCTGCTTCTTTATATCCGCGCCACATTTGGGGATTGTCGGGCTTTTTTATTCTAGCCATCCTAGTGAATATATAATGATAACTCATTGTGATTTCAATTTATATTTTCCTGATTACCAGTGACGCTGAATTTCCTCTCATTAACGCTTTAATATTCTTTTGTGGATTGTGCACTTAACTCTTTTGCCTATTTCTTATTTGTATGTCTCCATCGGTGGAAATCTGCGTATTCGATGATCCCTTTCTCAGCCATGTGTGCTCAGAATTGTTCCTCCAAATCTACAATGCGTTTACCAGTTCTTCTTGTCCTCGCCCGAGATGTCTTGGCACACAAGTTCTTTCTGCTAAAGGAATTTATCTTGTCATATTTTATTTCCATAGCCCATTCTTTTTACCCTAAGAAATCTGTGCTCAACCCTTTTCACAGTTCAGTTTGTTAAATGCAAGGTTATGATGTGTTTCAAATTGATGTCTATTTGTAATTAAATTAAAATTATGATAATTTTACTTATATCAGAGGTTTGAGTTCTTCAATAAATTTCCACTGCCTGGATACTTCAATAAAAAATATGGTTGTATATCTTTGATTATTTCTAGGGTCTGTTGGATTTTATTGATCTTCTTAATTTGGTTTGAATATTTATAACCTAATAATAGACCCTAAAATAAAGCACTGAACAGCTTTACACTTGGCTTTTTCAAGATTGATTTGACTGTGTTTAATTCTTTGTATTTTAACTTAAATTTCAGAGTTTGTTAATTTCTTCAAAAGAGTTTAGGGATTGGGGTTAGATTAAGAGTTTATTGCTGGGTCTAGAGAGATGGTCCAGTGGTTAAAAGCACTGACTGCTCTTCCAGAGGACCCAGGTTCAATTCTCAGCACCCACATGGCCATTCTCAACTATCTATAACTCCAAGATCTGCCATCCTCACACAGACATACATGCAGGCATAACATCTATGCACATTTAATTAATTAATTAATAGTTTATGGTTGGGTGAAGGATATGTATTTCCTGAGTAGAACACTTTTCTAACATGTATAAGGCCTTGAGTTCAATTTCTAATGCCACATACACACAAAAATAAATTCACTAGGCATATGACTGACATTCATTTGAATATGGAGATAAATTTACTACATAGTTAAGGCTGCCTAGAACTCATTACATAGACCAACACACATTCTACCTCACTGAAATTCTCCTCTCTCTGTGTCTCAAGTACTTAGTTTACAGGCATAACACCAAGCTGCTGCATCTTAACAATATTGGATGTACCAATACACATGTATTGCTTTTGTTTTTCTTATCAACTGTTTATAATTTTTTGTAAAAATACCAATGTTTTGTTTAAAAAGTGCAACTTGCACATTTTTCATTTGCCTCATTCTTAGGTGTTTGAGTTTTTTAATGTGATCACAAAGAATATTTCTCAGTTTCTTATCCATGTTTTTATCAGGTTAAGGACATTTCATTCCTTATTTGCAGAGAAAATTTTGATAAAGAATGGGTAAGCAACTTTTACAATAAGTGGATAAATAGTTATTTCTATTTTTAGTCTTAAGACTCAAAATCCAAGGTCATGATTGTTCACCCAGTACTTTATGTGCTCTTCTAACAAGGAAACAAAAGATCATGAGGAACAATCTGAATCAAAGACCTTAATACAGAATTTGGAACTGTGCAAGAATAAATACCATGGCAGAAGTGATTAAAAATTAAGATATCTCTGGATAATATTGAGCAAAATTCTTACATAGGCAGTGAGAATCTAGCAACCAATGTGAGTGAGATGTGAGATTTCCAACTCCGTCTAAGTGAAGCAGTTTTCTTCCAAGTAACTTTCCATTGGAACTTATCACTGTAAAACTCTAGTTTATTGTCACCACAAAAATATTAAACTCTTTTTTGTCCAAAATTCATTGTCTAGTCATAATTTTTACTTCAATTCCCCACTTTTTGAGTCGTTATACATTTCCAGAAATTCAATTAACCTATTTAATCAAATGATTTTGAAGTTTTACCTATAGATAAATGGGTACCATGCCTCTCCATAGCTTAACTAAAGGGAAAAGTGATTTATCTCAATGAAATGAAATAAAATGGATTTTGATTATTCTGTGCCCAAGCTCCACATGACTTTATCATTCACACCAAAATGGACAGAGAGGCCTTTTCCCTGACCTATTAAAACTGCATTATGTTATTTGGCAAGTTATCAAAATCCTTTGTGAGCTCAAAGAAAGGTCAAAACTCTTATAATTGAAATACTTAGAATTAAAATATTCCTTCCTGAAGAATGTAAAATGCACATGACAGGTAGAAAACGTATTAATTTTGAAGCTATAATCTAACTTTGTGACTTTTTCTACTATTTAATTATCAATTAACATACCAAAGGAGACAGAAAACAATAGAATAAAAGAATATGAGATGGAAATTAATAAAAGAATATGAGATGGAAATGATGAACAGGACAAGTTTTTAAATTAGAATAATGTATGGAGAAACCAGGATCTAGGACATGCAGAGGGAGGCGGCCCCTCACCACATTCTTCCTTACATCCGAGAATGGGTGGAGGGTCCATAAAAGGAGCCTGAAGAGCCCAGAGGCTCCTGTTTGTCTCTTGAGGAAGACTGTAGGAGAAAGATAAACTTTCTGCCTGTAAAAGCTTACCTAAATAGGCCACATTGCCTGTTCTCTTCACTAACAAATAAATCATCATGACCAAATTAGTGTTTCAATATAGGGCTAAGGTATTTAAAGGTCATTTTGAATAGAGAAATAAAGTAACTTATTTCTAAAGGACTTCATGAAAACACCCTCATATTCCCCTGTTGTATTTTCTCTTATTGCTGACCTTTAATAGCTATATTTGAATTGTTCCTTTGAGTTTGAATATTCTCCGGTCCTTTAATGATCCATCCATGAAGAATGAAATCGTCCCCACCTCCCCCCCATAAAATGAACATGACTTTTATCTGAAGCTACTTGAATGTGTGCACATATTAGCCAGGTGTGAGACTATTGTACTTACAGCTCACAAAACGAAAGCTAAATAATTTCGTAAACTAAATTAAGTGAAATTACCAGACAATAAAAATAAAATTTATACAATTGATATAAGCAGATAGACATTAATTTGAAGCCAGAAAAACCTCAGGGCAGAGACTTTCAGGCAAGTTCATTTGAGCTCAGTGTGCCTGAAGCACTGACAATGAATAATGTCTTAGCTTTCTTCTTGCTTTTCTCTGAAAGGGTTGTAAATTGTCTTTAGAAAATATGTACCCCAATTTGTAATTTCAATTATGTTACAATTTATCATTTTAATTTTTCTTGAATTACCTTCAGACTTTAAGTTCCCATTCAATCAGGCTGGCAGCAGAAATCAAACCTTGATCTTCCAGAATATCAGCCCCCGCGGTGGTGTTAAAGGACAGTCCCTTGGGCAAAGGCCTCAGGAGAGCAGGGTGATGGACCCAGCTCTCAAATGTCAGTTGTCCCTGAAATGTTTGTCATTCCTTTTGGCTTGATGCCAAGCAGGCTGTTATCCTTGCCTCATGTTTTCGGACAGATGAATCCTTTGGGAGGCAGGCTTTGACTCTATTTCTGCCAAGTGTCTTCCCAGCCCCTCTCCTTAGGGACACACTTCACAGCAATACTGCCATATAACCAGACACAGGGTCCCCTACTAGGGAAACCAAAGAACCTTCCTGTGGCATCTACTGGACCTGCAATATTCAGCTGCTGTCCATCATCTCAGGGGTCCCAAAGGGTCCAAGGCTTAGGCCCAAAGCTGTACCCTGAAGGGAAGATCAAGAGTAAAACACAGGGAGAGGAAAGAACAAGGCTTAAACTAAATAGATGGAAAGAAAAGGTCAGACTGAGAAAACTTCCATCCTGTGACATGGAGCCTCTACCCACACTCCACCTCCTTTCTTTGGTGGCATGACTGGCCAATCTGAATTCCTAGTTCCTCATCTTTAAAATTAATTTTAAAATTAACCTTCTTAAACAAATAATTAGAGTAATACAAGTATTCGTCTCGACACCATATAAAATTCCAACTACTGGAGATTCCAACTGTTGTCATTATTGTTCTCTGGATTTGAAGGTAAGAGCGTTGTTGCCGACAGTCCCTTTTAAAGCTAATATTTAGCCAGTCAGTCAGCAGAATCTACTAAGAAATGCAGAGTTGGAAACAAAACATGGCATTCCCTCTTTGCCTTCAAATTTGAAAGGTGTAGAATGAACCCAAAATTAAAAAGACCTGGATTGTTGCCCTGGTTTCCACAATGTGTGAGCTGTCCTTCAGAACACGTGACCCCTGAGTATCACAGCATGCCTCCATAAAGCTCTGATACTGTTTTCTGTCAGGCTTATCTCAAGGGTAACCATAAAGTCAATCACTAGATTTTAGAACACCAATAAACATATCATATAATTAATGATTTTCAATATCAAAAATGTATCTCATCCAATTCTGTCATTTGACAGATAACAAAACAGGATCCCAGGGTCTTTATCATGTGGTCCAGAAGTACACAGTCCAAGCTGGGAAGTGTGATAAGCAACTCCATCCAAGACGATGGGTGGTATCTTGCTTCCTTCCCAGAGTCACTCGTGCCATAAAAGGACCAAGCACCTTGAAGCACTCCTGCTAACCTTGCGTTCTTGCTGAGGAGGTGGCAAGTTCATAAAGTAACCAGGGTTTACTGTCAGGAAAGGTTTCCTAAAAATGAACTCCCAGAGCAGGTACTCTACAGACAACAGCACCCCCTTTTTAGTCCCCTGCCTTGTTCCATTGTTATGAAGACAGCAATAAAGTCACAAGCACTTAGCACTTCCTAGGATCTCCTTAAGGGGCTCCCCACCCTCCAAAGCAGCCTAACAAGGCTAATTAGTGATTCAATCTTAGACCCTTCACTACAAGTCTTCAGAGAGTCAGGCACTTTATGACTGGACCAGTTGTTTCCTGCTTTTTTATGGGGTGGATTATTTTGGTCAGTACAATACCCCAAACACCTCTGCCCACTCTGGACAGTTCCACCCTGGCTCATCTGCAGACTCTGTTTACAGGAGAAAGTTTTACCCTTGGTCTCTTCCACTCGGAGCACTTTTTGGAAAGCCTTGGCTCATAAAAAGTCCTCCAGTTCTTCTTGGCCTTATCATGACCTGAACATTTTGTTAACAAAGCACCCTGCTAATGTTTTGACCACAAGAACTAATGTGCTTAGGCTTGACAGTGTTGCCAGAGCGGCCCTTGCTCCTAAAAAGGGAAAGTTTTAATTCTATTTTCAAAATAAGTCATCTTACCCTGCTATATTAGGAAATGTCATCAATCAGTCCAAGACGCCTGCACTGTGTGGGTGTGAAAGTGTGGAAGCTAGGGGGAAAGGGTGTCTGAATTCTCTTGCTATTCCAGTTTCCTGGAGTCACAAATATCGCTGCCCTGTAGGGGACAGGTGAAGCTCTTTATACGTGGGGTACAACAGCCCCAGTTGAAATGGTTCTGTTTTCGATGTTGTTGTTGTAATTATCAATTTGCTTGCTGAAGATTGAACCCAGGACTTCAAATAGGCGAGGCAGCGCTCTACCATTAAGTTACATCCCCAGCCCAGACACTGGTTTTTTAATCATAGAAAATGTAAATGCAATCTTAAAGGGTGCAACCAACAAGATACTCAGTGATGAGGTAGAAACTGCAAAATGAATAAGGAGACATGAGGGTCAAAGACAGAGTCTATTCTTTTCCTTGGCAAAGCTGTCTTCAGCTCAGAACACCACGATACAGACAGAGTCCAAAACCTGATTCCACTAAGAGGGAATTTTCAAAGCCATCTTCCTACCTTCACCAAGGATAAAGGCAATGATTCTGCATCCAAGGGAAAGTATTCTCTTTTGTCACCCAGGGTGGTCAAAGAAGGAGGTTGGAAAATTCAGGGCGGGCTTAGGAAGCCACACACCCCACAAACAAAGATGACCAAAAGAAAATGCTAAAAACAAAACAACAGCAACAAAACTGTTGAGGGCTTCACCAATTAAACCTCATTACACAGAGCACAGTAGTCCTGTGCTGGATTCTGAGCAGTGGGAAGAGTACTAATCCCAACAGAAAAGGCTACCAGGAAATTCCCTGAGGGTGAGATCTGTCTACCCCTGCTTGCTTTTCAACTTCTCCTCTTACCCCGACTTCTCTGTTGAAGTGGATGGCTGTCCAGAGATATGATTTGCTATGCTTTTTAGCAGATCATATTCCTTATCCCTGAGTGTTGACCAAAAAAGTTATTACAATAAAGGGATCCGTAAAAGAAGTAAAAGGTAATGAGAACTCTGGTTCAGGAAGCTGTTCCAACTGTCTCAGTTCTGAGAAACAGGGCAGGTCTAAGAACACACCGAGCTGGCAGGATCTAGCATCCTCCCCAGCCTTGGGAAACACCTTCCTCCCACCCCAGAACCAGCATGACTGACACTCTCCCAGCCTTGCCTGAACAATGGTACTCTTCTCTAGTAGTTCAGAGTTCACTCAGGCAACTTACATTCCTGACCTTCTAAAGTAAATGCTTCTCACTCCCCATGCAACCATTAAAGTACTTGGCAAACAAGACTTTACACTGCGGTGGAAACAGCGGCTAAAGGAAACTAAGACGCCTAAATTGGACATGTCACCATCCCTGGAAGTATCCTAATGGGAGCTGGGCGCACAATACTAGTGAGGGTATCTTTAAGGGAATTACAAATAGAGAAAGGAGGAGGGCTAATCGTTCATTGTCATGTGTACTTCCAAATATTATGGTTCATGGCTATGAGAGGGGAAACAGATTTTTCCAGGCAGACACTTCTACCAGCTCTATCACTAAGCAATAGGGGAATTTTACCCAGACACTGAATCCTAGATAAAAGCAATAGTTACAGGTGAGATTTATACAGGAACCTCAAGGTGTCTCTGAAAACAGTAAATCCTTCCTCAGCTCTGGAGTTTAGCTTGAGAGGGTAGATTCCTAGAAACTCCATGATCCCCAAAGCCACCCACTTCTGGCTCTTGTCTTGATAGTTCAAGGTGCTCTTTTGAAAGAAGTACTTTTTTATAGGCAACTTAAGAAAAAGAGAGAAGACAGGCTATGTATTGGGGAGGGGGAGTGTTCTAGGAAGTGGGAGACCATTGAGCATCACTACCTAAGAGTTAATAAGGCTTTTCTAGAGAAAAGAAGGGGGAGATGAGCTGGTCAGTCCAGTTCCCGCTCCAGGTCTGGTGGTGTGTTGCGTTTCCAGGCCTGTCATCAGGATAATTTCCTGGAAAGGGGCACTTTACTGCCTTAGGGGAACTGAGATAAGGAAAAACCAGGCCCCTTTCTGGCATCTCCACCCTCCAGCCATGAGGAACCAGAGACATTTTCAGTTCAAACACTTCTGGCATCTCTGGCCTTCTGCAAAGATGAGGCTGACTCCAGGCCCATTGGACATCTCTGGCATTAAGCCCCAAACAGAAAGCCGTCGCTCTTCTTGGGGTCTTTTTGTCCTAAACTGCCTAGCCAGTCCCTTCCTCCTAATTTCATTAATGTCATTTCTGTATACTAACCTTAAAGAAAGGACTGGACAAATAACCTACAACAAGATTGCAACATCAAACAGTAAATGCGTTATGTGTTTACAGCCAGAGGTAATCATTAAAATATTCCTTAAGGAGAAAGAAAAACCTTGGTCTTCCAAATGTGTGTCCTATTTATGGAACAATGAGGAGCTCAAATGTTGAAAAAATTGTATTCTTGTAAATACTTATTACGTAAATAATAAAACATAAAGTAAAATATAATTTGTTTGAAAATTTCTAAACAAAAGATTTTACTGTTCAGGGAATACCCTTTGCGTTTTACACTATTAAATTAAGTTCTGTAATTAGTTGGGCTTTGTCATGCGAGTCATGTTCCTATTACGTGAAAAGACAATGGGACAGAACTTTAGCAGTCAGATTAAAACAAGCAAGTCCCAGAACTCATAAACTCTGGAACAGTGTGGCCAAAGACCAGAGCATCAGATCTGGCTCAGGCTCTTCTCACTGCATTAATATGTGAATGTTGAATAAAAATAGGCACTTGGTAATTTTGCAAAGTGTTGCAAATATATATACATATCCTCACTTCCATAAATTACAGTTCTGACCCAGACTTAAGAGAATTTTTATATTAACCAATTAAATAAATATATACTGCTATGGCTTAGACCTTAAGAAAAAGTTATTGGTTCATTGTGCATAATATTCACCCATCTAAGCTAAATTCTGGTGTGACTGCTATAAGATGTATGTGTGTATGTGTGTATGTGTGTATTCATGCGCTTGAATGCAGAGTCCAGAGATCAATCACTGATGTCATTTCTCAGAACTTGTCCACTTTTTTTCTTTTGACACAGGGTCTTCCACTGTCCTGGAGCTCACTGATAAGGGGGTCTGGCTGGTCAAGGAGCTCCACATATCCATCTATCTCTGTCTCCCCAGCATGAAGATTGTATACAAATGCCCCTGGGTCCAGCTTTTTCTCAGATGTGGATCTGGGGATTAAACTTAGGTTCTCATGTTTTCCAGGAATGTGTAAGTCGTCTAGGAAGATCATCTAAGAGCATCAAATAAAATATTTGCAAAATATAACTTCCTAGATTAGTGATCAAAAAAGCAATTAATTTCATTATCTCTCTTGTAAAACAGTTTTTTTCTTAATCATTAAAAGAAAGCAAATTATACTTAAATTTGACTATTTTTTCCATACTTCATGAAAAAACCTATTCAGTTGTTAATTGCTTGAGTTTTGAGTGGCTTTAAGAGGTTTGTTTCTTCCATGAACTATCTTATAACTCATTACCCTTTGCAATGGATAAAATCTGGCATTTAGTATCCCAATTTCTCATCTAAGCACATCTACTCTGGTGCTTGACTGTCATATTTCGATCTTTTATTACAAATAATTTGTTTGGGAAGAAACAAAAGTTTAAAAATCACATGGTGAAATGAAAAGCCAGTCAAACAGGAAGAAAACTGGCAAATATAAGGTGTTAGGAGTCAATGAAAGGTGTTCTAAAAAGAGGACCGATTGAACATTGTCACCTGCTGCTGACATGACACGGTTACCTTCAAATGTGTTCAAGCAAAGCATGCGTGTGTGTTTCTCTTTCAAATTCCATTTAAACAATAATAACAAAAATTTAAAAGCTATGGATATACATAATCAAAGAGAAAAGAGGCTGGGAACACACCAGGTAAGCCACTTCAGTAAAATTACAAAAATTAAAATATTGTATATCTCACGCAGTGAGAAAAGTTAGTTCTAGTAATTCACAGTGGGATGAGAGGTTTCACAAGAAACAACAATCTTTACCGTGGAGCTGTAAAAGGAACCATTTCTTCAAGGGCAGTTCAAAAGGGGAGGAAGCTGATGAGGCAAGAGTGCTAGAAAATCTGCATGAGGACAAATAAGATGCTCCTGGTCCTGTCACAGATCCACAGACCTATGTTACCCTCCTGGTCCTTTCACAGTCCACACGCCCAGGTTACCCTCTTGGTGGTTTCACAGAACCGCATGTACCAGGTTACTCCCCTGGTCATTTCACAGAACCACATGCCTTAGGTTACCCTCACATCCATACTAATACTGAGCTTTTTAAATTATTTCTACTCACAGTCCTTTTCTCCTGGTTAATTTTTACCCACGTGGATGATATAAAAAAGTATACAAGAACCAACATATATAGATATATTAAATAGGTATACAAGTCAGACATTTAATGAAGACAAATACCTTTATTTTAAAACAATTATTTGGAATACATATAATTTTACCATTTACAAAAGATTGAAGAAAACCTGTGAATCTGTGATGATTGCGTGGATTGACTTATTTATTCTTATATAAAGAAGTAAATCTCTGCTGAATATTTGATACTGCAAGACACGTTTTCCAGGGTTTTTTAATATTTTATTTTATGATCATTAAGAGAGTTAAGAAAACTTCTTTGAATAAATATAGAGTACAAATGGCAGAGGTATGCGTCCCAGGGTCATTTCAGAAACTGTTGTAAATTCTGTCCCAATCTTACCTCAAAATCTATATAATTGATTTTTTTTAAATTCAAGTCAACAACTTAAAATAATTTTTTAAACCAGCAATCTAATACAATACAATAGGAAGATCAGATGATATAGATGATAGACATGCTGAGAGACGATTGTAGAAGAACATTACATTTTTGCTTTCCATGATTAAACAATTGGGTTTCCATAAGAGCAGAAAAGCTGGTGCACTAAAAGTACTCTGGTTCAAAACATATACCTTTAACATGAGCAAAACTGTTTAAGAGCGCATGCGTTGGTGCCGCGTGGCATGGTGGTGTGTGCAGTGCAAAGTGCTTACGGTGTACTCAGAACCCAGGCTGTTGTGAAGTCACATGACGCAACACAGGCAAGTGCTGTTAGAAGCACCTCAGAGTTATTGTGTGCTTGATTTTGAGTTAAGTTTTGGTTGTTGTGTGTTCGGAAATCTTTTAATGTTACCAAAAATTTATATGAGCCTCATATCTCGTCTCAGGATCCTATACAGGGACATAACACACAATCTCTGAAGCTTTGCCCTACTGGAAATAATAGTAAAGAGAATTTTGGAAATTATTTGAAACAGAGCCAAAGAGATTGTTCCAGGTAGAAGTGAAACTGAGGGTGCCTTTCCACACTTAACGCACATTAAAATGTTTATGGTGCCAGTAGACTGTTTAGCCCTTTCCCCCAACGACATCACAGAAAACTGCTAATGAGGCTTATTCTCACCACCCAAGGAGAATGGTCTGAGCCATGGGGAAAGATCTGCCAGAGAAACAACCGGTTTCCTCTGCTTTTCCACCTTGGGATTAAAAAAACAAATCAAAACATCAACAAAATGCATTCCCAGTACATGTTATTTTCAAATAAGGTCAGTTAGAAAGCCTTGAACAGAAGTTGGATTCTAAAATAAACTAAGTAAGTACAGTTTAGAAGAAGCAGATATACTATATATAGAAAAAAATCACAGTTTTGATTGCCGAAGACACAGACCCTGAAATTGACTTGAGTGTACAAAGTGTTTACTGGGACACATCTTTAGAAGAGACAAAAGCAAGAATGAGCAAATCAAGAAAGAAGCCAAATACCAATCTAAAGCCATAACAGTCTCAGTTTCCATCTCGGTCTCTAGAACAGCTCTTCAGTAAGACTCAGACCAAGTTGGCCTAAGATGGCTGAGGACTCACGATCCTTGCATCTTTAGATACAGGTATCACCGAAAAAGAGCGGTCATGGGAGATAAGTTCTTCAGTAACAGATAAGCTGAATTGTACACCAAGTGTCTAACAAAACCCTTTTAAAAAAAACTACTGGATAACTCCAGAGGACCAAAGGTGTTATTGCATCCAGTGAAACAAGGAAAGACCTAATGCTAGTGTTTTAATGTGGAGAATTCCAAGAACGAAGCAGGGCTCTTGAAACTTAAAAACATGATAACTGAATTTTTAAATTTTACATAGGAGACAGAAGACACATAAACCATAAAGCTAAATGAGAGATTTAGGGGACAGCTTGAGCAATTCTTCTCAGCAAGGAAGACGTCTAACCAATGAGAGCTTTAGCAAGAAAGGCAGGTAAAATGAAGGGAATATAGTATCACGTGACTAACATAAGAAAAAACACATACAATAATCACAGACAACCTTGTGTTGTGGGTTGAAAAGTTCCATTAAGTCTCGAATATAGTAAAGAACATATTGGGAATAAATTTCAAAACTCTGGAAATAAAGAGATCCTGGAAGCTCCCAAAAGGGAAAGGGGGAAAACCCACATGCAGGATTAGCACTGGAAATACCCTTGGACTTTCAAAACTGCAAAAATGAGAGTAAGGTGACATCTTAAAATCTTTAGGGAAAAGAGTTTCCATCCAAAGAACTACCTAAGAAAGCCTACATACACAGTGAAGGGAGAAAAGACTTGGTCTCCTACTTAGCTTTCTTAAAAGGTAACTGAAGGACAAATAAAGGAGAAAAGAAGAGGAGGAGGAAACCAAAAACTAAGTTCAAAAAGAAAAAAGAAAAAAAAAACAGCCAAAGATGAAGAAAACCCTACTTTTCTCATTGGAGAGAAGATTTGAACTAAAAGATTAGCAGTGGGCATCCAGAAAGACCTGCTTAACATAGGGCAAGCTAAAAATGACAAGTATGTCTAAAAGTTGAGGAAATAGGAAGTGTTTGCCAATGGCATAAAAGGAGTCATTGAGACTGGGGAGGGTCGCTTATTTGAAAGAGAAAGTGACCGAATATGTCTGAAGCTTTATCACAGACAGGTAAGAAAGAGCGGCGCGTACACTCTTTTTTTTTTTTTTTTTTAGAAGTTTTATCAAGACAGAAGAAATAGGCAAAAAGTTACAATGTTCACAACAAGGGTTGGGGGAGGCTAAACCATGCAACTGGACTGTTGTCTCTCACATGAATACTACAGTTCTATTTTCCTCTACTCTATGCCTTCATTGAGTTAATAAAAATAATGCATGAACGTTTCATAATAATGATTACATCCAGTCTTTTTGAAGCATTTGCTTTCAGAATGCTATAATTTATTCTTCTTATTCATGTCGGCTTTATAATACCTGGGAAATAAAAAGATGTAAGTCAATGGTGTTTACACTAAGGTCTTCTTTAATGACTTAATTCCATGTTTTAATAGTAACTCATTTTCTAGTGTCTGATAAAATACAATAACTTTAATTCACTTTCGCCATTTTACTTTCAGTCTCACCTCATGTTTCTTTGGCGACCATTAAAACAAGAAGCAGGAGCTTCTAGCATCGAGATAAAAGTCCCTTTAGCTTTCATTTCCTTGTGAGTTCTACATCTAACCTGGATGTATGGATTCAGGGTTGAAGGATCATCATGTCCTCTCCCTGTAATTGATGCTGATTGCAGCAAGTGTATATTCCCCATACATCAGGCTGTCACGCATTGTCACTTTTGCCAAGTAAACAATTAAAAGGAAGGACTTTTACAGTCTCTTTAACAGGCTTCTTGTTCATTCATTTTATAGAAAGACACTAAAGCTGATATGTGAAAATAAACCATCGACGCTCTTCTTAAAGTGATTTATCAAGGAGCCCATTGAGAGGGGTTCCTTTTAATTTAGTAAGGAAACAAAAGAAATCCACATGAAGAAAATGCTCTTGTCTGAGTTGTCTTTATACCCACAGATCACATGAGATTTTCAAAATTCTTTAAATTGAACATTTTATTAAAGATAACACATCATCTCCCTTAAGTGGTCAATTGGATGAGTCTTGTTTCCAGAACTGAGTTGTAGGGTTTTTGTTGTTGTTGTTTGTTTGTTTAACATGAAGATCAGAAAAGTAAAAAGTGAAAAAGTGAAACAGCCAGCCACTAGCTCTTATTTCTACCTCAGTCCAAAATAGCGATCCTGCCTCCAGGAATCTCAGAATGAAACTGCCTGAGATCTGTCTCCTCCCGTCTTATATTCCTCTCTAGTTCTGGAATTAAAGGCGTGCACCACTACTGCCTGGTCTCTGTGGTAAACTAATGTGACTACTGGGGTTAAAGGTATGTGTTTTTGCTGCCTGGTCTGTACAGATGTGCACAATGTCTGCTGAATCAGATTCTGATTGCATTAACGAATCTATCAGCCTTAGCGGTGAAGGGATTGATTACATCGAATGGAGCTGTATTTTGGCTCCTGTGCTTACCCAGAGTCTCCCAGTGATTCACAGCTTTACTCTGCACAGGCTTCTTTATAAGATTTCTCCCCGACACCAAGATTTGATGTTTACTTACATTAAATCTTGTACTAGGTTTTTGTTTGTTTGTTTGTTTTTATCACAGGGACAGAATTGTTCATTTCTGCCTCAGTAAGAAGCTGGCCTTTGCGTGACTGCATAAGGCCAAAAACTGCTTCATAATGTCATTTTTTAAAGCAAAACTGAGCACTTGGATTTCCTCAATTCAACTCTGAGAAGGAGGGACAAAGATGACAGAGACTTCTTTATTTGTTTAATGCTAGCCTTTGAACCCAGGACCTGGCATGTGCACAGAGAGTGCTTGGCCGCTGAGCTACAGCCCCAGCTCTGGAGGCTGTTTTTCTTTTTTAAATATTTGCTTTTATTATCTTCAATTACGTGTGTGTCGGTGGGGGTGGTAGATGGGAGGGGCCCAGTGAGGACAGAGGTGTCACAACCCCACAGAGCTGGAGTTATCCTATGGCTGGTTGTGAGTAGCCTAAACTAGTTACCGGGATGTTGTTCTCAGATCTTCTGCAATATAATATGTGCTCTTAATGTCTGAGCCATCTCTCCAACCTCCCAGGGTCTGCTTCTCAGATGAGCAGTGAGCATTGTCAGAGTTATGTATAGTCAGATAGATTTTCTTTAGAGCATTCCATCCCAAAATTTCATTTCAATAGACACTTAGAAAAGTCAGCTTTAAAAAAAGAAAAGTCAGCTTTAAGTCACCAAGGTGAACTTTAGTTCTAATTGTTTCCAGAATAAACTATACCAACAAGGGCATCTGCAGAGTATTAACTTAAATAAAAACATATCCACTGATGTTCATGCTTTAACAGTAACATCTTCTCCTTGCGCATTGTGTGTGTTGGATGTGCATGTGGTGGGGTGGAGGTGAGCACATCCGTGTGGAGGGCAGGGCATGATATCAGGTGTCTTTTGCCTCTTCTCTCCCCATTTCCTGAAACTGGGTCCTCACTGAACCTGGAACTCATCCATTGAGCTAGACTATCTGGGCAGCCAGACCCTGAAATCCTCTTGTCTCCGCCTCCCAGTACTGGGATCACATCTGAGCACCATACATAGGTGTTACACTTGGGTGCTCAGAATTTGAACTCAGGTTCACATGTTTACACAGCAAGTTCTTTATTTAGCCATTGAACCATCTGCCCGGCGACATACAATCCCTTCTGTGTCCCGTTCACTCCTCAGGCTACTTGAAAGATTAAGGGAACTGAACCTCTCCACCAGCGTCAGAGCAAAATTCAATCTAATGGAGCTTTGTTGGTTTTAATTGTCTAAATAGTGTACATCTAAGGTTCTCAAGCTGATATAAATAATCAGCTAAATCAGATATCTGGAGAATATTTTTTAGCTTTTCCCTTCCCCTCTCAGTCCCAATCACAAGATAAACTAATTCTTATACAAAAATAGCCTCTCTGTTATTTTGGCTACACAACTGACTTCCCAATGAAGCCAAACTCTAGGAATAAAAAAAAAAGAAAGTCTTCAAATGCATACAAAACTTCATAAACCTCTGAGCCACAAAGGTTTAGGCTGTTGATTACTCTAACCCCCAAACAGATGAAATGACAGCAGAAGCTCATTTCTTTACACGCTAATCTACTTCTAAATATTACCAATCTCTCTTAACAGGGTTACTTGGGTTTAATTAGTGCTCAGTGCTAAAGTTCAGAGGCGGTAGGATTGTAGCTAATATAAAATATTGAGAGACTTGTGTTCTATTGGCTAAAGACAATATGCTGATATTACAAGTGGGCTATTTAAAGTGACTTGGGACAGCCACCTCAACCACACATACAAAAGAATCCTTTTGGTGTCACATCATTTAAGAGACCACTAATCTCCATAGAAGTTACGATCAACACAAGAAAACGTGGTTGAGCCTGAAGAGCAGGACCATTCAAGCCTTATATGTACAGGGAGGAAGAAGTCTTTTCAGCTACATCAAACATTAATGACAACTTTTTATTCTTCTCAAGAGATCTGTGATATTCAATGGGTCTTAATATTGTTTCTATTTTACAAGATAGGAAACTTAATTTATATTAGCATTCAGGGAGCCAATATCTTGGTTTACTTTCTGTGTGTAACATGCTATATAGGAAAGTGTGGTTAAGAGCTGCATTGCTTTGGGGATCAGGGACTGAGACAGACGTAGTTTTCCTCATTATACGGGTAGAACGCCATAATGAAATTTCCACATTTTACTAAATTGAAGGTCATGGCAGCCAAACAGATGTCAAACAGTGCAGATTCAAACATCACACCCCAAAACGTCTGGAGCCTCATGTGAGGTTTGCCGTACTTAGCCAACAGAGAATACAGATGTGTCTAAGATGAGACAGTTCTTCTGTTTTCACTGACTAAGACTGCATTTGAAATGCTAATTTAGATTAGAAGAACTAGATGTTGCGCCCTATATCTTCTCCCAGCCCTCTTCTAAAGCTGTTCTTGAGGGTAACCTACCAGATACCCATGACTGGAGTAAGCAACAACGGAATTACAAGGAAGAAAAATGTGTTTCCCAGATCAGTGCTCCAAATTACAGAGGCTGGTCTCTGACACCCTGGAATCAGAATATCCAGCCAGTAGCTGATGGAGGTGGGTCTTGTATCTTATCTGTTGATTTCATTGGTTAATAATAAAGAAACTGCCTCGGCCCTCATAGGACAGAAAATTAGGTAGGTGGAGTAAACAGAAGAGAATGCTGGGAAAAAGAAGCTTAGTCAGAGAGTCGCCATGATGCTCCCACGCCAGACAGACGCAGGTTAAGATCCTCCCTGGTAAGCCAGCTCGTGGGCTACACAGAATATTAGAAATGGGTTAGAACAATATGTAAGAGCTAGCCAATAAGAAGCTGGAACTAGCCGGGCCAGGCAGTGTTTGAAAGAATACAGTTTCCGTGTAATTATTTTGGGGCATAAGCTAGCCATGTGGGCGGCCGGGTGCCAGGGACGCAGCCCTGCCGCTCCTATTTCAACAAGTAGCAAGGAGACTAGACAAGGCTTCCTTATTCTTTTTATAGAGAAACAATGGTTCCCATCTAGTTCCTTCAATGTTTATACTCTTAGATTCCCAGATATTCTGCTGGTCCAACACAGTGGTGACAAGATACACCACAGGAAATTCTGCCAGGACTCAAAACAGACATCTGTAGACAAAAGACAAACAGCATTCTTCAGTTCGCGGTGTGAGGCCATAGTTGCCCTAACACATTGGCAACCGCTGAGTTACTTTGGTCTCCATGAAAATAGCCACTGACAGTAGCTGTGTATTTAGAGTCGGATTTTAAAATCCACCCACGGCCCATTTGTCTTAAAGTAGCAAATCATGGGGCTGATTTTCCATGTGCTTCTCATCTCTGGGCCTACTCACCAATTGATTTCTTACTGTTTTTTCAGGATAGATGACATTCAAGATTCCTTGGTAACCAAAGCTGGAGAGCCTCTCCTATGTCCCAATAACCTCCTCATTCCTTTCATGTTCAGAGAATGAAAAGGGAGGCCAGATAGGCATGTGAGGATGAATAGCAGCCAGAACCATAATGTCTGTGATCTGACAAAAAGGTGCAAACAAAGAGGGTGTTCCATGTTACTCAGAGTTTTTTTCCAACGTGCTACTCTCTCTTCAAGAAGATTTGCCAAGAGAAATCATTTATTTTTCACATGAACCTCTCTCATTTGTACTTTTTGATATAAACAGACTTTTTAAACATAACAAGGGCAGGAGAACTCCCTGGTTCTAAGTTCAGTACTAACTTCTCAAAGCCAAGAATTGTGGTCAGGATCAGTAAACGCCTGTAGGTAGCTAGTGAACCCACAATATTAATGAAGGCACAGGGAGTCCTCATGACACTCTGATGAACCCCCTTCATCCGTATATGCTTCTTATACGGCACTCTTTCCAGGCCTGGTCTGTTTTAATAGTTCTTTTTCTGCCTGATTCACTCTCTCCCTGCTATCCAACAACGCTTCCTTGTGCCTTTCTCTTGCCTTCTTCTGACTTGCACGTGTCACAGACAAATTTTCACACAAGCGTAGGAAATGCACAAGTCATGACACTATTCTAGGAGTTCTAACCACAGCCACAGGGGGCTCATTCATATTCAGTGAGCAAACTTTATTTGAGGGCTGGGAACATCCATTCATTCTTTGCTTTCCCATTTCCAGGCTCAGAGCCACTTCCAGCGCTATAAGAAGTCCCTGTTATAGGTAATGGCATGTGATTGTTCTGTGATGTGTTCACACATGAAATGATTAAGAATCACTCATCCTAGAAATAATTCTTTGTGCGTATAGCCAGGTATCCCATTTCTCATCTACTGAGGTCTGACATCTTTTTGCCGTTGGCCAATGTTCTTGGACCCTCCTCCTTACTCCAGAGGCAAGATAGATTTCTGCCTCCCCCTATTACAGGGCTCTCTGGGAAGGCAAAGTCATTGAAAAATGATAACAACAAAAATAATAAATTAGTCACAGTGGCAATAAAATTCTTGGCCTTCTCGGGTGCCTGTTTCACATTAGAAATGATTGCAGTAGAAGGAGGGGCGTTAATGATGGGACATATGCGTCTCCTGGAAGAGGGAAACTTACTGTTGCTGCTTTCACTATCTTCAAGGATTATTAGGAAGTGCAGGTGGGTTAGCTTTTCTTCCCCATATGGCAGACTCCTGAAGATGGCCCCCTCGGACACAGGTTAACACACATGCTAAGATTCTGATTTGAGCAGTCTCTGGTTCCTTGATGGTGTGACTCAAACTTCAGGCCATTATAAGTTGTCATCAGTGTTTTTTATCTTGGCCATTCTTACTTATGCTGGAGAGGTTGTGGGGTAAAGGGAACACTTCTGTATTGCTGGTGGGAGTGCAAGCTGGTACAGCTCCTTTGGATGTCAGTGTGGCAATTTCTCAGAAAATTAGGAAACAATGTTCCTCAAGACCCAGTAATACTACTTTTGGGTATATTCAATGTATGCTCAATCGTGCCACAAGGACATGTGCTCAACTATGTTCATAGAAGCATTGTTTGTCATAGCCAGAACCTGGGAACAACCTAAATGCCCCTCAAACAAATAATGGATATGGAAAATGTGGTATATTTACACAGTGGAGTACTATACAGCAGAAAAAAATAACGACATCTTGAATTTTTCAGGAAAATGGATAGAGCTAGAAAAAATCATTTTGAGTGAGGCAACCCAGACCCAGAAAGATAAGTCTTACATGTACTCACTCATAAGTGGTTTTTAAACATAAAGCAAAGAAAACCAGCCTACAAATCACAATCTCAGAGAACTTAGACAACAATGAGGACACTAAGAGAGACATATGTAGATCTAATCTACATGGGAAGTAGAGAAAGACAAGATCTCCTGTGTAAATTGGGAGCATGAGGACCTTGGGGGAGGGTTGGAGGGGAGGGGAAGGAAGGCGGAGAGAAAAATGTAGAGCTCAGTAAAAATCAATTTAAAAAAAGTTCTGACCATTGTTTCCACCTCTCTCATGCCAGTGGTGCAGAAAAGACAAATATTTGAGAGGCAGGGGGAAAAAATAAGCCACCCATCTCAAATTTGGGCCCATTATTGCATATTTCTTTCTTAAGCCTGAGAGTAGTGGAAAAATTCCATTAGCCAGGGGGAAACCTTATGAACTAGAATAGTGACTGAAGTTTTCATTAACCCACTGCAAATTTCAAATGCTCTCAGGAGAAATTACATTTGAACGAGTACCAAGTCTATTGTTGTTCTTTAAATTTTCCACAGTGTTACAGAGTACTAGAGCATTCACAAGGCCAGAGCATACTCTAAGGAAAGAGTTTGTGCCACAACCTAGCAGCATCCTTAGGAAAGACGAAACACCAGAAGTTACTCGTGTCCCTCTTGATTGTAGAACTGGCTCACTAGTTCAAGCTGATTACTATGGCTATCCCAGGAAAACATATATATA
>NW_026067910.1:13813610-13857196 GCF_014885135.2 Alexandromys fortis | reverse complement strand
GAGAGAGAGAGTCACCAAGTTAGAATCTAAAAGATTCCAGACCCATAAAAATAACATTTATAAAATCAATCTTATTTTTGTAACTGAAGATTGATTCTATAAAAAAAATGGCAGCTAAATTTTCACATCACAAAAACATACTTTGGCTTCAAAGATTTAGAAATGTGGAAGACCTTAAAGATCAAAGTAATGGGAAATGATGATGGGCTTGCTTGATGTCAACGTTTAAGCCTTGTATTTAGAACACTGTGCCACAACTGTCAACAGTATCCTTTCCTCTATGCAAACGGAACCCTGGGAAACATACCTTCTATTTGGAAATTTCTAGAAACTGGAAAAACTTTATCTTATCTATAGGATTATTTTATCTTAGGACTATTAAGATGGCTCACCAAGTACAGCCACTTGCCACCAGGACTGACAATTGGAGTTTAGCTCCAAACCCCACAAAGTGGAAGGAGAGAATGAACTCCCTCTGCTTCTGCTTCTCCTCTGACCTCTACATAACACACATGAACTCACACCCAAACACAAATACACAAAATAAATAAATAAGAACATTAAAAAATAAATTTCATTTTAAGTTCTTTTGTTTCAAAATGAGAGATGACTCAAGAAATATACTGGATCACCCCCCCCCCAAATAAAGAAAACTAGCCAAGCTGTTGTAATCTAAATCAAGTTTTGATTTGTACTTTAACTTTTTTTTCTTTAAAAAGTGGTGAAGAAAACTTAGGAGAAACAAATCTATCGCATAATATAAAAGCAAGAGTGTGTGAATGACAAAATGATGTCAACTTTGTTATAGCTTTGTCCAAATAAATGGGGAGTGGAACCTAGTATCTGGAGAAGCTGCAGACTCTACACAGGTCCCACAGTGGCATCAATGATGAATGCAGGGGGACACAAAGAGCTGTCCGCAAGTAAAGAAACTGTACTAAAATATTTTCTACTTTTGACTAGAACTCGATTAAATTGAAGAGGACATAGGTCCTCAGGTTTTATGTGATGCCCAGCAGTCTGTCAGGCAAGACTCACATAACTACCAGAGACTCTCTTCAGATTTTGACAAAAGATTCTGCTTGGGGGTTCTGCCCCTGATGGGAAAGACAGATGGCCTACAAAATTAGTGTTCCTCTGTCACATAACTCCTAGAGTAACACTCAAGAGTAGACCAGCAAGCCATTAGTCTAAGGATCTCTTTTTGTCAATGTGACACCTTAGGAACACCCCTGCCCCCGACACAATGACAGAAGCTTAGCTCCTCAGCTAAATTTAATGAAGGAGAAGTAATTAAGAGTCTGAAAACCGAGAAAAGAAGGTGCTAACTAAACAAAAACCATTTACCCATATTTTTTCCTTAATTTTGATCAAGCAATTCACTCACTCCAGGAATGTCATCATCTACTTTAATGTCTCACTGAGTACTACTGGAAAAGAACTTTCAAAACAATAAATTGAAGACAAGGTTCCTCATGGCCTGATTGGAAAGACTACAACATAAAAGAATCTCCACTTAATAGTATTGTCATTCCCTGTACTTTTGTGTCAAGCTATTTTATGACTATCCCTTCCCTGTTTCTCACATTAAAGACTATAATGGCAAGCTAAAAAAAAAAAAAAAAAAAAGAAGAAGAAAGAAAGAAGTCTGTTTGTTTCAGTTTTCCTTAAATCAACTGCAATTCAACAACATGAAACAATTTAAAATAGCTCGCTTAATGTTCAGTAACCCATCAACATCAGCAACAAGTTATAATGAAATGAAACCATTCTGCCACTGTCTCCACCCCAGCCCATAGTTCTGTGTGATTTCCATGCCATGTCCTTCACTTACCTTGTGGTGATACCCTCCTTTAGCACAAACACCCCACTGTTAGAAAGTATCTGAGAAAATTGGAAGAGAATAGATTTGACATAAGCCTGGCTTTCTGCTCCTTTGTAGCTATCTAAAAATACCTACAGTGTTTTTCAATGATGATCTCCCTTTTTCTCCCCAGAACCACTCTCTTGAACTTAAGCAGATTGTTTTAAAGAAGATTGGCAGTTCTCTTTCCATAGGAATTACAAGCCTGAACAAGCAGCATGGATGGCTGGGAAGGAGGTAAGAGTTCCAAGGGTTACTGCAGTGGAAGGCAGCCTGCTAGGGAAAACTACCTACAGCATCAGAACATCCCTAGAGGGAAGAGTCCGTTGTTCGGAGAGGACACCATTACGTCAGAGCTTTCCACGCAATTCCACTGCAACTCTTTTTTTTTTTTAATTTTTCCATTCAAAAATTTCCACTTCCTCGCCTCCTCCCATTCCCCTCTGACTCCCCCACTCCACCTCCTCCCTCCTCCTCCAGTCTTAAGAGAGGGCAGGGTACCCTGCCCTGTGGGAAGTTCAAGGCCCTCCCCCCTTCATCCAGGCCTAGGAAGGTGTGCATCCAAACAGACTAGGGTCCCAAAAGGCCAGTACATGCAGTAGAAACAAGTCACATTGCCATTATCATTGTCTTCTCAGTCTGTCCCCATTGTCAGCCACATTCAGAGAGTTCCGTTTGATCACGTGCTTGTTCAGTCCCGATCTAGCTGGATTTGGTAAGCTCCCATTAGATCAGGCACACTGTCTCAGTGGGTGGACCAACCCCTCGCGGTCCTGACTTCCTTGTTCAACTTCTCCCTACTTCTGCTCTTCAACTGGACCTTGGGAGCGCAGTCCAGTGCTCTGATGTGGAGATCCACTGCAACTCTTACAAAGAAGTTTGCACAATTTTTTTTCATGTTGCAAATTATTTTATCCATTTCTCTTGTTAAAATAGGTTTACATTAATCATTAAAGCCAACACTGAAAGAACTCTGGAAGAATATCCAATTTGTGCTTCTTCAACTTCCTTGAACACAAAATTCACTTCAGGATCTTGTTTAAAAAAAAAAAAAAAAGAAGTCAGTTTTGAGTCAGGAAGTTCTGGAAGAAGGGAATCCTGACTTCCGTGGTTAGTTGAGGACACACTTTTGACTTGCCCTGTTGACTTTAAGGGATGAAGACTCTAGTAATTAAGTAGACAGCATGACTTCCTTAAGAGAACACAGTGGACAAAGGAGCAAATGTGATCTGAACCCGGCACAAGGACTCTGGTCTCAAGGTCAGCAGACAACCACTGCCACGTGAAAAGAACAACTATTTCTGCTTTTGTTGAGAACAATTAATAAATTTAATTTTCCATAGAAAGTTTTGAAAGAAACTAAGTTATAATGGGATTTGGCAACGTAGAGTCTAAAAATTGATTTACAGTGTAGAGTTATTATAAGAATCCATTTTTGTGGGTTTTTTGCTGTTGTCTTGATGTATAGTGTATGGTGAAAGGCTTTACAAACTGAAGAGCAGAGAGAAATAAGCCAACTGTACAATAACCCATGAAAGGGGTACCGAGAGAGAAATGAAACAACAATACACGGAAAATAAAAGACCCCGGGCTGACAAAGGAAAATAAGAATAAAGGAGAGAGCTGGAAAATTAAACACAGATTCTAGAATAAAAGGAAAATGCAGTAGCATGGAAGGAAAAGCTAATGGGATGGAAAGATTCCTGGAAAAGGACCATACACGAGAGAACGAAAGCCTGGGAAGACGGAGCACTAAGGAGACGTGTGAGTAGGTGTAATAATTATCTGTCTGATTTAGTAGTAAAAATCCAGGAAAGGGGCTGTGCTCCATTTATCATGAGTTTTCATCATGCAGTTTCTTAGGTTAAAAATTCTCATTCCTCCCTTCTCACTCAAACATAAAATGCTGGCATTCATAGAAGAAGAAGCAAAAGTTTTTGAGTCTACCATCTCCCTGAGACAAGAGAACAAGGTTCAGCAGAAAACAAAGATCTTTCATTTTTCTTGTCCAGTGAAAATGATCAAGAGACTCAGAGGTGCTTCCCCAGCTGGGTGGCCATGTTCCGCTGCAGCCTGAAGCACAGGTTCTTTTGAAGCCAGGGATTCAGCTTAACAATCCTTTCCAGGCAAACAGCGCCCAAAAGAGTGACTTTCTGGGAAGGCATCTTTCCTTGAAATGCATTTACGGAGGCTTTGTGTGTACTGATGACCTAGTTCTGGCCATTCCTGAGCTGTGGCTCATTTCCTACTTTTACAAAACATAATCTCTAGGAAGCTGAAAAGAATGTGGTTGATGTTTTCTCACTATAGGTCAGACCTTGGCCATGCAAATCTTTGCAAAGCTAGCTCATGTCATGGAAATGGGTAACGCAGGCTTGAGAGGAGCTGGCTTCACCTTCTCAGCTGCAATCAGCCATGTGCTATATTCCTCCAAGATGCTATCACTAGCACCAACTTCCCAATGATTCAAGAAATGCAACTTGTCATGTGCAGTCTCCGTGAAGTTTCTGGTTAGCTACATCACCTGTGTGGTTTTTGCAATCTGTATTTAGATCCTGAATTTTCTTCAAAGAAGTTGGTAAGATTAGGAGGTCAGTACTTAGAAGATCAAAAGATAAGAGAGCAGAAGTAACGGTTGGGATAGAAAGCTCCATCACAAGTAAAGCTCATTCATAAAAAGGCAAGAGTGAGTCATATATTTGTGAGAAATCTCTGAAGGGGGAAGATAACAATTCTTACATCACAACCCGAGTAATTAGTAGGGACTACCTAGCAAGAAATCAGCCTCACTTCTGGCAGTTTTTCCCAAAGCTCTGTCTATTAGAAACACTTGCTTAACTTCCACCAGTACATGTAATCATTCATAAATGTGTTTGGTTGCTGGATTTTAGCTTGGAATCTTCTGCAAGGTTCCTTTGGACCCTGGACCAAAGGCTGAAAAAAGTCACAGAGGATAACTCACCCAGGCATTGATTCTGATTCTGCAGAAGCTGAGAGGACTGAGGTTTCCAGTGTAAGGGACTTTCTGTAGCCTCGTTGCCCAGCATCAACGTTCACTGATAAAGAAAAGTGTTCTTTAACATGATAGCCTCCCCTTAGGTCTCCTTTCCTGAGCCTCCATGGCTGCCTTTGAGAAGGTTTTTATCAGTCTTCTGAAACCATCCAGGTCACACTCCACTATACATGGGAGGCTCTGTCCCAAGTCCAAACACAAACAAAAATCCAAAGCCTCCTTTCTTTACATCACAGACTTCTGAATAATGTGTTTAGATTGGGCAGTGTTGCAGTTCTTCCAGATAGAGCTAGAAACCGAAGTCACAGGGAGGATCTCAGCTTCTTGTAGACATCAGCAAGCCTAGCCCGAAACCATTTGAGATGGGAGAGAAAAGGCAGCCTAAGTGAACGAACATCAGGAAACACATCTGCAAGGTACTACTTGTATGTATTCGAGAAACATCCATGACTAAAGATGCATTTGTATGTAAGTACCAAGAGTAGTCACTTGTAAGCTACTTCCTTGTAGTCATTGGTCCTCAAATTTACTTTTTCAGGCTCACTACACAATAACACATTAATGTTTTTAGAGCCAAAATAATGGATTTACCAGATATTATGGTCAGTGCCTTGCACAGATTGAGTCCTTTTCAATGAATAAGTTCTGTCTCAGCTTCTTTTCCTGTTGCTGTGATAAAATACTCTGATCAAAACCAAAATGCGGATTATTGTAGCTTCCTGGTCAAGGCATGGCCCATCACAGTGGGGAGGTCAAGGAATCCGGAGTGTGGCTAGGAGAGGGCATCACATCCACAGTGAGGAAACTGACTCGGATGAACGCTGGGTGCCTCTCAGTTCCCTTTCTCCATTTCACACAGTCCAAGGTGCCCCTCAGAAAACAATGCCACCCACTGTGGCTGACTCTTCAGACCTCAGTTAATATGGTCAAAATAACCTCCCATAAGTATAGCCAGAGACTCAGTTTCTCTGATGATTCTAGATCCTGACAAGATAACAATTAAAACGAAATCATCACATGCTCTGAAAATAGAACTCCATTGAAAGAACAAATGTATGAAAAAGAAGTTTTTCCAACATCAGTGAGGTCCAGCCTGCTATTAATGTAACCACTGTCTACTAGGTTTAAGTAACGCACAAACACCCCTCCCCCACAATGGGCAGTCACTTCTGCAATGTGAATTGCATCCCACAAAAAAGATACATTGGAGTCCTAAACCTTGCACTGGGAATGTGGCCTCACAGTGAAATAGGGTCTTTGCAGATGTAATTAAAATGTACATGAAGATGAGGTCATTCCAGAGTGTGCTGGTCACTTAATCCAATATGACAACGGGAGCCTCTGGACCAGAAGAAATTACATTGTCTCCTCCATGCAGAGTTATAGAAGTTAGCAGCACACTTAAAAGATAATCTCAGGATGGGATCAGGAGAGCCTAGATGCTACTTGGCCAAAACCAAGGAATGAGAAAGTCAGCCAAAAGCAGAGTCATGCCCGGGCAAGACAGCCAAAATTATAGATGGCCTTCATTCATTCTTGCTATCAGATGCCATGGAAGAAAACTGCCAGCCTTTGAAATGAAGTTCCTAGATACTTCATTTTTGTCTAAAATTCAAGTGGATCAAATTATGACAGGGTAAATTTCAAGAGTAAAACTGAGATCAAATCTAAAAAACATATTTCTGCTTACATTGTGATAGATAAACTTCTAGCAGCCACAGTATATTAAAGACTTTACTGCCATCACATGTTGAAAGAAAAATCATTTCTCCTATTCTTTAAACATCATTCCATGTGTATGTCTCTCTGTTTCTGTGTGTGTGTTTCTGTCTGTCTGTCTGTCTGTCTGTCTGTCTCTCTCTCTCTCTCTCTCTCTCTCTCTTGTCTCTCTTTCTCTGTCTCTAGGTATGTCTGTCTCTCTGTCTCCCTCTGCCTGTCTGTCTCTCTCTCTATCTCTGTCTCTCTGTGTCTCCTTTTGTCTCTGTCTGTTTCTGTCTCTCTGTCTTTTTGTCTCTATCTATCTTTTCTGCCTTTCTTTCTATGTCTGTGTGTGCGTCTGTCTCTCTGTCTCTGTCTCCCTTTGGCTGGCTGGCTGTCTCTCTCTGTCTCCCTTTGTCTCTGTCTGTCTGTCTCTGTGTATATCTGTTTCTCTCTGTCTTTCTGTGTGCCTCTGTGTGAGTGTGTCTGTCTCTGTCTCTCTTTATCTCCCTCTGTCTCTGTCTCTCTTTCTTATCACAGACAAACGTTTTCACATAAGACAATCACAAAAATTACTAAGAAATCTTAAGTACCACAACTAATGAAATTTTCAGCCTCACAATGTTATAATTTATGTTTTCACTAATAAGCTCATTAGATAAGTGAGGGGGAACAAATTTTGTTCCTTTTGAAACCAATAGGCTTCTATAAAGTGAAAAGCATGCATGGAACGTTCTGAACTGTTAGTAACCAGGGAGCAGCACATGTCTTTCTGAACTCCGGCACCAATGTGGAGGAAAGATGCCTGGCACCTGAATAACTGGCTCCAACACAGAAGCCCACACATGGGGACTTCCATGTTGATGCAGAAACACTGATTCACCCACAGTCTCCCAGCCTTAGGTCTCATATCAGGTCTTTTCAGCCACATCAGCATACACGGCAAGTAATCGTTAGCACATCACTTCAAAATACAGTGTGTAAGACACACAATGTGGAGCGCATTGCCTACAAGTTAAATCAGATGTTAGTAAGACTGAGGCGGTGAGTGGATGCAGACTGATAGTTTGAGTGGTCTTTTCCCACTTTATCATCTGTGATGTGGTTGTGTGCAGATTGGGTTTAATGAGTTTATAAGCAAATCAATCTGCCTTTGGTAACTACGAGATTAATCCAGCTAAATAAGGAATGCGTAACCCACTAAAAATGGTTCTTCGTGTTTTTTGAAGAAAGCTTAAAGTGACAGCGTCTTCAGAGTTCTGTAGTTACATTCTACATTATCATTTGAATTGTAAAACGTACATTTTACACTTGGGATTTAAGGAAATGACGCAAAAACAAAGCTAATGAGAAAATCTTTCAATTTCCTCCATTGTCAAAAGTTATACCCAACCATCCCCATGAATTTGCAATATTTGGACTGAAACACACAGGGAAGTGTTTAACCACTGCAAATTCATTTCAAATAAACGGCTACCAGACGTTTAAGTATAACATCTGCTCTCCCAAGAACACAGGTTAGTAATGCCATCAATGGGACAACAATCTTAAAGGGTCCCCTTTAAGTTCATGAACTTCTCTCTGATGTTTCTGCGCTATATTACCATTGATCAATAGATTCACAGCACTTTCAGTCAGCATCTTTGCAGATATTTGAGGGGTAGCTACATTTTTAGAAGCATGTAGGATTATGAGAATTGTGTAGCATCATTGCCTCAGTGTTGTAAATGAAAAATATCTGAGTCTGAGAAATTCAGTCACATGAATGAAAAGACCAGCACACGAGACCTTTCACCTTCTGTCGTAACCTCACCAGAGCCATCCACCCCTTCTCCTCAGTCTACGTTAAATGTAACAATGGTAATCATGAGAGGTAAACCGCGCTTGCACTAAAACAGTGAACATAACTCAGTGATGCAATGATTTCCAAGCACGCACAAGGCCCATGACAGCTAAATTGATCAATTAATTAAATAAAATAATAAATCAAGGTTGACCTTCCATACAATAGCCAAGCCATCATGACGCAACTTTGCTTTCCACGATGCATAGCTTGAGGAATAGAGAGTCAGATTTGGAAAAGATCATTTAAAACCGGACTTAGCACTGATTCCCACTTAGCCTGACGAACAATTGTTTCTGTTTCCTCTGTAACTTGTTCTTCAACCTTAAAAAGCCAGTTATAATCATCTATTAAGTTTCACTGTTTGATTAATGCTTAATGTTCTCTTGAAGGGTAACGTAACTAACTGCCAGCAATTTCTCTATCTGGGACCCTAATATTCTCTCTCCTTTATGACAACTATTCTTGATCCCATCAGCACACAGGACAATGGCTCCTGAAACACTGTCCTGTCCACCTTGCAAATACATTCTCAAGTTAAAGACAAATTTTTGCTCCCGTGGAGATTACAGTATTTTTGTGTCACTGCCCCTTTCTTCACCATTTGTTTGAAAGCTTTGAAAAATGACATAATTGTGTTTATTCATTTGGGGTTTTGGTGTGCGCATTTTGTTTTGTTTTTTGGGTTGATCTGGGTTTTTTTCTTCTCATCAAAACTGCATCATTCACAATGAGTCAGCATAGCATAACCTTATTTTCTTTTCAGAAAGTTGTGAAGGTTCACTAGGTGACAGCTTCAAGCCCCTTGGCACAAGGGAGCATGTTCTATGATCGTATTTATCCTGTCCACTGCCAAAAAGAGAAAAGAACCAAATAGAACAAAATCAGAAAATAAGTCACCTCTAACAGAATAACAACAACAAAATACAAGGACTGTGAGTGGATGGGCTCAAAGGAATATGCAAGAAGGCTAGGAGGTGACAGCCTTTCCTGCCCAGCGCTTGGAGGATAGGCTGGCCATTCTGCTCTGCAGTCAGTCCTAGACCATCTGAGTGAAATGGTGAGAACTCTTTAAGAAAGAAGGGAAGGGAGATAGGGTGAAGGGAAGGAGAGAAAGGGAGTGGGTGAGGAAACAAATGAGACAGAGTACTAAGAATGTAGAAAGAATAATGGCTAGGTAAGAGACAAGGCTCAAAAAGCTCACCTGCACCTTATCCTGAGTCCCAAGGTATAGGAAGAAAATTAACAACTCCAAGAAGAGCAAAGGAGAGCCATGATAATGATGAATGCCTAATAATCTAGGCTATTTAACCCTTCCATTAGAGCCTATATGCACGTCTTTAATTACTAGGGCTTCCTAATGAAGGCTCATAAATAAAGGAGGGAAAATTGTGTCATTCTTTCTCAAATGGCTTTGTGGTGTTTTGGTTAATAATTGGAAACTGTTGTTACCAATATTAAGAATGTCCCATTCAATAGTAATCTATAGGCTAGACTTGATGGCTCAGGTCTCTAATCCCAGCATTCAATCCTTAGATACAAAGGAATAGAAATTGAAGGCTAACCTAGGCTTTCAACCACCAGCTTTATAAAAATAAGAAGTCATCTATACATTAATTAATTATTAATATGTGTTTGAAATGAAAAATGTCCATGATGTACATACCAATTCACAAGGAAAAATAAGTAAGAATATCTAATAACTAATAGCTCAGAAATGAGAACTAGCAATGTGTGTCATTAGGAAGTCTGGCATGGTGTTCTCACTCTGGCCGGCCATTTAGAAAACAGAGCACAGCTCTAGAAGGAACTCAGCCACCAAGGAATAGAGAAAAAGCTGGACTACAATGTGAAGGAACCGAATATAAACAATCTTAGGAAGCATCCAGGGCCCCAGCCATATGCCAGCAGCAGGGCTTTCCTTCCCAACAGGTGCCTGGGCACCTACAAGGGCTCTGAACCACAGGGTTATCTGCAACTCAGAAAATGAGGAACAAAAAAGGTGAGTATAAGACATGACAAACTCATGTTTTAAAGCTCACATCCTGACTGTGACAGATAAGAAGACCCTACCCACCCACCACCTCCCTGTATTAACAGTGTTAGCTGAATACCTATACTAACCCAACGCTATGCTGGATACTGCAAAAACAGAGGCTACGTGGGCTTCTCCTCCTCCTCCTCCTCTTCCTCCTCCTCCTCCTCCTCCTCCTCCTCCTCCTCCTCCTCCTTCTTCTTCTTCTTCTTCTTCTTCTTCTTCTTCTTCTTCTTCTTCTCTTCCTCCTCCTCCTCCTCCTCCTCCTCCTCCTCCTCCTCCTCCTCCTCCTTCTTCTTCTTCTTCTTCTTCTTCTTCTTCTCCCCCTCCTCCTCCTCCTCCTCCTCCTCCTCCTCCTCCTCCTCCTCCTCTTATTCTTCCATTTTTATTATTGTTAAGAAAGGCAAACAGACCTCAAAGTTGTGATCCTCCTGCCTCCAACTCCAAATATTGGGATTATAGGCATACACTACTACAAATGACTTCCCACATTTTCCTGTGAGATATAAAATACAGCAATTTAACTGTTGCTATAACGGTTGCTTAAAATATACAAACAAAACTTCCAAGTAGAAAATGGGGATGTGCAGATTAGGTTTTCCTACATTTTTGGAAGCAATCAAGTGAAATCTCAATATAACACATTAGCATGGGCATGGCCCATTCAGAAGCAGGAGAAAATATTAGTGCCCTTCCAAAATGAGACCTTTAAATTTTGTAGCCTTGAGTATTACAGAATATTTGTTAACCATGATTCTTGGCAACAAATCCAGAAGCATCTTTTAATCCAGTGGTTCTCAACCTTCCTAATGCTTCAACCCTTTAATATAATTTCTCATATGGTGGTGAACCCCATAAAATTATTTTTGTTGCTACTTCATAACTGTAATTTTGCTGATATTATGAATTATAATATAAATATCTGATATGCAAATAGTTTTAGGCAACCTCGGTGAAAGGGCTGCTCATCCCCAAAAAGGTCACGACCCACAGGAAGAGAACCATTGCTAACCCAAATACTATACTGGTAAATATCCCTTGACCCCTTTCAAGTACTCCTTAGGGTAGTGCTTCTCGGTCTTCCTAATTAACATTTTAATTCAGCTCCTCATGTTGTTATGGCCCCCACTATAAAATTATTTTTAATGTTACTTCTTAACTGTAACTTTGCAAGTTATGAATCATAATGTAAATATCTGTATTTCCAATGGTTTTAAGCAGCCCCTGTAAAAGGGTCATTTTACCTCCACAGGTTGAGAATCATTGTTTTCTGGGCAATGTTGATCTACATTGAGGGCGCGCCTCTTATACCCTTTCTCTACACTTCTGCTAAAGAACTAATATAGCCTGCATATCAAGGCAATTGGAAGAGTTCATGCTTGACTCCAAAGCAATGAGTTCCAATCTCAAGTACCCAGGGGATATTAGATGATACTGAGCCTCAGTTTTTCCACCTGTAACTATGGGTGCTAGCACATGCTCCAGAGGATGGACATACTAAAGAGCATAGGTAAGCACATCTCAGGAGGTTTCTAATCCATGGAAGACGCCCGGTGAGTTTATCCTAATGGTACATAAGAGGAAGAAAGAATCTTCACATCAAAGCCACCCTCCAAGAGAAGAACGATTCATTCTGTGTGATCCAGCATCGGGGTGCGATTCCACAGAGGTTGCAACACTAAAGCTTAATGGCTTTACCAGATACAGGAAAATGAATGAAAACTGCTCAGCTAGCCAACTGGACAAAGCTTTCTACATCATCAGCAACTGTGCTTGCTCTCCAGAAACTCCAGCCCTAACCCTCTAAAGATTAGCACTCATCAAGGGAGTATCTTGCAGACTCTGGTGGTAAAACTGAGGCCGGGAGTGCCATGGATACTCCCTACTGGCTTTTGCTTTTGCAATGACAATCATTTCACTCTCATAAAGCAGAGCCACACCCAGCAGCATATTGAATTCCCATACAAAACCTGCACTGCATGTGGCTCCAGCACCTAAATATAGATAGTATCACCCTCAGGATAGAGACAAGAAGAAATACAAAAGTTTGCTGAATCAAGGACTATAATGTCTACAATGGTAACTAAATGAGAAATTTGAACACCAATCATTATATGTATTATATAACTATTCATGTTGCCATACCATTGTTCATATTCACTATTGCTATCAGTTCCTATTATCAATTACATTTGGTGATGATTCACTATAAACTGCTCTGTTAATTGATTTAAATAACGTTTAATGTTTATTTTGAGAAACAGCTTTGTGATAAATACTGTCATCTTCCTTACTTTACAGGGACAGAAGCAAGTGGAAAGGACTTAGAGAAACTGCCCCAAACACTACAACCCATGAGTAACAGAGACAGAGCTTCAGCCCACATTAGCTGAGTTCCCAACACACTATGCTGCATTGTAGCTCAAATATGCTTCCAAGTGATGCCCAGATCTATCGGGAAACCTTTCAGGACAGAAATTTTCATGGAAAACAGAATGCTTTTGGCAAAGAATGTATGTAATTAAGTAAGTCACATCAGCTGTCCCTCTGTTTAATTAAGAAGAAGAAACCTACAGTGCATGTTTAATATTCACAGTCACTTGAGTGGGTGCTATTGGCACTGGAGGGCATCAAAGTAGCTTGGCCAGGTGAGGAGGCATCTGGTAAGAGTCACGTGCTCTGATTGTCCAGACTCAGGCCATAAATCAATCTGAAAAGCCAACAGGTTATGTTAACATAAACACTTTGATACCATGCCTAATGGTTATTACTAATATAAACAAGCTGGCAAAGGCTGCACTTACTACTAACTTGCCAAGTATGATGGAGGAAAGACATTGATTAATTATAATAAAGAAACTGCCTCGGCCCTCATAGGACAGAAAATTAGGTAGGCGGAGTAGACAGAAGAGAATTCTGGGAGAAAGAAGCTGAGTCAGAGAGTCGCCATGATTCTCCTGCTCCAGACAGACGCAGGTTAAGATCCTCCCTGGTAAGCCAGCTCGTGTGCTACACAGAATATTAGAAATGGGTTAGATTAATATGTAAGAGCTAGCCAATAAGAAACTGGAACTAGCCGGGCCAGGCAGTGTTTGAAAGAATACAGTTTCCATGTAATTATTTCGGGCATAAGCTAGCCATGTGGGCGGCCGGGTGCCGGGGACGCAGTCCCTCCGCTCCTATTTTAACACAAGTATATATGAGTTGTCATTTTGATATCACAAGAGTTCTATGAGGTCAATTATTGCTGTTTATATCATTAAATACATGGGGGGAGATGATAACTCAGCCGGTAAAATGTTTGCCTTGCAAGCATGAGAACCGGAGTTCAACCCTTCAGAGTCCATATAAGAAAAACTAGTCCCTGTGCTAAGGAAACAGAGACAGGCTGGAGCTATGGCAGCCAGTCTAGCCTACTTGGTGAGTCCAGGCCAGCAAGAAAGCCTGTCAAATACACACACACACACACACACACACACACACACACACACAGTAGATGGCACCTGGGAAGCAGCACCCAAAGTTGTCCTCTAACCTACACACACACACACACACACACACACACACACATACATACACACACATACACACAGTAGATGGTACCTGGGAATCAACACCCCAAATTGTCCTCTAACCTACACATACACACAAACACACACACACACACATGCACAATAGCTCACACATGAGAATCTCACAAAAAACATACACACACACACCCAAACAAAATTTAAAAAAAATAAAATGGAGGAAGGAAAATCACAGTTAGATTGGTTTGCTAGAGAAATGAGATGAAACAAACCTACTCATTCTTCCATTTCTTTTTCATCTGAAGGCAAGTAGACTTCTGTACTGTGCAAAACACTTCTCAGGATGACGGTGTGTTGTGTCTTTATTGGAGCTGAACAAATTCTGCTTGTTAGAGTGGAAATTTCCAAAGTGATGGGCAGAAAGGAAGCAAAATTCAGATGAACAATAAACGATTGTGCTATCCTTCATTTTGGAAAACTATCAAAATTCAAAATGATCCCAAAGGCCACTGGCCTGATGCAATCGTGCCATCTCTTAAGTCAGGACTTAGTCAATGTCTCCTAAAAATACAGCTCTTTGTCCTTCTGAACAGTTAGGCTTTCCAGGATTTGAAAGGAGGTATATTTGTACATCTCATTAAAGAGGAAGCATGGAATATAATCGCATGGGATATCTACTGCTACAATATATTACAACTGTAAAGATGACACATTAATATGAAACGTCGGTCAGATTAAAGATTCACGTTGAAAAGATCAAAAGATGTTGAACTTCAGAGAGGAAAGGAGTGAGTGAAACAAAAACCAGTCATATCTAAGAAAGTCATCAGAAGATGCGCTTAAACAAAGCTTTTAAAAAGACTGGACTTGGCTAAAATGAGGCACTAGAGGATGAGGGGTAAAACGAATTGGAATCTGAATGAGAGAAGTAAACACTCTGAGATAGGAGAATCGTGATCAGATCTACAACAGTGGCTAGTGATGACAGGAGTCCACAAGTGGGCTGTGCCTGACTTTACCACTACCCAGCACTTTCTCCTCAAACTCCTCCTTTGTCCCTACTGATGGAAACTTAACACTGGGCAGCAAGAGACCAGGAAGCCAAGATGCAGAAGCCAAGACCACAAGGACAAACTTCCTTTTCCTTAGTGGGTGCCGGATACTAAATGGAATGCTGCCTGGCATATCCTGGCTTTCCCTCACTGGAGCCTTCCTCCACTGCAAGTCCAGCATTCTCTACACTCTGGGAGCTTGACATAGGCGTCTTACCTTCCACCATTCTGTTTTACTCTCTGCTGTGACAAGAGGGGCAGTCTGGGGACAGGCTAGAGTAGAAGTTCTCAACCTGTGAGTTGAACAGCCCTTCCACAGGTATCACATGAGACCCTCAGAAACATAGATATTTACATTACAATTAATAACAGTAGCAAAATTACAGTTATTAAGTAATAGCACAAATAATGTTGTGTCTGGAGTCATCACAACATGGGGACTGCGTTAAAAAGTCTCGGCATTAGGAAAGGTGAGGACCACAGCTCTAGAGAGACCTAGGTCCCTAGCACTATCTAGTCAAGATCTAACATGTGAATGGACAGCCAGTATAACAGGAATCTAGTTTGTATTCTAAAGTCTGGGGATGCGCATCGGAAGTCAGTTCTCCTTTTTTCCCATTTCCGTTTTCCCAAAGTACATATTCCATGGTACTTATTTCATCATCCACTGTTTGCAGTTTGCATGGATTTGCTTCTTATAGCCACCCAAAAATGCTCAGAACAGCAGAGATAGAAATGTTCTTGTGTAATCTTTACAAATCATGATTGACAAGTCTAAGATTTGTGAGAAATTGCCTGATTTACTTTTTTTCATCGTCTTGAAATTTTTTTAAATTGCATGCATAACTTGATTGACCAAGAAGAATAAAAGAATGAATGTTATGCCTTTAAGACCTTCTTTGGGGATGCTGGAAAGAGGAAGGCAGACCAAAAGAACCTCTGGGTGGCAATGTCAGGAACTGGTGACAATTTGAGGCTGAATGGATCACAGTATCATTGCAAAGCAATAGAATAAAATTACCGTTTAGTTTAGGGGGAAATTTTTTTCAGCCCTAACAGCAGCTTCATCCATAGAAACTGTCTCCTCGAAGACTCCTTACTTAGAGGTTTCTAAATAACTCCCTTACTCCACACAGTCCCACCACCCCAAGCCAACACAAAAAGAAAGTGAGGAGTCTGAGTTAGCGCTAACTCCAGTCTTCACAGGGAACGGGGCCCGGTTTCATGTGCGGTGAATTCACTAAGAACCTATTTGGACGTCAGTCTGTGGAAGTGATAATAACCCCGTGGAATTCCCAACAGGAAACAGCTATAGAAATGAAAGGAAAACACCACCACTGTGTTTAAAGCTGAAGAACACAGAAAGACTGGGCAGAGCCTTACAAAGCGGAACAATAGGCCAAGGAAGACCAAAACTGTGGGAGCGCCAGACCGTGAAATGGAGAAACAATGGACGCTGAAGTGGGACTGGACACTCAAAAGCAGCTATTAATCCAGGCAAGATCAAAACAGAAATCAATCTGTCCGTGTGATTTCCAGAAGATCATTAAAAACTAATTACTTTCTGTCTACCTCAATCACTTTGTTGCCGTAACTGGTACTGGGTCCTCTCTCTAGATTCTAAAGGGAGGAATAAAAAACCCTGTTTTGCAGCTCAGACCATGGCATCGCATGTCCCTATCCCAGCGCCTAAACACTAACTCCCAAGCGCTTCTCAACACTCCTCTTAACCAGCATAAAGCTTATGTGTGTGACTAAGGACAGCTAATTACATAAAGCAAGATCATGAGTCATTCCACTTTCAGAAAAATGGAAAATAAAAATCAAAGTTTGTGAGAAACATGCTGGAATTTCTCATACTTTGTATATAACTGAATTGAGGTCAGGGAAATAACATACTTTGCAAAGAGGCAAGGAGTTTCTTTTTAGAACAATCTATGGTCAGTTAGTTAGAATGCGTCTTCTGCATTCGAAACTTCACTCTATTGTTTAGAAAGAGAACAACGATAGCAGGGTGATCCTTATTTCTTTCCCATATCTGCTGCAAAAATAAAAAATAAAACAGAAACAAAGAAAAATTCACCATTCAAGCAAATATATCCTGTTAAACTGCATTTTTAAGACATGTATTATCATTAAAAAATAATTTCTAGTGATGATTGCTATATATTATTTAATCCTGGCAAATAATTTTATTTTTCTTTAAACCTATAAATTTTCACTCATTTTCATTAAAATAAATTTTAGTCTTGTCTTTGTCATTATGTGGATATATTTTCTACAATGTTCCAACAGTTCTACCTTGTTTCTTAGGATGCTAGGCGTTTTCTAGCGATACATGATTATATTTATAAAAGAACAAATGCTAACACTTGGAAAGAAATACCTTTTCAGAATCCATTTGTACAGCGTCATATTAAAATGAACAAAAATAAATGTGTAGAAACTGGTTGAGGTATCTATTGGGAAATATTAAGAAACCATTGTCTGAAATCATTATTCTGTTTACAAGACAAAAGAAAACTATGCAATATTAGTGTCTAAATTAGTGTCTTCTTTAAAATCGCCCTCCAGCTTATATTTCTTCTTTGTAATTTTTTAGGTATATGCTTAGTCTTTTCTCATTGAATAGGCATAAAATTTCTTTAGGACAGATGTTTCAGTTAGGCAATAACTTCAATATCTTCCACAGTTAGGAAAACCAAGACCCGGATACTGGGGATGACTCAACAGTAAAAACATTAATCCTACAAGTGTGAGAAACAGAGTGCAGACTTCCCGAACCTACAGAAAAGCCACACAAGTGTGATAGTCCACATGTGATTCTTGTATGGAAATGGCAGAACATGGGGATTCCCCAGAGCTAACTGGCTGGCAGCTAGCCTTCTCAGCAAGCTCTGGAATTACAGAAGAGCCTCCCAATGAGCACAGTATAGAGTGATTGAGGAAGACTCCTAATGCCAGCTTTGGATCTTCACTGGCATATATATACATACATATGGCCAGAAACCCAGGAACATACACATAAACTCTGACACATACACACATATCTGTGTGTATGCATACCTACATATATATGTACATGTATTAGAACAAAAGAAAAAGAACTATTATGAAAACTACCATAAATGCTTTTGAAGAAATAGAATCTAGATCAGAACATGAGTGTCTCTGCTTGCAGAGCTGTCGATTTGACTATTAAGGAAAAGAGGAACAAGCCAGTATTGAATGAAGGTCATTACACACCCAGCATCTTGCTACTGTTTTACAAAGTACATCTCATTTGACCCTTGCTGCAGTTTGGTGAGATGTCTATCACCATCTGTGTGGAATTCACTACTGAAATTCATAATTTGATAAATTTACTAATTTTTCCAAGTGAAATGTACAGATCTAGGATTTTAAGATGGATATTTGAAATTAAAATCCTTGTTCTTCCTCTTAGGCCATAAGGTAGTTCTATCTACATTTGCTACATAAGATTTATGCTTTGCCCCACCCGCTGATTTAAAAATAAAGCAGATGGTATTGATAGTCAGAAATCAAAACAATACCAACACAATCAAGCGCAAATGCCATACCCAAAACAGGCAACATTTATGCCCCTTCTGATAGAAGCCTCTCTTAAGGATATGTATGTATCTCTTAAGGATACAATACATGTATTATAACTGGGCTGAAAAGTCTGCCTCCCATTCATTAATGAAAATATAACTTTCTTAAACCCTCTTCTTTTCTTTCTCTAATTTACTATTTCTTCTCTCTGTGGGTCACCCCATTCTTTTACAGAGGTAAGGGGTTGAGATATAACCCCCACACACACAAAGAGAGAGAGAGAAAATCAAACTTTATAACCCAACCTATATTTTGTTGTTGGTAGTGGTGTCTTCTGTGTGTGATGTGTGTGTGTGCACGTGCACGTACACACGTGTACACATGACATGACACGGTGAATGTGTGAAGGACATAAGACATCTTGTGGGAGTTGATACAACCCAAGATGATGTTTGGGCTCTCTGTATCTGCAGCAAACACCTGTTGATCCATCTCCCCAGACACACTTTGATTTTCTCGAGGAGGTAAGAAAGAAGATTAATGGGGGGGGGGCTCTCAAACCTTTGAATCTGTGGTTTAGAACTGAAATTTTAGAGTAAGCCAATATTAAGACAGTCAAGGCAGTTATAATCCTCACTGTGAGCCGTGAAAAAACAGTTCTATAACTTCTTAAGATAGAAGACATTTGTCTTGTTATGTGCAGAAGTTGGTAACCTGAGACTCAATACATGTGATATATCAGATTCTCTATTGTGATCCATTTCTGTTGTTAATGACATACCCTGATCCCCATAGAAGAGCTGCTCCTGCTTCTTGACTTCATTTCCTATTCTCACACTGACTTCTCTGAAATTCTGGACTTCAGAGATAGAAACATAACTTCTTTATCTAATGAATTAACTTCAACAATAGCAGAAATATCTGCAGATACATATCTGAGCAGTGTTTCAGACTTGCTGCTTACACAGAATCACTGCAAAGCACTCAAGTGATTTAGCATGTAAGTGAAAACATGAATATCTTTGGCTACTTCACTTTCATGGTTGATTATATTAATTAAAAACATAATTAACAACAGCAAAGGGGTGCACAAACCTTTTGTGTGGTTGGTTGGTTTACTGTAAGCTTAATAGTTGGCTTATGTTCTACTCTGCTACTTGATTTAAATTATTAGGCAATAACCAAATCCTCACATTCAGTTCTAATTATGTGAAAAAGAAAACTCTTATGACAATACCTAGATTAGTATGCTAAGGGCAGTTCCTGTAAGTAAACCACCTAGATAACAAAAGCACTCACCTCCACTCTACTCCTAAAAAACAGCGTATTCTCATGTTAGCTACACATGTAGTGAGGGATAGAGATATCACATACATAGATGTACAAAGACAAGACACAGGGTCAGTTCTTTCCTTCCACCATGTGGATTCCTGGGATCAAATTCAAGTCATCAGGCTGGGGACAAGCTCCTTTACCCATCAAGCCATTTCATCTGCCCATAAATGTCTACAATGAATAAAAAAGGTGATAATTCACCTAGTCCTTTTTGAAAATATAGAATTGTTATTAGGTAAGACAAAACAACTCAGAAATAGATCACAGACTAATAACATTTACAAATAAAAAATATAATACCAATAAATTCAATACTCAAAAAAGAGTAGACGAAATTTAAGCTAATAAGATTAAAGATTGGAATGATTACATACTTAGAAATACACATACTTAAGTATTTGACTTTTCTTACAACTTTATAATAATGAAATAATAAAGTGACCATAAATTCAGGTCAATAAAACAGCTTTGTTTTAAAATAAATATATTGAAGTCACCTCAGTGCTAGATTTACAGTTGTGTGCCACCAAGTTTGAACTTTTTTAGACAAGTTCTTACATGTAATCCTAGCTGGCCTAGAACTCAGAGAGTTCCACTCACCTTTACCTTGTGAGGAAAGACAGGCACCACGAAGCCCAGGTAAGTTCCACCTTTTACGTGAGTGTTGCAAATGGATATGAGGTCCTTATGCTTACACCACAAGTAATTTACTGATTGAGCCATCTTCCCAGCCCTTCTTTCTCTATTATTTTCCTCCCTCTCCCCCACTTCCCTTCCCAGTCTTTCCTTTCCCTGATACTCTGCAGAGTTATGGGTGATGACTCCAGAGTCATCTAGTAGACTTCCAGTGGGATTGTGAAATCATTTTCAAGAAGTTTTGAATCTCATCAAATTTCTGGAGAGAATGAAAATAGATGAACTTATGTAGAGTATACATAGACAACATCTCTGAAGGGTTGGGAGGTAGTAAACAGAAAACAAACAAAACAGACCTTCCAATGAGCAATGACCTAAAGTTATAGCTTTGTTATCTTAAAAAAGAATTGTGCATTTCTCCAAATTTTACCTACCAACTGAACCTCAATATATATGAAAAGAATAACTATTTCTCAACCAATCATTTTTTATAGCTGCAATTGATCTCTGTATCCCAGAACTCTTTGAACAAAATTTCTAGAGTCAGTTGAAGTTCTTGACATTTTCCTTTTCTTCTCATTCAAGTGGACACAGGAATAGAAATCTACTGGAGCGAGGCTGAAGAAATAGATAGCTCAAAGATTAGTCAAGAGGGGCTGGTCCAGAGTGCTTGCTGCTCTTCCAGAGGTTGGTCAAGGGTGATTGGTCTAGAGTGCTTGCTGCTCTTCCAGACTACTAGAACTTGGTCCTATCACCTAAGTCCAGTGGCTCAAAACCATCTGTAACTCCACGACCAGGTAATCTAATAGTCTCTTCTGGCCTCCATAGGCACTGTCCTCTTCTGAACCAGTCCACACACATACACAAATAATATAAAAATAAAAACTAAAATATTTTGAAATCGGTTTGAATTGTGGAAAATGAGAGTGAAAGCTTAGTTTTCAATTCACAGAAAACATAAAATCATGTCTGATGCTTGGCCAGGTGACATGAATAAAACTCTCCAGTCTTCATAGTCTGAGCAGAAAGAATAGGGTTTTCCTGTAGGAAATCAGGTGTGTTTATGTACATTTTACATCTCCCTTTTAGGAAAAGCATGCGTTTGTTCTTTCAGCATTGCATGGAGAACAGGCATCTTGTGAAGTATCCATTGTGGCTAATGACAACAGTCAAGTGTTGTAGATTCTAAACATACCTACAATGAAGCCACTACCACCCATTTCAGAAATTTTCCTGATATTTAAATATCTTTTCTGGGAGCAGAAGTCTAACATTCTCAACATGTTCAGGCTTTTAATGAGTTCCCAAAGGAAGCTGTTACTAGACTCCACCTCTGAGAGGCAGAGTTGGTGATTCAGGAAACTCTTGAAAAGGCAGTCATAAGAACACTGTTCTAATAATCTTGATTAATGGTTTTTAATTTTTTGAGATAGGGTCTTGCTCTGTAGCATTGACTGGTATTTGTCACGAGGACCAGGCTGGTCTCAAAATCACAGCAATCCTGCTTCATCCTCCCAAGTGCCATGGATACAAGGAATGAATATATGGGGCTTCCTGACCAGCAAGTCTACCTAACCCACGAGCTCTAAAGAGAGTCCCTGTCTCAAAAAAAATTTTTTAAAAAGTGAAATGTGACTGAGGAAATTACCTAACATTGACTTCTGGCCTCCACATGCACAAACATACACACCTGTGCATGAAAATATGAACGGGAGGTGGGGGGAGAAGGCTCTGGGGGTTCTGAGGTTGTAGCCAGAGTGAGCAAAACAATTGTACCAGAAGCACCTGGGACAGTGCTTCCAAGAACAGGCCAGGCAGAGGTTCTTGTGGAAAGTTAGTAGGGAGAGAAAAGGCATCTCTGAGTTTCAAAAGCATAACTTGACATTAACCTCAAAAGGAGCTTGGCACTCACTCCTCAGTGCATGCTTTTTATGGTTTGACTTTGATTTTATGCATAATGCTAAAGATATTTTGGGAAACAAACATTCAGACGTTTGACTGTAACATAAAAATTTAAAGGATGATCAAATATAGCATCTCAGGCAAAGCATATTAGTATTTAGAAGTAACTTTAAAAATTGCAAGAGAAGAATGTGTTCTTCAAAGTTAAGTTTAGCGGCTCTCAAAAAAAAAAAAAGAACCTTGTACATTCTCAATTTGCATCCGAACCTAATTATTTTGTGGGTTCAATGTCTGTTTCCAGCAAAACACAACTTCGTAGTAGTGAGGGAGAAAAAGTCTTATAAAATAGATTTCGTGGAGCTCAAGTAACTCTTAAAAACAATATCTTGATGAGTTAAGTGTAAATGAGCCAAAACATATGGATTAAATGTCCCTCTAAATACACATGGCTTTAAAAATTAAGGGAAAAAAGGTTTTGGTAAAATGTGTTTCAGATTTGGTTGAAAGAAAACATTTGAAAGAAATAGTTTGAAGGACTGGACTAACCCAAAACATACCTGAGTTCCTCTAACCTATGCAGCACAACCAACTCTAAAGCATATGTATTTTATGCTATAATTCCCTGACCACGCCCACCCTAAGTTCTGAGTTCTAAGTTTTTCTCCCAGTGTTGGAAGTCATTAAATACTGTCATGGTGTCATTACTGTTCTGGAGACAGCTTATTCTAGTACTGTGATCAGTTTCAGTCACACAGAGGGAATGGCTTATTGATCATAATGCTACAAAACTGACAATAATTTTTATTTCGAACCTACAGCATTTAATTCATACTTCCACCCACTGGACGCTAGCATAGCATAGGAGACGTGCATCAAGGTAGGTATTAGGTCTAGTCAGAAAACCAAGTGGTAAGACACCATGCTGTGGCTCTCTACCAAACAGAAGCCAGGTAACAGACAAAAGATCAATAGAAGACCACAGGATAGTCTGAATAAAGCCAAGACATTTCTCCCTATTAAGAACTGTTCAAAACGCATGTGTTCTATATAAGAGCAAATAAAAGTGAACAATTCAGAAGTGAGTCCACAGGATCAACTTCAGGACCAGGTACACCCAATCCTTATGTATGTTTTAAGTTGCCACCTTACACACACATTGAAAATGTATAGCTTTAATCTCTGCTGACTAGTAAATTTACACTTTTAATATCGTATTTTATTATTTTTTGAGAATAGAACTTATTTTATTTATGTTCTGCTCTGTGCTTTTTTCTCCTTAACTCTTTGGAGACCCACCCCCTCCCAACTTTGTGGTGTCTTTTTGTCCTTTTAATAACCTACCAAGTCCACTTTGTGTTCCTATGTATTCATGGCTATGGGACTATCCACTGGAGTGATTGACCCACCAACGACCACACCCTTAAAGAAAGATTCTCCCTCCCTCAGATGCTACCAATTAGTCATAGCTCCTCAGTTAGATGTGGAACCTCCTCAGATACCCCACTACCTCTATCCCATGCTGGAATGTTGATTGGCTTGATCTTCTGCAGGTCTTGTCTAGGTAATCACAGTTGAGTTCATGACTGCATCCAGAAGATGCTGCTCAATTCTGCTTTTTCCCAACCCCTGGCCCTTATAATCCTCTTCTTCCATGATGGTCCCTAAGTCTTGGAGGTAGGGGTGATATAGATACCCTAGCTATGGTTGGGCACTTTGTAGATAGTCATTTTCTGCACTTTTATCAGTTGTGAGCACTGTGTTAAACACTGTCCATTGAGAAGAGACACTTTTAATGTGGAGACAACAACCAAATCTCTGGGCAGTGGGTAGATTATTGTTAGCTTTGCACATTTAAAAAAGTGGTACATTTATACAATGGAGTACTACACAGCAGAAAAAAATAACGACATCCTGAATTTTGCAGGCAAATGGATGGAGCTAGAACACATCATTTTGAGTGAGGTAACCCAGACCCGAAAGACAATTATCACATGTACTCACTCAAAAGTGGTTTTTAAATGTAAAGCAAAGAAAACCAACCCACAAATAACAATCACAGAGAATCTAGGCAACAATGTGGACCCTAAGAGAAACATACATAGATCTATTCAACATGGGAAGTAGAAAAAGACAAGCTCTCCTGAGTGAATTGGGAGCATGGGGACCTTGGGAGAGAATTGAAGGGGAGGGGAGAGGCAGGGAGGGGAGCAGAGAAAAATGTAGAGATTAATAAAAATCAATTAAAGAGTATACTTGTGGCTATACCATTTTTTAATTTTTGTTTAGATTTTTTAAATTTTATTTCATGTGCATGAGTGTTTTTCCTGTGTGTGTGTGTAGCAGACAACATGTTGTATGCCCAGTGCGCACAGAGTTCAGCAAAAGTAATCAGAACCCCTGGGACTGGGTTTGTGCTCATAAGCCACCATGTAGATGCTGAAAACTGAACCCCGTTCCTCTGCAAGAGCAACAAGTACTTTAACTGCTGCGGCATTATTTTTCAGCCTTGCTTTACCATTTTCATTCTTTTTCCGTTAAACCCATTGACTTTTATTCCTTCTATTGAGGAAGGTAATGTGCCTTCTTATCTAAGCATTTTAGTAAATATGCCTCCAATGCACAGTCACTGTTTTTGATAAGTCCTATTTATACTTACCAAATAAAATCTACCCAATCACCGTCACTGAAAACTTTAAGGCAAAAAAAAAAAAAAAAACAGAAATGATAAGTTTTTTGAAATTACTTGAGAATCATTTCAACTTGAGACAATTATAAGTATCTATATAAATATTCAAATCATTATTTGTTTGGGTTCAAAAAGAAAAATAGAGTTTGACACTGGTGTGGCAGAGGAATAAAAAAGAGGACCATGGACTCAACCAAAAAAAAAAAAAAAAAAAGAGTATCTCAAAAGTGACTACAATAGACTGCCAGGTCAAATGAATAGTTGAAGGGTGGATTTGTCTCCAGGAGGCTTGTTCTGGCCTGGCTCCCCTGTGCTAATTTCCTTTTGAAGGCGTGGTGGAACTGAAGCTTTCTGCGCTGAGTTGAGGATTTACTTGAAATACACTTTGACATACTGCTTCTACACGGGGGAATTGATGCACGTTCCTAAGATTCCTGCAGTCCTCTCTTTAGGGAGCAAACACTCTATCGCTAAATCCCATAATGTACCACCTTGCCAATACTGCTAAACCCCAGCTCAGTTATCTCGTCTGTGGCCTGAGCTCTGTCGGGGGCGATGTTCCAAACTTAAGAATTTTCAGAGTCTGACAAGGTCGAAATTTGCTGTAACAGCAATTCTCTTGTCCAACATAAAATAATTCCTTTATATTTTATGCCTGTCTGTTGTCTCCAGACATGGAAGCTATTATTATTCCTTCTGTGGTAGATTTTTTTTTGAAAGGATAGTCTGCCTTGCTTTTCCACAAAGTAATTTTCAAAACTATGTTTGCACATGTCTGCCTAGTGAAATAAATATAAATATCAATAAGTATTGATATAAGTAGACTTCACTCCAAGAACTAGCACCTCCCCCTGCAGGCTCAGTAATTATAAAATTTCTCCTGCAATCTAATAAGTAGTGACCAACATGGTCCAGCTATTATATTTCAAACTTGTTCATGGGGAATGCTGTGGTGGTGGCTTCCTCCTGCACGGGAGCAAAGCTTCTGAGTCCCTCATTTGTCACTGCTAATGTTTTCCCACGGAGTTGGTTGAATGTGGGGGCGGGGGAGATCCCTTGTTCCTTCTAGAAGAATCCTGAATGTCGGTTGCTGTGCGGTTAGCTGGGAGGTTGTGGCAAGAACCACCATCTCATAATCATATGCTTGGAGCTTTAAATCATGGCTGTCGAGAATTCAAAGCTGGAAAATTGTGGATCACATTGGAGAAGCAGAAATACTTTTCAGACTAATAATAAAATCAGGGAAGCATGCAAAAGAACTCTGCATTTCACCCAACATACCTGTGGTAGAACACAGTCTTACAGTATCCAGTTTAAAGACATTGGCACATGGACCCCAGGCCCATAATCAGAAGACCTCTATGACTTCTTCTCATCAACAAGCTGCGACTTGTCACTCAAGCTCTCTAAATTCAGTTGACTTTTTAAATTTGAAAAGAAAAATTAAATAAGGAACTAGAGAGATGGGTAAGCCGTTAAGAGCACTCGTTCTTCCTAAGGACCTGATGCTCAGGTCCCAGCACCCACATTTGTTGATTCACAACACCCTGTAACTCCATCTCCAGGGAATCTGGTGTTCTTTTCTGTCTTCTGTGGGCACCCACACACATGTGCACATATGCAAATATAGACACATGCATATGCATAAATAAAAATGAAATATTTTAAATGAAATGATATTGCTGGTGGATTAATGGGTATCATATATAAACAGAAGTTTGCATGCAATCAATAATTATCTTCCAAGCATTTTACTCTCAAAATCCCTAAACCATAACATCCAATTGTAATGCAACTTCCTTGAGACTAAAAATCCATTATTTTTCTCTTCCCATTCTACTCTCAACTACCTCTAGTGGGACAGATGTTCTCATACACACACAACTAAATCAGTGCTTGACACAGATAAAAATTCACAATATATCTTATTAAACTAAAGCACAGAATTGAACTGGTAGAGTTCACAGTTATGTCAGTACCATACACACATCCTAAGCAAGGTAGAGAGGTTCTGGAAGATGAGCTGTTTTTAACTGTGCCTTTCACTAGACTATCAGATTTGGATATCTGAGAGACCACTTCTCTGTGTATAATTTTCCTTGTTAGTTTACTTGTGAGCTTTATGGGTGTAAGGATGAAGAGCTTCTCCATGATCTCTGAACATGAGACAACAATGCAGAAGTCAAAGATTAGTCATGCCTAAACAAACACTGAGTAAGGGATAAAGATGTCACATTGTGACTAAGTGGGTGATCAGAGGTATTCTGTGACCTAATACAAATACAATTTTACATGTGTTTCTTGAAATAAGTATTAAAAAGAAAATTACATGGGGAACCTTGTTGTAGGCTGCTTGTTGTTTTCCGGCCACCCAGACTTGAAATACCCACACAGAAACTGTATTAATTAAATCAGTGCTTGGCCTATTAGCTCTGTCTTTTTATTGGCTAGTTCTTACATCTTAATTTACCCATTTTTATTAATCTGTGTATTGCCACGTGTCTATGGCTTACTGGCAAGGTTTCGTCCCACATCTGTCTCTGGCTGGGCTGCATGGCTTCTCTGGACTCTGCCTTTTTTCTCCCAGCATTTAGTTTAGTTTTCCCTGCCTACCTCTATTTTGCCCTGTGCAGGCCCAAGACAGTCCTTTATTAACCAATGGTATTCACAGCATACAGAGAACCTATATCACATACATTACCTATACCAGGTACCATGTCAAGAACCATTCAAAATTTTAATTGGAAATGGACTAATGAATTTTCAACAATGCAACAAAGTAAATGAGTTAGTATTGTGATCTATGCGTATTCCACATCAGACCCTGCTCCAACACTCCACATTTACTAACATATTTAACACCAATCACAACCTTATAAAATACATAGCTCTCATTTTCTAAGTTAGAAAGTCACACAAAGATTAAGTTACTTATCTGAAGCTGTACACGTAGTCAGGAGTAGAAAGGAAAAGGACAATGACATAGAAAGTGAGAACCTCTCAACTTAGTACAGTCAAAGATTATTAGAGTGAGTAGGTTCTATAATCCTCCCCATGGATGAGGAAAGTAAGATAAAAACGTTTGATGTTTAGATTAGTATAACATTGCTAGTAGGTGGAAAACTAAAAAGAGAACCATATTTACTATCTGTATATATATATATATATATATATATATATATATATATATATATATATATATCTGCACATAAGCCCTGGAAAGAGTTGTTGCAAGCCACAAACATAAAGATTTGGATGTGGGGGCATGCTACACACCTCTTCTTCCCATCATGATCCTATATGTTCAGAACTATCATCATCATCTTCTCGCATAGTGATAGTGATCTATAAAAGCTAAAAGCAAGGTCATCTGCTCTCGAAAAGGACATATGATCCTTAATATTCTAGTCACACTGGGGTACACAGGACATAAGTAATTGAGTTTATGATAAAAAGTCATTTCAAACCACAAACATCTATTGAGCATCACTCCATGCTGAGAAGGACAATAGGTGTTGTGGGCATCACAGACATGTGCAGGACAGATTCGCCTTTGCCATGCAGTGAGAGAAAGAGATGTATTCACAAATAAGCATGCTCTAGTCAAAACATAGTAAGTGGTCCAGGGACTGGGGAGAAAATTAAGAGAACGCAGATGGAGGACATTAGAAAAGGCTTTGGGGAGAAAAATTAATAAAGCTCAATTTCAACCCATATGAAAGAAATGAGGATAAATCATTTAATTACAGATCCTCTTAACTGAATTTTCCAGATTTAGCATATTCTTGATTTTAAGTGATAGTGGGAAGGGGGTATTTATAGCTTCCCCTCTGAATTTAGCAGGATATCAAGAAGCAAATAAGTAAATATTATTAGGGATTAGCCAACATTTAGGGTAAATGACTTCTATTTATTTATTTATTTATTTATTTATTTATTAAAGATTTCTGTCTCTTCCTCCCACACACTGAGACAATGGGGATGTTCTATCAGGAACTCACCAAGGCCAGCTGGCCTGGGTCTGAAAAAGCCTGGGTTAAAACCGGTCTCGCTGAACATAGTGGACAATGAGGACTACTGAGACCTCAAGAACAATGACAATGGGTTTTTGATCCTACTGCACGTATTGGCTTTGTGGGAGCCTAGGCAGTTTGGATGCTCACCTTACTAGGGTAAATGACTTCTGTGTGATTAATTTATACAAGCAGTAAAATGTGTTCTAATAATATATAGATATTGTGATCTAGCAAGGAGATATATTTTACCTGTATGTGTCAGACTCAAACAGATTTATTTGCCTATTAGCAATGTTAGAATCTCATTATTACAACAAAACAAAATTTTTTATTACAAAAAAATAAAAGCCACACCTAGAGTATCTAAAAACACAAACAACATTGTAACTTCAAGTTTCAAACATGCAAGAATCTCTGTTAGAGCACATGCAAGCTCTCAGTCTCAGACTAGCGGGAACTCTACGTGGTCATCTGCTGTAATTACCCATCAGTGAGCCCATCCGTTCTACAACACCCCCACCAAGTGGTCACCCATTTTATTCTTGGTTGTCTAGAGGTCCAGAATCATCTCCATGGGCAGAAAATTCCAACTTTGATTTATTCCCCCTCAAATAGAAATAGTAGGACAGTGAGAAAAAGAAATGAGAAGTAGGTGGCAAAAACAGGTTTTTTAAAGCCTCTCCCTTGTATTCCTAATGTATTCTGTGTCAGCTTCAGTCCTTCAGAGTTATCTGCTCGCTCATTCTCTTCTGAAAGCGTCTGTGCTCCCCAGCTTCTCTCAAACAACTCCCAATCTTAACTCTCCCATGCTTGCTTGTCCCAGATTTTTTGGCCTTTACTTACATGATTATTTTTATGCTGGAGGCTCTCTTCAGAACAGCACTAATATAGAAAGACAGATAGACATAGATATGAATATAGCTATTTCTGTTCTTTGGTAGTGAACAGCTCCAGGTTCAGTAAGTACACAGAACCCTGCTGAAAACAGTCAGTGTTCTCCTTGTAATATTAGCCTTCAGCTTTACATTTGCAATATCACATATGCTGAAGAAATTTAACAAAAGTAAATTGAGTAAGGACAATGAGTCTGAGGCATGAAGACAGACAGACAGAAACACATACACACACATATGCACACACACTTCAAGGAGGGAAATAAAACAAGTAAAAAATAAAAATAAATAAAACAAATAAAAAAAAGTCTTCATGGACTTTCTATAAAAAAAAAAAAAAGCTCAACTGTTTCAGTCTATCTTAATATCTCCAGAGTGCTCTCCTTAACCTGATAACCATCATAGTACTCTGGGGTTAAATGATATCTGAACTTCTCTTTTTAATCTTGAGAAGGGAGAGATAACCAAAATCACACACACACACACACACACACACACACACACACACACACACACACACAGCTGAAGTACAGAGATAGGGAACAGTCTGTTAGAATACAAAAGTTAATGGGATACTCTAGAGGACTGGAACAATGAGTTCCATGCTGGCTACAGCCCAAGGACCAGGGAGAAAACACAAAGATGGTTTCTAGCAGAACGTGGCATTGCGTAAACAGGGTCACAGGTTCAGAGGTGAAAAACTCCAGTGCCTAAAGGCAGAGAGTGTGAATGTATAAAATAGGCAGGTACACTACAGAAGGAACTCCATGAAATGTGCAAAATAGTTTAGCCACAATACCTATATCAGACAAACAAAGCAAATTGCACATTGCTTTCATCTCTTCATATCACAAAATCTGTTCTTAGTGTCTTATTCAAGGATAATACTACATTCCTACAGCGTAGAACATTCACATAACAGAAGCAGGAATTCCATCAGAAAACAAGTCTACTTTGCCACCAGAAACTTCCCCTGTTTATTTGTGTGAACAGCAACATTGGAGTGGGGGTAGTGTCCAGGGCTATCAAGGTTGCAGCATGTCTTGGGCTGATCCATCACTTCTCTTTTTTGCTGCTGACTGTGTTAAAGTCTGTCTCTGGTGCACCAGCATTCTTTATCTCATTGGCATCTGGTAACTTGTTTGGTGCCTCTGTGTCCCTTGACTAGTGCTGTGAACAAATCCAGGTCACGACAAGACAAATCCTGCACTCTTCCTCCCTCAAAGGATGGCACATGCTCTACAGAGGGAGTTCCATTCACTTACTAGAATATGATGACTCCGCCAAATACTTTAAGAACTCAAGCCTTTAAACCAAATTCCTAGAACTATGGTTGGTTTTGCTGACTGCTTGCCCTACTCCAAGCTCTATTTTGGGCAGTTAGTGAACATTAGCTAACCAATACTCTTTAAGCAAGTCACCAAGATAAGGTATTTTTATAATCCCACATAATAAAGAACACCAGCAATAGAAAGGCTAAGTACAGCCTCAGGGTTGCTTTTGGTCATTGTTTTGCTTTGTTTCTAACGTGTATTCTTTTCTCATATATTAGGTCCAGAAGTTCTCCCACCGCTCCTCCCATTTCCTCCTCCCACCTCTCCTCTCCCACAGATCAACTCCTCCTCTGTTTAAAAAAAATGGCCTCCTAGGGATATCTACTAAACATGGCCTATCAAGATACAATAAGACCCGCTAAAGACACTTGCCTGGAAGTCTTTTGTATATATATCTGTGTGTGTGTGTAAGACTGTGTGTATTTGTAGATTATATACTGATGAGGAAATAGACTTTTGTTGGAAAGACTGAATATTCTAGTTTTTATTCCTTTAACATTTTCAAAGAAACTGTTTGAGTGTAGGGAAGTTTAGTATGAGAGGAATAGATTTGTGATTTAAGAAGACTGGGTCCAGAAATTAGTTGGCCTGAAAAGTCAAAGGAGCATAATGCTGATTAAGAATATTGTCAATCAGATATGATGAACGCTTATAATCTCAAAGAATATAATGAAGACTCTTTGTAATCCCAGAGCTTTGCAGGCTAAGACGGATGGGTCAAAAATAGAAAACCACTGGGCTTAGGAGAGATTTGATCTCAAAAAGAAAAACAAAGGAATGTTGATGGCTTTAGATGCAGTGGACCTTCTGTCTGCACAAGGAAACAGACCTTCTCTGTTGGCCAAGGTTCACACCCAGTTATTTCTCATGCTGAAGTCCAGCCAGCTCTTTTCTTCTCCTTAAGGACAATAAATCCACATGGAGTCCTAAATTGAGTTGATGGCTTTGTGTTCCCTCATTTCAGCCCAGAGTCTAGAAAGATACTCTACTGAGAAAATTCAAAAACCTCCTTGTGGTGATTTTTGAGAGCCAACAGATTGGATCTGATGGGAATTGTGTGAAGTAAGAAGTCAGGCTTTGGGCCAGTCAAATGACCTGACTTCTGAAAGAGAGAAAAAAAATCAGTTCTAAGATGAGCCAGGTATGAAGAGTCAAGTTGAATTCTTATGCACAGAAATTGCACATTTTAGTACAGTTTTTAAAAAAACAACACCAAAAGCATATGCCATGAACATTCAAAATAATAAGTGATCACTTTCCTTTGGGGTAATGATAAAGCCTCAAAGAACTTACTTAACATGGGACAAAGCATCCTGAAGAAAGAGAAGTATGTGATGTACGCTGGGTAGAGAAAGGGGACAGGCCCACTCTCTACATATGACAGACAGAGCTGAAACACTGAAAGCAAACTGAACATGAGAATAGACACAATCTAACAGAGCTTACACCCGCATTTAGCAAACACTAAAACTGCTACCTATACATCTGAGGCCAAAAGGACGTAATTCCACATGCTCCCCTTACTTCTTAGATGTTTCTGTCCTTGTCCAGTTCTAAGAGAAAAGCTGAGAAATATTTCTTTATACTAATTTCCACACAAATTATGTTTTTGTTTATTTCTTAAATTTATTGACAGGGAGCTACAGCTTCACCCAAAGATGAAACATCTGGTACGAGATTTCTTACTACATAGCTGATGTTTTAGAGAGACTTGCTGGTCATGAACATAAAGGACCCAGACATAAGGGCAGAGCTTACAGCTCTTCAGTGACTCTCTGGGAATTGGCTGTCCAGCTATAGTCAGTCTCATCAAAGGACACACGTTTTTTAGGTTTATAATTTTTACACAAACACTTCCTCTTGTAGGAATTTTTAATATCATGTTTTACTATATCTAAAAGTAGTAAATGTTCCATATATAAAAAATAATAAAATAAAAGTAGTAAATGGCCATTGTGGAAAATTTTTAAAATATAAAAGGAAATAAAGAGATACAAGTAGCATCCATGAATAATCATTACTAAAATTCCTCTATCTCCACACACGGGTTTTATATTCTGGATATCACAGTGCTAACATATTTCATAAACTGTTTTAACCACTTTTACTACATAATTTTTTTTCCATAGTATTGATTCCCTATAATAAATGTTTGATTTGTTCTAATGCTTTTACTATTATAAGTAATGTCCTAGTGAACATCTTTGAGCTAAAAATCTATTCATTATTTTTTATGATAAACCTCTACAATTATGATTATTGTTTCTAAGTATGCAGATGTTCTTTATCCCCTTGGTAAATATTTCCAACTTGTTTTTCTAGAAAGATTCTAATATATATATATATATATATATATAAAATATGTATGTATATGTATATACTCAGCCAATGGTCATGTAAGTCTTCGAAAAAATTAACATCATTCCAGGTATACTGAATCCTCACTGATAAATTCAAGACATGTAATAAGCTGACTCACTCCAGTCCCTCTCTATTTCATTTTCCTCTTCATGAATCATTTTGCTTCTTTCAACACATTCTTCCTGTCAGCTATTTTCTTTCCCATCTTCTTCTTTTCTCTGTCAAAAGGATAACAGTATTATAAAACCACACATACTACAATATCAAAAATTTTCCCAGAGGAGATGTTGGAGAGGGAGAGAGAGAGAGAGAGAGGGAGAGAGAGAGAGAGAGAGAGAGAGAGAGAGAGAGAGAGAGAGAGAGAGAGAGAGAGAGAGAATACCCCTGGGAGTAGTACACTGTGGGATATAGAACTCCAACAGAAAAAGTGCTTGAGACAAAATGCTCAAAGTACCTTGAATCACACCAAAGAATCAGCCACATACTTTTAAAGGAAAGCCAGCTTGCTTTTGCCAGAAGAGACAAGTTCTGTTTGAACAGCTTTCAATGTGCAATGCTCCATATTCACAGGCTTATCTAGTGACAAATGGCCATGCAGAAAGTCCCCACAGAAAGGACTCTCTGGGACCAGCCTTCAGAGAGAGGTGAAAGCTAATTCTAGGAAATGGGTGGCATATGTTTTGACCTGGGGATTTAGCTGTAGAACGCTGTGGAAATAAAGCAAAAGGCCATATCTGCAATCTTGACCCTTTGGGAAAGGGCATAAAACCCTACTTATCTACGGAAGTTTTTATAAAAGAAGCTCGGCACCTCAAATAGTTGTCACACTGCTCAGTAATGAATAGGTGTGTGCAAGCAAGCTTTAAGAAAAGAGGTGAACAGCTGTTGTGGTATTATAAAGAGGCCTTCCTCTGAGCTTTGTCTCCTAAACAAAGTACTTTCTGAGATTTTTCATTGGTAACTTCCTTATAACAAAGTGTTTATGATCGAGGGAGAGGAAAGTTGATTTCCAAACTGTTCCTAAAGAATCAAAAATGTATGTATATGTAGGTGTATGTATGTGTATACACACATATAGAAATAAATCCAGAAAATAGCACGTTGGAATTAAGTCAATTCATTCATGCCTTTTGATGCTAATCACTTACTCAAGAAGTGCAAGAACATAAATTAAGGGGTTCACTTCCTAAACTGCCTCTTTATCGGCACTTTACCCCACACCTGGCAGAGAGACACGTGGGGAAGGAAGTCCTTTACCTCATTCAGATGACAGGGGCTCATTTGGTCCCTATTTGTTTGGTTTTGTTTAGTGGATTCTGTTGTCCTCGTGAAAGAATATATGGTTTGTTTTTTTCCAGGAGCCTTTTAGAATTCTCGGGAGATAAGACAACATCCCCTAAAGTACTGGAAATGACTAAGGCCTGACAGCCTCTTAGAGCGTTATCATGTTCTGAGAGGGCCCGCCGCTGGTTTTGTGGGCACTATCTGTACAGTAGCCGGCACTTAGTCGCTCAATGTTATTTGAAGAGACTGAAGAGGCACTACAGCTGCTGCGTCTCTGGCTTCTATTTTTATTGAGATGAACTTAACATGGGCCTGAATCTCTTCAAGAGAGAGACTCTCGGGAAGTGTTTATGGTAAATCTACTAACAGCAGAAGAAAAGGAAGATAACTCAATAGTGCAACCCTCTGAGGATGAAGTGCTTCTCCAGTAAGTCAGCCTAACCAGATGGGTTGGAGGAATTTCCCAAGTGGTAAGAGTGGGTTTATGCATAGCATCCTGTGTTTGGAATATACAAAAGGGGACTAAGCTGCCGAGAACTTAAGTGACATGACTGTGACCACACCGTCCATAAGCAGTAATGCTTTCACTACAGTCCACACTTCCTGATTTCGTTTACAGTGACATTTCTAGCCTCAGTGCCTTTTAGTGGCATAGAGGCTAAAAGAGTTTATTGCCTTATTTGTTTGATTTTCCCCATCATATGTCATAGTTACAGCTAAGTATTCTTATTCTTGTTATGGTAGTAGATATATGTGGGGTCCTATTGTGCAATCAGGGAGTCACAAGGAAAGTCTCATTGAATGTCAAGGTAACACAAAGACACTCCGACATAACCAACCCCAACTAGAGTTAACAAGTCAATACTGGAAATTGGGTTTAACCTGTCAGTTTAAGGTCAAAGAAAATGGTGGTAAGGAAGCTTTTTCAGGATGCTAAACAGAAAGTGACTCTCTGAAAAAGAGTGTAAAAACTGCCTCAACAAATTAATTTTTATTCACAGGGAAAAAATTTAAAACTCAGACAAGAAAATTTATGAGTTTGTAGTTAATGTTTTTAGATTTTTTTAAGTTTTATTTTGTATTACAAAGATTTTATCTACATGTATATATCTATACCACGTGTGTGTCTTGTGTCTGAAGATGTCAGGAGATGGCATCGGATCCCCCAGGAACTTCAGTAACAGATGGTCGTGAGCCATTGTATGGGTGCTGCTAACCAAACTCAGGTCCCCTACAAGAGCAGCAAGTGCCCTTACCCACTGAGCCAACTCTCTATATCCCAGAAGAGAAACTTTGAACTAGGAAAGTAGAGCTGCAGCAAAGGTTGGTCAAAGTCACAGATTCTAAAAGAGTAAACCTAAAGAATTAAGAACTCTTTGGAGATTCAAGAGTTGTAGGACTTATCAAAGGAAATTCAGGTGTATAAATTTCCCATGAATATCCTGAGTAATAATCGTCATACTTCTTTAATACAGACTTAAAATGTAGCACAGGATCTCAAAGGCTGACTTTCAGTAAAGTACATAACACATGCCCTGTGTTAATATTTATGATTTCTATTACTTATTAATAACCCCCACAGGTCCACTTATATAGTTCGTAGACCAGGTTTGTCTATGAACTGGATTTGAATCCCCAAATTAATCCTAAACAGTAATCCCAAACACTGTATCTCAGCAAGATACACTTTTCCTTACATTACTGCATATACAAGTGCATAACATTTTCCCCCTGAGACAGAGTTTCTATGAGAGACAGTCCTGCTGTCCTAGAACTTTCTCTGTAGACCAGGCTGACCTTGAACCCACAGAGATCTGCCTGCCTCTGCCTCCTGAGTGCTGGGGTAAGGCATGAGCCACCACCTGTGTAACATTTTTAAGCATAAATAACTCCACATGTCAAGTTAATAATGGTGAAGCCCTAACGAACGCATGCAATCTCTCAAAGTTGCAACCTATGAAATCACACAGAATACACATCTAAATTTCTCCATGACGAACATTTGCTTTCATTTTCACACTGAAGTTAAACTGTGAAGAATAACTTTAAGCAATTCCTTCTATAAGCTACTACCCTAAGAAAATGTGCAAAGGATCTAGGAATATAAAACTGAGATTTCTGTGCTTTTCACAGATATTGCTGCTAGTCAATTCCTTAAGATTTATTTTAAAACTCAGAAGACTGATGAAGAATCTGAAGATCCTGATTGTTGAAACTGTTCCTTTAGAATATTTTCCATTTCTCATTGTTTGGTATAATGAGAAAAAATACAAGTACTATTTACTGTTGGTGGACAGCAGAAACCACCCCCCAAGAACCTACTCTACAGTGTACATCATTCAAGCCAGACAACACAAGAATTCCTCAGATATAAACATGTGACCATCACACCAAATTAAATTAATCACATGTGTGGGATTTGGCTTATCAATAAGAAGGCCATATAATTTATCACTGCTGCTGGATAGTTTTATGTCAACTTGACACAAGCTAGAGTCATTTTGGAAGAGGGAACCTCAACTGAGAAAATGTTCCTACTAGGATGGTCTGTGGGCAAGCCTGTGTACACTTTCTTAATTAATGATTGAAGTGGGAGGGTCCAGCCCGTTGTGAATGACGCCACCCCTGGGAGGTTGGTCCTGAAGTATTTAGGAAAGCAGGATGCACAAGCCATGGGGATCAAGCTAGCTCTTTTACATGACCTCAACATCAGTTCCTTCCTCCAAGTTACTACCCTGCTTGGATTCCCACCTTGACTTTCCTCAGTGACGGAGTGTGATCTGAGGGTTGTAAGCTAGAATAAACCCTTTCCACCTCAAGCTGATGTTGGTCTTGGTGTTTCACCACAGCAATAGAAACCCTGACTAAAATATAATTCCAGTAATTACCTCAAGAGTAAAAGAAGACCCTCTCAACTACTCAGACTGTCCAGAAACCAAGACACAGAGTTTCTTTAGATTTCAAAATGCTGTAAAAAGCTACCAACCAATATGGAGGTGGCAGCCACAGTCTGCAAATAACGTTGTTTGTACTTTTATTATGGTACTTGGCATGTTACATAGTGACTGCTTGTTGAAATGCCTAACTTCTCAGCTGGAATGCAATTGCCTGAGTAAGGATGGGCTGTCGGTTTCACTGGTAACAGATGAGGAAATGCTGGGAAATAGAGCCTAGCTATGCTTGGCATTATTGCCAAAATGCAGAATAATTAATAAGGCCCATGTTTTCCAAGAACCCATTCTACACCCAATGTTTATTATTTCTGTAAGAACTGATCATGGCAGATGGCAGAACTGGATGATCTGTAACTCTGAAAAGTGTCCTGAGGGCGTTCTTGGCTGGCATCTAGCCAGGTTTTGCGAGAGGAGTTAAGCTTAGTATCTCTGTTGTGTCAGAGCTGAACCAGCTAAATGAGAAGAGTAGCACTCAAACAGAGACCCATTTAAAAGAGAGAGAGAGAGAGAGAGAGAGAGAGAGAGAGAGAGAGGAGAGAGAGTACAGATTTAAAGGTAGATACAACCACAAGAGTTACTTCACAGATCTTAAGGGGCAGACCCATTCCTAGTAGACATTAGCAAAGGATGGTGCGGTTGAGAGTTTACTCAAGTCCTGTGCTGAGGTGCAAAGATGAATATCACTGAACAAATAAAATCATTCCCTCATTGCATCATTCTCTCAGCAAGGAAGGAAGGGAAGAAGAGTGAACACTGGGCAAGAGCAGCTGAGCTAAGACATCAAATCCTCCTGCAGGATATGGATTAGTTTGGTTTCTCCCCCACCGTGTGTGTGTGTGTGTGTGTGCCTGTGTGTGTGTGTGTGCCTGTGTGTGCATGCACACACAGTTGCAAGTGCACTTGTGTATGTGTGGAAACCAGAGGACAATGTAGGTATCATTGCTCTTCAGTAGCTATTCACCTTATTCATTGAGGCAGGCTCTGTCACCGACCTGGGGGTGAGTAGACGAACCTCGCTCACCTGTAAACCTCTGGGATCCACCTGTCTCCATGTCCCCAGTGCTAGGATTTTAAGTGCACCTCACCACATGTGGCTTTTCTTATGAGGGTTCTGGTGATCAAACTCAGTTCCTCAGCTTGCATTAACCCATAGTACATAACTTCCATGCCTTACTGGATGAGAAGTCTGAAAGGAGTTGAAGAAGACAGGAAATAAACTAAGAGCCATCATTAATTAACAAAGGATAGTATGGCAAGCATATCAGCTCACTTAGAATTTAGCCATATTAGTAAGTGGCCATCATTGAGGGAACAGAGGGGGCAGGAGTGCATTAACCAAAACTAAGGATGTATTTCAAACTTTATGGAAACTAAGTACTTTGCAAGCTAATTAAAACATAGAATTCCAAGAAGAAAATAAAGGAGGGGCATAGAGTTCAGGTACCCTGAGTGAGTGGACAATGCTTTCTAAAAAGACACTGGTTTATTAAATAAACATCTCCGTGCCAGGATTAGATACCTCATTACAAACTCATTGTTGGTCGGGGGCCTAGAAACCTCCCCCCCCCAAAAAAAAACAATGCAGGATATTGTCATTGCTTTTGGTTGCCCACCAGAATTATGTGGTAAGACAATATTGCTGAAGACACAACACACTTTGGTTACAGGACATATGGAAACATCTGAAAACTTGCTTCCCGGTGGCTAACTTTTTCAGTGCCATAGTCTTATTCAGGCTGTGGAGCAGAAAAATCATCAATGGTCTTAATTAATGGTGAGCCATAAATACTACAATGTTGACCTTCTAGACAAGTTGTATCCACTTGTGCAATTATGGCATGAAGGTATGAAAGGAACCTGTCACTTTCTGGTTGGGTTTGAAGTCTGCTATATAAGAAAGAGTTTGTGGTTGTTATTGCAATTGCAGTTCAAAGCCTGTGGTTCTGGAGATCATGGACCTTCCTGTTGTTTGCTAAATGAACACGTTGTAAACTACCTTCTATATAGTTGTGTTTAAAATGCCCCTAAAATCCAAGTTGGCCAGAGAAGCTTCTATATGCAATGAGCAATAGTTAGGACAGTTATTCATAACTGGTCAAAGTGATGAGAACAAATAAATATTGGGTGCTCAGTAAATATGTAAATAAGTAAATACGGCTAACCACTGGTGTGTGTGTGGGGGGGGGTGGATAGGTGAGGGAGCCATGGAACATTGCAGAAGAGGGGACAGAAAAAAAAACTTAAGAGTTGGAGGATGAGGATGGGGAGAAGTGTTCTGACATGACATCATCCATGTTGTACTCACGAAATCACTGTAGCCAAGCTTATGTGGACAAGAGCTAGCCAACCACATCAGGTAACATCCCAGTAGGCATCACTAATTCAACTGGACACCGTAGGTTTCAAATAAAATAAGAAAGGACACCACAGCCAAGCATTACTTTGATCTCAGGGAATCTTGTGGGAGAGGGGGTGGGAAGGATTGTAGGACACAGTGATGCCAAGGGCATCACAAGAAAACTCACAAAACCAAGTAACCTGGGCTCATAGGGGTTCAGAGCCTGAACAAACAGCCAGGGGGCATGCATGGCACTCATCTAGGCACTCTGTGTGACAGTTGCATGGCTTCATCTTCTTGTGAGACTCTTGACTATCTTTGACCGTGTTGCCAGCTTTTGGGACCCATTCCTCCTACCAGGTTACCTCTTCTAGCCTTAATAGAATTGGAGGGACCAAGTCTCACAGAATCTTGATATACTATTGCTGGCTGATATCCATGGGATGCCCATCTGTATTTGAAGATAAACAGCAGAGGAGGAGTGGATGGGTTGGGGAAGGGGGCAGAGGAAAAGGGGTGAGGAAAGCTGCAAAGACAGGAGGGAGGGGAATCTTAGGAATGTAAAAACTAAATAAATAAATTAATGAACAAACAAACAACAACAAAAGAAAGGACATGTTAGTCGAAGGGATATGTGTTGGGATGTCCAGAGGGCATTTGAGGGGCAGTAAGGGATGAATATGACCAATATACATTGTATATTGTAAGTTGTGAAATAAAAAAAGTTAAAATAATATTTTTTAATTTAAAAAAATTAATTGAGTGAAAATAAAAACGCAACATAAAAAATCTATGGTACACAATGTAGGCAGTCAAAAGAGGAAGATTTATACCAGTAAGTGCCAATATCAAAAAAGCTTTAGAAATGTAAAATTAATAACAACGTATCTGAAGTCCATGTAAAAATAAGAGCAAACCACATCTAAAAACATATGATAAAAATAGGGGCTGAAATCAAAAAAATATAAAAGAAAAAATGCACAGATGATCAATGCAAATAAAAAAATACAAAGATGCAATGTAATAAAGAGGTAGTTCTTTGAAATGATTATCAAATTTAACAAACCTTTAGCTGAACCAAGAAAGAGAAAGAAGGGGAGAGAGAAAGAGGACCCAAATTAATAAAATTTAGAGATGAAAAGGGAAACATTCCAACAGTCACTGAGGAAATTCAGAGACTCATAAGGACAAAGCTTATGAAGTGTAGACATACACAGCTCAAGTTTACAGCTTTACATCAGACCACAAAATTGAAAAGAAATTGGTGAATTTCTAGACATACACAGACCTACCAAAGTTTAGATAGACCCATAACATCCAATGAGACAGAAGGTGGAATGAGATAGATGGCAGAACAAGAAAAGGATGTTCCTTCTCCTTAAATGGTTCAAGTCTTAGCTAGAGCAATTAGACAATTGAAGGAGCTAAAAGAGGTATAAAAAGATGTAGGGAGCCTTGCTTCAAATGGATCCAATGACCTGGGATGGATGTGTGAATAATTTTTAAAGAAATAAAAGAAACTGGATATCATGCTCCCAGTGCAGAAAACCAAGAGGGAAGGCAGTAAGAAAAGAAACTTCTCTTCACTCCAACATTGCTGTGCTGGGCATCTGGATATGGGTCTTTCTTGCCAATCAAAATAGATCTGGCGATTCCCACCATTACTAGTGGACACCGGTAGAGGGCTGCTGAATTGGAGTTTTACTCAAGCTCTCTTCTGGGATGCAAAGACAAACATCACTGAATGAATAACCGAGCGCTGGAGCCACAGAACCCCATTTAAAATCTCCCTCCCCCCCAGAATCCATGGTTATATAATAGGCAGGGGGGAAAAAGCCCTACTGTTCGCTGTGAGCACTTGTTCGTTTCCAGCTGCCAGAAATGATCACTCAGAAACTATATTAATTACAACACTGCTTGGCCTAGTAGCTCATGTTTATTTCTAGCTCACTCTTACATTTCAAATCAACTCATTTTTATTCTTTTATATTTTACCCCGAGGCTCATAGTTTACCAGTAAGGTTTTGACATGCGTCTCCTGTGGTGGCTACATAACATCTCCCTGACTCCACCTACTTTCTCCCAGCATTCAGTTTAGTTTTTCCACCTAGATTTATTCTGCCCTGTCATAGGCCCAAGCAGCTTCTTTATTTATTAACCAATAAAAGCAAGAGATATACAGAAGGACATCCCACATCATCATACTCCAACCTGTCTTGAGACGATGTATCCTTAATTCCTGGTGTGGATGCTAAGATGAACACAGAACAACTCTGGAAACCTATAGATTATTATTTCTGGCACGCTGCTCAAACAAAAGGAAGACAGAACAATGGGAAACGAACAAAAATTGATCTGGCCCTGGGAAAAGGAATAGTCATTAATTAGCAGAGTGAACATCATGCAGTTTCCATAAATAGCATGCAGCTTACCTTTGACATTAAGAAGCACATAGAACAATAGCATGTTGTGTGCTCTCCAAAGGAGAAGAAAGGGTCGTAAAAGGGCTCATTTTTAGGAGGAAATATTCTAAGAAATTATGTCTTTAATTTTTAAGTGACCTTTAAAAAAATGTCTCAGGATTCCTCTTGCAACCTAGGGGCATCTTGGTTGCATTGGTTGTGCCGGCAGTAGAATAAACTCCCACCTGAAAATCTGCCTATACAGAGGACAGCTTGTTATTACCCAGGACATTGAATCTCCCTGTCAAGAATCCACCCCATAGGGTCTGAGCTGTGCCAGAGGAAGATCAAAGTGCTAGATCATACCACATCTTCAGTCCCTTCTGAGGTTTTCAGGAATGGCTGTGAGCCATCCCCAAGCTAGACATCTCCATCTCCTCACACATTCTTCATCCCTAACTGCGTGGATCAAACTTGCTTTACCCTTACCTACCTATCCTGGGAATGCATTGTTCAATAGTTCTGCTCTGGAATGCTTCTCACCCCCCCCCCCACACACACACTGTGGCTTTGCTATCTAATTTCAAGCATAACTTACTAAACAGAGCTAACATCGAGTTCCAGGGTCTGTCCAGGAGACGGTAGACATGCAATAAATGTTAAATCGTGATGACAATAGACCCAATAACAGTGCAGCCATAGAGAAACACTTCATTTTCCATTGTGGGAACTCGGCAAAGCTGTGGCCCCAGAAAAGTTCTGTGTGCATCTACACACAAACACACACAGTTGTTTCTACAATTTCTGTTACTATTCAAGGAGGTTTCACTCTGCCCCCACTGTATGTAAACACAC
>NW_026067910.1:13797474-13810761 GCF_014885135.2 Alexandromys fortis | reverse complement strand
AAAACATTTCACTTTGCTTTGATACATGTAAATATTTGGTAGTTTGTTTAATTCATTAAAACTTAAGTAAATATCAGCATGCTTTCCCAGGTAAAAACAAGATTGCAATTTAGAGATGATGGTGATGAAGTTGGGAGTGCCGTGCAAAGCTTCCATGGATTCACTCTCTCCACAGGCTGACCCTGAAATTGAAAGACTGGGGAAGCCAGCCTTTTCAGAATACACAAAGATGCTTTGGAGATGGACATAAGCTAAATTCTCAGGAAACCAGCATCTACATCTTCAATCCATTGGAAAATTACAACTTTATGGGGCTGAAGAAATATTCAGTGATTGAAAACACTTGCTTCTCATGCTAGGGGCTCACAATCACCCTGAACTCTAGTTCCTGGACCTCTCCAGGCACTAAGCACACCTACAGGGCATACACATATATTCAGGCAAAATACCCCTATGCATAAAATAAATAAATCTAATCTTTGTAACTTAAAATATTCTTTTAACAATGTAGCTTTACCATATAGCAACAAGCTAGCATCATTGCTAACTGGTCTCAGAAGCCTCCTACTACCCTATGCTGAGGAGAACACAGCATACATTCAGTTCTGCTACTGCTCAAGGCTTATTACCACAGTACAGTCACAAGGAAGCATCAAACAAATCCAAACCAGGACACAGTCTGAAAACAAGTGAATTATTACCCTGCTTAAAATGTCAGAACAAAAGAAAACAAGCAAACAAACAAAAGGGATGTAAAGAAACATTCCCAAATTACAAGTGGCATGACAACCGAATATACCACATGACTTCAGGTTGATCCCCTGAACAACTCTCCCTAAAGTATTTTTATTGGGATTATTGAATAACTAATGAAATTTAGATAAAGTCTGCAGTTTCAATATCAACATCAAAACATTAATTTTGAGTGTTAGAGTCACAAAGTGGCTATACAAAACAATTTACTTATTCTTGGAAAATAGACATCCATATTCAGGGATGAAGGGTTTACTCTCAAATGGTCCCTAATAGAAGTATCTACAGAAATAGAAAATGACACTAATACATTTGTCAAGATGTTAACAGTCAGAAACATCTAGGTGAAGGCACACTGGACTTCTTTAAAATTGTCTTGAAATTTTCTTGAGAATCTAAGATCATTTTATATAAAAATTTACCAGACTAAAGTAACTGGAACAACTGCCCCTGTTCATTACCACAGCATCTGGATAGCCAATTCAGTTCAACAAGAGCCAATAGCACAGTATTTTCTCAGCTCAAGTCCTGGGAAACCCACATTGCATATTTCTACCTCTGCTTCAGATATTTGGTATCTGAATTTTAGGATATGTTTATCATATTGCACTATACATTTCTACCTCTGAATAAGATACTCATGTATATTGTTTAAACTTTGGGGTCATTGTCCTCATTTGCTGCACATTTGTTTAAAGATTATCTAATATTCTAATATGAAGTCTTCGTCTTTAAGCTATATAGGAATTAAAATTACGGGTCAATAGTCACCCATGTTTGTCATACTTATAGTTAGATTAGTCAGGTTCCTTAGATGCATAGAGGTTGTATTTTGCATAGATAGATAATCTTTAAACACTTCAAAGAACTGTAGAATATGACATTTAAATTACTTAGGATTCTGTTGATGTGAGACACAACTGCTCCTGGCAGCACCAATCTGTTAGTGAGAGAATGTTGGACACCAAAGACACTACACTCAAAGCTTGTTTTCTTTTTTACAAAACTTGCCTTTGGGGAAAGAACTGCTCCTCCCTTGACTACTGACAAAATACACTGTGTTCAAACTGGACAAGCAGGATACAAGTAAAAACAAAGGCCAAACCTTGCCAAGACAGGGTAAGACAGTTTTACAAATTTTCTTGCCTCTGAAAATTATCTGTCAGATACTCTAGGCCTTAGCCAAAGTTGGTTGCCCCAATGTTGCAAAAGAGACTTTGGCTGATGACCCAGGTAGACAGTTGTCTCTGTCATTTCTTACACCCTTTGGAAGTTGCTTGATTGAACTTCCTGTTTACTCAGGTAATACTATTTCTCTTCCCAGGTCTTTGATGGGGTTGAAGACTAGATAGTCATAGTTACTTTCCTCTCATGACTTAGCCAGGCCATTTTTAATATAAGACTTAGACTCCTTAGGTTAGGATAACTATTGAAACATTTAGCATATGTCTCTTGTTTGTTATTGTTCATGCTGGTAGTAATTCTAATTTTTATGTATGTTTTTGCCCTACTTTTTCCTGGACAATACTTGATATTTGTTCTTATTGTATATAGTTTTGTGTTAGATGTAGAACTCTCTTATTAGATAAAAAGGGGAGGTGTTGTGACAACTCCTTCAGCCAATAGCCTTTAAGATAACAACCCACGTTGGGCGTGGTCTCGTGTACCATAAGTACAGATGAAAAGCATGCATGGCCCCTTTTTTCTGCTGGATTTGGTTCTAGTTCCCAGTGCACAGAGAGGACTGCAGATTGCTACCCTCACTGTGAGTTTATCCACACATAAATAAGCTTGTCTTATACTCCCTTCCGGTCTACTGTGGAACTCATTGATAATTCATCATTGCATGCAGCCTCTCACCTCCATCTCCCACCTGTCTGACATGCTCATGTTTCCTGGAGCTCACATTCGATCAACTGTAAACTGATACTCAAGAGAGAAAGTGCATTGTCTTGAACAGAGTCTGGCAACATGGATTCCCGATGAATCAGCCAATGAATTCGATAGCTGTTTCGTCCTGGGTAACTCTGTTCCCCATATCTAGAATGAAAGCACCAACCATTCTTACTGCAGAAGGTTTTTGTGATGCTTCGATGAAATACCAATGTATGTGACTGGCATGGAGTAAGTTTACAACAAATGTCACTTATTTGTATTATTATATAAATAATAAATAAATATTAAATAATAAATTTCTAATTACAAAGAAAAAATATGAAAGTTACAGATTTCCACGAAGCATAATGAATTCATGTCAGTAGGACACACCAGGCTAGGACTCAAAGGAAAATGTGGATTTAAAGAGTTGTTTATCCATGGCCGAATTAGGAAATGCCCAGCTCCAAAATAACAGGAGACATGAGCATACATATGTAACTTAATTCCATTTTAGAACTATGACAAACTTAAAACAAAGTGGAAAATATAGGCCACACCTTAGGGGAAAAAATGAAACCAAATAACAATACTTAGTGTTTCGGTGGAAGACTTTAAAGAGATAGGGAGGAATATTTGATTAGGAGACAAAGCCATGTGTAACTGTCTCACTTCCTTTTCATGAGATGCTACGCCGCCATTGTCTAAGCCCTAAGCCGGGCTGAGGACACGTCAGATGAAACTAAGCGGCCCTGACTGTCCAGCGAGACCCGTAAAGTTTACAAGAAACCGGCGAGCAGCGTAAATTGCTCTCCTTTCAACCTGAATCACGCAGCAGAGTTCATTTGTTTCCTGAATGCGGGTCTGACAGTGAGGGATAAAGCCAATAAAAAGCTTTCGAGCTCGGAAAGAGCCTTGTTTGCCATCCAGGGCATCTGTCCTAGCAAGGAAAAGGTTATTGGGCCTGGAGCCACTGGCAATAACGTGTGTACCTCGAGTGCTCTTTCTGATTTGCTGAGTGTTGTCACCCACCGTTTACTTATTCAGCCTCTCTCAGTGGTACTGAAGGAATGTTTTTGTGCAGCCCCCTCGGCCACAACTCGCCTGCCGTGCAGTGATTTTTAGGACTGAGATACCATTAAGTGAGTCGTATTTTATTTGGAAGAGCTGGGTGGCCATTGCTTTAGTACTCTGTCCCTTGACCTCCATCACTTCTTTACAGTTTGAATATTTAGGGAGTATAGAACCTGTATTCCAGTACATATGCTGTCTAAATATCCTACAAGCCAATCGAAGACAAGGGAAAAGCTTAAATTCCAAGAGTCTTCGACTGTGTTGTTTCCCGTCTGTAGCAAGATTCTTCTTAAACCAATAGTGTGTTTCATTGTAGCTACATAACTGAAAACTCCCAGGAAGGAATTTCTCGTCTGGTGAAAAATAATAGATTTTAGACTTGCTCTATGTAGCATTGTGCTCACAGTCCTCGCTAGAGGTCTGGGATCACAGACACCAGATTTAGAAGTCCGGAGAAATGTAAGTAGCACTCTTGAATTTTGAGATTCTGCTAAGAGTCATCATACCCTTCAACATGAGAATCCCAAAATAGACCCTGAGAAATTAAAGAATGGGTTGAGCTAAAACTGCAGCATGTCTTGCACGCTGCCGACTCTGAATTTTAACATAGAAGTGAAAACTGCAGCAACTGCTGTTTCATAGGCCAATGTTATTCATAATAATTACAGTTTAATTGCAGCTGGTGTTTGGTGACCACTTGCTGGAGGGCAGCCCTGGGCTAAGCACTTGACCATGAAAAATTACTTCAAACACTCACTTCTACCCAATGAGATGGGCACCTCTGTGGCTCTCCACAGCACAGTAGAGAATGGGATTCAATAGGGGAAAACAAGCTTCCCAAAGACATAGAGCCTGTCAGTTACAGAGTCTTTATTTAGTCACATCTCAGCTGGAGCTCGAGATCAAACTCTCAGCTACACCACCTGTATGTTCCATGTCCCCAAGAGTAAAACTCACTGTCACTGTGAATACTAGAAATGCCCCCACCCAAGAAAAAAGCATTGGTTTGTTTGTCACTATCTAACCCAGGCTGGCCTTGAATTCATGTTCATCCTGCCACAGCCCTCTGAGTTACTAGGGTTACAGGTGAATGTCACTACAATCAGAAAAAGCTACTTTCCTTAGATTTGTCTAGTGTTCTAGTTGAGAATAATACAAAGACTAGAGATGGCGCATGGATGGACTAGGAAGGGGCAAACAGGGCGTCTCTATAAACCCAATAATGCTGTTTGTTAGAAATTCCAACAAATATATATATCAATTATCCACTATGTATCTGGTCCACTTTAAGACGCTTAAATCCGTAAATTCTCTGTATTCTCATTCAGGCTTGAGGTTCTGTACTGGGGCATAGCCACTGCAGGACCTCAGAATCCAGCACAAGTCTGGCAGACCAGAATCAGAAGCGAGCTGTTCTTTGTTAATAATATTGTGCACCCCCCATTGTTGCCTTTCTCCTAAAGAGCAAGGAATTCCATGTGTGGTCACACATGCCATAAACATAGAACTCAAGAAGATGAGGCAGAAGGATCAAAAGCTTACTCGGGGCAGCCTGGTAAGTAGAGCAAGCCAAAGCAAAACAAGACAACGTAGTTAACCTCTGCATCTACAATCTTTGAGATACTGATATGGGCCTTGACAATCACTCTCTAAGAAGTAAGGAACTAAGAACAATTTTCAGCCATAGTTTCAGAGTGTGTAACGGCTGAGGACGACCTTGACAACTTTTCTTGCTCTGAGTATCCTGGTGAGGGAACTGAAGGCCGCCTTATGGGGAAAGGTGGGGAGACCTATGGTTCTGACACCTATTTGCTTCCAGGAATACTGTTCTTCCCCAGTGCACCCCCCAGGGTTACTTCCAGCATTACCAACCCATGTCCCTTCTGCCTGCCAATAGAAAATGAAAATTTTTATTATTTATAATTTTGGATAAGCTGCAATATTGCAGGTTCATATAAATTCACTCACATATTATACTCAATAAACCCTGATGAGCCATTTAAAGTCCCAGTACCACCCCCACTCCTGCTGGGAGGGCACAATGATGAAGGAGCAAGAGGAGGCAAAGTGGGGGAAGCTCATAAATTATGCGAAGCGAAGGAGTGATTTCATCAAAGTGCCAAGCTCGGTCCATGGAATGTTTCAATTGTATAAAATTTATAGTTTTCTTAGGGGGGGGATGATTTACTGGCCCTAATTTTCCACAATAAAAAGCTCGGTGGGGATTCTGTGAATGAAATATCTTTTTAAAAATAAGTTTAAAAATGGAGTTCAAAATGAGGGTCAGTGGTGCCATGTCTGGAGAATAACTCCTTCTCGGATCACCTCCAAACATGAGTCACAGGAGAAAGACCCATAAAACATGTGCTAGTTAAAAAGGGATAAAGTTGTAAAATAAGAAAGCAATATGTTGAAAAGCACATCCTGCCCAATCTGTTCAATGATAGGATTATATCTTTATCACTGGATTCCAATGAAATAAAGAAAAACAGAATAAGAATTATTTTAACTGATGGGAAACAGAAGGGAAACAAAATCATGGTGGCATTTCGAATGTATTTTAATAAATAAAGACTGCCTGAAGATATGAGAGTAAAACAGTCCCTCTGGTCAGCCTTACAGACCAGGTAATGGTAGCACACACCTTTAATCCCAGTAGCCACCACGACACACACCTTTAATCCCAGTAGCCACCCTACTTGCCATAGAAATCGGGCGGTACATGCCTTTAATTTCAGTAGTGCACATCTTTGATCCCAGCCCTAGAGAGGAATATAAGACGGAACAAGACAGCTCTCAGAAGCAGTCTCCTTCTGAGATTCCTGGAGGCAGGATCGCCATTTTCAGATTGAGGACAAGGTAAGAGCCAGTAGCTAGCTGCTTTGCTTTTTGGAGTTTCAGGTTGAACCCCAATTTCTGACCCTGATTTTTTTATTAATCATGCTTCAAAAAAAGAAAAGAAATCATTAAAAACAATTATGTACCACACATTCAGGAAAATATGAATATACGTCACTTCTTGCAATTTAAACCAACATAGAATTAGAGCCTTGATCTTGTGAGACAATTCTTAGTCCCTTTCCTCAGTCAGAAAATGGTAGGCATCTCCCTTCAATATTGGCCCTAGGGCTGGGGACAGGCCCACTGTATCACAAACATCCTCAATACCAGCTTTATGTTGGTCCATTCTTCTCAGCCTCGACAGCCTCAGCTTCTTGCTAGTAGTAGTTTGCTTCCCTTATAGTTCTGTCCCTGGCCTTCCAGAAGGAGGTCCCAGCAAACTGCTTAAACCTTCCCAATTTTACTTTCTAAGAGATTAAATGCACACTGGTTCTATACCCAGTTTCCTGCTTGACACTCCTGAATGTTTGACCCTGTATTTTAGCCCCAACCAGAGGACAGCTTAAACTAACACATCACTTTGGCCTATGACCATTCCTAGCAAGGTATCATACACACACATCCCAGTTGATATATTCTTAAACTCCATCTTAGTAAGCTAGAACCTGATGTTTAATGAAAAATCACCCGAATTTCCATAGTGATGATTTAGCCACTGGGGCAAAATGATCTATATCTGTTTTTTAATCTTACTTCATGTACTATTACTGATTTTCTACTTAAGTTCAAGTCTCAATCGTGCTCATTCCCAACTTCTTTCTTTTTATTGGAGAATCTTATGGCAATCCTGCCATGGTCGCAAATTCTTGCAGGTCACACCCTATGTATTTCCATTCCTTTGAGAATGAGTTTGGTCCTGTGATTGTCCTAGAACCAGCAGGATACAGCAAGGATGGATGCCACCTCCAGAATCTCACTACATTATGTAAGACTGTCTTACTAGCAAGTAGCTGGAAGCTTCTCTCTAGATCTGGCTTTAAAAGAGAAGCCCCTGTTCTTTGAAAGAGGGAATGATAGAGAGATATAGCAGAGAACTGGTCTTTTGTCATGTCTAGTTGCAGATAATGGCTACCATCTGATAGCCAGCAGAAAGCTGAGGTTTTCAGCTCTGCAACCACAAAGAAATGACTTTGGTCAACAACACGGAGGATAATTGTAAGAGTTATCGGAGACACAGATCTGTGGCCGCGTAAGCCCCCAGGTGAGAACAGAGCTCAGCAACATTGCAGAGGACCAGTTAGGATGCATGCCAAACACCTACTGCACAGAAAGCATAAGGAGAAAAAGCAACTACATGTGTGTTGTTTAAAAGGTTTGCTACATTTGTGGTAATTTATTAAACAACTATGCCTAAGCAATTAAATATCTATTCAAGTCAATATAAAGAAACTAATCATAGTGTCCTCTGCAAGCAGAAGTATAAAAAAAAGACTCATTTTTACTCCCTAAGATCAAGTCACCACCTTGAAGCAATGTACCATATAAGTACACAAAAGTAAGCAATATTGTGATGATGATAACGAGGGTGGGCGTGTGAATGGCAATTTAGGATGAATTGCTAAGTAAATGAGATTAGAGCAAATTTCTGAGCACACTGTCAGGAGAGAAGTGCCAAGATACCAGAAAGCTTTTACAGAAGTAGAGGGAGTCCCAGAAGAGTAGGAAGAGGTATGTGGGTTAATTCGACAGAGATTTAGAGCCTACTGCAAGACGTGCAGGACACATCCTTTATCACCCATCAGCTTCTGTTTGTTTTGCTCGTGCCATTGTCGTTTAGGGTTTTTTTTTTTTTTTGTATGTTTGTTTTGCTTTTGTTTTTGTTTTTATTTAAATGAGATAGCTGTATGGCACAGGCTGACCTTGACTCCCGTGTAATAGATCACAGGAATGAAGCACGTTGTCCAGCTATACCCTGGTCTTTGTAAATCAAAAATGTTAGTCTATGGAATGAAGAATGTCACCTCCTCAAAAACAGGTGACTTGGAGCAAGCTGTGTTTTTCTTTCTAAACCTCAGTGTCCTTGGCTATATTACAGGGACCATCAGGGTGTCTTAGTTGTTTTGCAAGTCAAATTGCAAAAAATAAAGTAACATACACAGCATTTGTAAGAACCTGATAAAAGTCTGCTCGGGTTATTTACAGTGGAGCTCCATGCTCTGCGGAAGAACACACTGTAGGAAGAGCAATTCCTTTCAGCCAATCCTGAGCCAGCTTGGATGCCGACTGAGCATCTGCTCCCTCCCGCCATCTCCCAAACCATCCTGGGTTTCTCTCAATTCCAGCTCCTTCCTTTGTGTTGGGGGCACTTTTATGACAGTGTACGGTGCCTATTCTAAAATCATGAGGACTTCAAAAACTAAGGCTGTCTTTATTTCTTTTTCTCAACACCCACTAAGCACAAAGTGAACCAGGGGAGTAGTATATCCTCTTAAAGTGATTTTTTTTTAGTGTTTGGGGGAGGTTGAGACAGAGTTTCTCTGTGTAACAGCCCTAGCTATCCTATAACCTGCTCTGTAGAGCTGGCTGGCCTTCAACTCAGAGATCTGCCTGCTTCTGCCTCCCGGGTGCTGGGATTAAAGGTCCACATCACTACCACCCAGCCTGTGCTTTTATTTAATAGTGATTAGACCTGCATCCCGAAAGGCTGGCAAAGAGGACAAGATAAAGACACCGCTTAAATTCCAGCCTTCGTCTCATGCCCATTGTAATATTGTTTGCAGTTCTAGAATTTACCCTGTCCAAATTCAGGACTTTCTGGGCCCATTTTATCTAGCTCAATTTGTTTGTTTGGGTGTTTGCTTACTTGTCTGTCTGTCTATAGGCTATCACATGTTATTTTCTTCTTTTCTCTAAGAAATGTTTTTTAGTCATATATTTCTCCATAATAACCAGTTGCTACAATTAGTAATGACAGCAACAAGGTAAGGAACTCTCGCTGATTATTTCGCAAACTCCCTCTGCCTCCCTTACAGAGGCATACCTACCTTTGCTGTGCCAAGAGGCAGCTTTCGCAGGCACCGTATCTCTGGGGTATTTATAAATATGAGGCATATGTGAGTCCTCTGGTTAGCTGATGGGTTTACACGCTTCCTGTTATGCCGTGCTCACTGTGGAGCGGCAGTCCCCAGGAGTTTGCTGGAACACTCACATATGGTCCAATATTACACATACACTTGGCATCTTCATACATTTGAGATTCAATGTGTTTTCACACAGACAACTGGCATCTGGCTTGAATATCTAGAAATACGGACGGGAAAAGATGCCAGTCAGAAATCAAAGGAGGAGCAGGGAGAATGGCCTTTCTTCCAACCCAGCGGGAAATGTTACGACTTCATCTGACGATCAGCGTCCAACTCTGAAAATTCTGTGTGCCTTCAGGGTACTGTTACTTAAAATTAAACCAGAATGTTGTTTCCTTAAAATAAACGAAAAAGACCTGAGCAGCAGAGCTGATTTATTTTGAGACTCGAAGCCTCTAGGAAGAGGATGTGGTAGAAAGGCCTCGTGTTTCATCTCTGTGAGTCTCAGCTGTGTGTCCTTGGGCAAGCTGCAGAACCTCTGTGCCCATTGGCTTTCTCATCTATAGAATGGGACCAGACACACTGAGGCTTTATGCACTCAGCAATCATGATAACAGATGAAAACGCATCACCTGTGTAGTCTCAGACGTCATTTGATTACCTTCGCTGAGCTGTTTTGTGTGACATCATCCTCAATTTTGACATCATTGCTATTACGTGCAGAAGACATTTTTTTGTTTGCCCAAGGGTATGCTTAGAAACGATTTTCACAATATTTTATCTTCCCCTCCCAAATCCAGCTTCATCGTTTTGTCTACCATGATTCCAGCCTGAGACAGATCATGAGGACAGTTTTCATAAGGCTTGGCCACTTTTCTGTCCCCAGTGTAAATAATACCAACAGATCTAGATAAAGATAGTAAATTACATACAGCAATTTTTCTTTATTGATTTTTTTTAACAATTTGCCAACTTTTATTCAAGATAATACTTGGAACAACAATGGGATGTGATGTCTTCAAGGAGAATTAGTTTCCACCTGAAAACTGTTTATATTCAGCATTCAATGGGTTCAGATTGAAAGTAGAGATCACAACAAAGAGAATTGTTCAAGATGAGTTTCTATCACCTACAACAAAGACCCATAGTAAAGTTAAAAATTAAATAGTAAAAGTTAAAAATCTAAACCAATAGTAAGTTAAAAATTAAATGCAATAAGAAGGAAAATATTGTTAAGATAAAAAAAAACAACAGAAAGGGAGGCTGTGTAGGAGACAGCTGTGCAGAGCGGTAGAAATTTCAGTTTTGTCGGGACCACACATCATAAAGCAAGGCACAGCCATGGTGGTTAACAGCATCTATAAAAAGGAATTGGTTTGAGATGCTCATAATGCTCATCACGCAGAAATGCTCCTGCCTCTTATTTCATTAATTATAACTGAAAGCAACTCAAGAATACCACAGCAGCCTGGTGCTCCACCTTACCTTCCGCTGCATCATCCAAGAACCCTACAGGGCTTAAACGCCCTTGAGAGGGGAGCCACCTAGCTTTTAAAGGAAGGCATACCAAGTGCTCTTAATTGGCAAAGTTTCTAGAATGGGGAAGAAGTCAACAGGATTCCTTCCTTGGCATCCTCCTTTACCAGGCTGGTCAACCTACCAGATACACATCCAGCAGCTGCTCACCACAGTGCCCCACTACCTCCCAGGCTGCTGCTGGTGCCCATGTCCACCAGACACAAAATGACTTCTCTATTTCCAACCCCAAGAACAACTTAACAAGCTTTCTTCTTTTCATTTCCAATCCCTGGAGTTAAAAAAAAAATAATAAGAATGTCTTCTTCGGTTCTTTTCTATGATTCTAGAGCTAGCAGCAAACACCTTAACCTCATCACTTTCAATTCTCTGGCCTAATTTGCCACCAAGAATTACCTCCACCTTAAACTTTAAGCCTGACTGAGCTCCCCTCCCCATTTATGAAACACTAGTCATGGAAGCCCCTCCCATAACGCAGACCTTAAATCTGTTCTGCTTCTAGACCACAGACTCTTAAAATCTAGGAGGGTACTTTAAATTTTCTTTGTGTCAAGCATCTCCATCACTCTCCCAACATATGTAGATCATAGTGAAGTGGCCAGCACTTAATCTCCTCTTTACTTACGATGTTTGCAAAACACGAAGTAGAAGCTTTTTACCAAAGAAGAGAAGCCAATGAATTCTGGCCTTTCTTTAGCTACCTCTCGGATCTATTTCAGTGGGAATCATTCTTTATGGATAGAGACCAGGCCTCTTGTTGACCACAGAGAGACCATTCTCGCATTTTTGTTGCAGCAAAATGCTAGTTCTCAGATGAAAACAAGACTACATAAATAAAGAGTGAGGCGTGTACTCACATGAAGAACACAGCCCACATCCAGCATGATTTCTAAGCCAAGGAAGGATGATTATCTACCTCAAGTTTAATGATATATTTTATTCTCCATCTATTATATCTATCACTCTTAACTAGGGAACTATTGCCACCTTATGTTGGTAGCACCACTATAAGAGAGAAGTTTAAGATAGGATTACAAGATCCTTGGTACTGGCATGAAGTCTCAATATCACTTATACCCCATGCTACTGTGGCTGTGTATCACAAGAGAAAGTCCTGGAACTGTCACAAAACCTTCTTCCAAAATGAGAAAATCATATATAATAAGCTCCTTTTAGAAATCTCTCAGACTAAAGCATTTTCTCAATTGTTTTAGTGTGAACTACAAAGTAATATTGACAAAATTATATTTGGCATTTTAAAGAAGTCATCAGAAATATCTGATTTTTATTAGATAGAAAAGCGCTTATAGTTTTATATTACAATTAGTCGCAAAAAACATTTTAATTGCTCTTTCAACAAGGGAAAAAATACCTTTATATTGGGTTCACACATTCAAGCACATATACTACATAAAAACTCCATAGATGCTTAGTAATACCAACTTTTCTAAAATCTAATGTTTTTCTCTGGTTTTTACACTCACTTTTTCAAAGATGTATAATAAATGGCACAATTTTTAGAGTGCATTATTTTCTTTTTTCCTCCTTCAAACATATTCGAGAAAGTATTATCCACAATGATTGTTCTCACCCCCATCAAAGAAATATCTCTTTGCAACAGACAGAGACCATACAAAAAAACAGCAACTAATAAACACAGAGTCCTGGAACATAGTCCCAAATGATACATCTACAACACAACTCCTCTACCTAAGGCTCAGGGATCACTACACAGGAGGGAAATGTAAAGATTGGAAGAGCCTAAGGGTCAGAGAGTTCACTGTGAGACTCTGTCTCCTGGTAATTTCTGAAGCTGCACCCCTAAAGTCTCACTAGCATGGCTGCCTAAAATAACCTGAACAAAGAGAACACCAAAAAATGTGGAAGGGGAAAAGCTCATGATGTCTCAACCCTAGACAAAGAACTACAGGCAAACAAGAAACACTGAGAAAGGGAAAAACGGTCTTCCCCAGAGAAGAGCAGACCCATTGATTATATAATACCACGTGGTTATTTCTAAAAGCAAAATACAAATAACATTGTGCAGACTGTGAAGGTTGAATATATTTATTTAGGTATTTAGAGACCCAGGTGTGTGTGTGTGTGTGTGTGTGTGTGTGTGTGT
>NW_026067910.1:13796169-13797241 GCF_014885135.2 Alexandromys fortis | reverse complement strand
ACTACTTTGTATGCTAACTTATTTTTTTAATTTATATTTCAAAACAATATAGTATGCATGATGGATACCTAGAATTTTATATCCCTTAAGAAATACCTTAAACATATATAGAATTTTTTATTAAAACATTTAAAGAACCAGAAATGATGATAATTCATTTATTTGCTTTACAATAATGTGACCAAAACACCCACTTATCTAAAAGAGAAGAATATTGAAGCTAGGGAGATGGCTTATTGGTTAAAAGTGTTAAGAGTGTATATTGCTCTTACAGAGGACCCAAGTTCAATTGTCAGCACCCACACTGGGCAACTCACAAACATCTGTAGCCCCAGAAACAGGGGATCTGAAGTCCCTGCCTTCTGCAGAAAACTGCGCTTACATGCGCATACCTATACACGCATAGACACACACAATTTAAAACTAATTTAAAAAATTAAGACAAAGTCTCAGAGACTATATGACTTACATACAACTAGTTCTTAGAGGGCGTGGGGAAATAATCACCAGGAAAGGCCCCTGAAAACAAACACGACAAACCCCACTGAGAATCGGTGTGCAGTGTTCACTGCAGGACTGACACCTGTCCGAGGGAAGCCCAGCACCTGGCCCGTGAAAGCGGGAATGGGACATAGTGGGCACAAGGCATAAAGGCACACAGAAGGCCCCAACTTAGGTGGCAGGGAGGTGTCTCGGAAGAGAGCTGGCTGTTCAGAGAACGTCTCAGCCAGGGTGGCCTGCTGAGTCTGGAGATGTGACCTGTCCAGAAAAACAGTTGAGAACTCCAGCCCAGACCACACACCCTTCCAGTCAGCGTTCTGGAAGATATTTTGAATAATTCTCTGGTCATTAAAGTCCACAGAAAATTTTAGGGAAATTGTCCTACCCAGCACTTTATAAAACCACTTACCAGAAAAATAAACAGTGAGCATTTGGAGATGTTCCTTTAAAAGGCTAAGAGGCATTCTCTATTTTATTTATTTATTTATTTTTACCAGAAAAATAAACAGTGAGCATTTGGAGATGTTCCTTTAAAAGGCTAAGAGGCATTCTCTATTTTATTTATTTATTT
>NW_026067910.1:13738209-13791222 GCF_014885135.2 Alexandromys fortis | reverse complement strand
AAGAAGAAGAAGAAGAAGAAGAAGAAGAAGAAGAAGAAGAAGAAGAAGAAGAAGAAGAAGAAGAAGAAGAAGAAGAAGAAGAAGAAGAATTGATTTATGGTCCAGTAAGAAACCATTAATATCTTTTCATGCAGATAATCGAATAATGAGATGGAACTATGGAAGTCATGGTATGTTTTTCACAAAGCCATCATAGGAAATCTAAAATGATGTGAAATTCAGCTAGGCACCTTGAAAATGAATTCTCTGGAGTACACTTGATTATTTTAAATGATTACAATGTATTACTAGACACTCTTCTAGACACAGAATGTAGGTCCTGTGACAGAAGCATTGCTTGCTATTTTTTATTTTTAGCAGTCATAAAAAGAACAATGTTGATCATAAGAGAGGATGCAGCAGCAAGATTACTTTCCGAAGTGGTCCAGTCATTTTTTGCTTTTCTAACATAGTTTATATAGTGGTAGTTGTAGTAGCAGTAGTAGCAATAGATCGTGCATGTGTGTGTGTGTGTGTGTGTGTGAGAGAGAGAGAGAGAGAGAGAGAGAGAGAGAGAGAGAGAGAGAGAGAGAGAGAGAACATACAGTGGCATTCATATGGTAGTTCTTGTTCTTCGACTCAACTACATCTGGAATGAACTAAAAACCCTAGTTACTGGGCACACTTGTAAGAAATTTTTTGTTAATTAGATTATTTGAGATTTTAAAAAAGTCACCGTAAATGTAGTCCACACCTTCTGGTATCAACCTTTAGAAAGAACAGGGTAGAAGGAAGCTTGTTCTCTTTACCTACTCACCCTCACTCTTGATAGTAATGGTATTCATTCACTGGCATTAGAGCCTTCTTCTTTAGCAGAATTCAGGCCTATCTAAAGGCTATCTGAGACATCAGTGTCATGAACTGAACAGGAACCAGATTCTTGGACTTCAGTAGACAGCCATTTTTGGGCTAGCTGAACCACAGCCCATAAACCACTCTAATAAATCCCCTTTATTCTAATCTCTATTGGAAGTAGAAAAAGATAAGATCTCCTGAGTAAATTGATAGTGTGGGGATCATGGAAGAGGACAGAAGGGGATGGGGGAGGAAGGGAGGGAAGCAGAGAAAAATATATAGCTCAATAAAAATAAATAAGTAAATCCCCTTTGTATGTAGAGAGATTCATTCTATCAGTTCTGTTCTCCTGGAGAAACCTGCTTAACACAGGAAGTCAGCAATCTTGTGGCTTCTATTCTCTCCCTGTAGCCTTATAAAGGTTCTAAGGACCAAACTCAGGTTGCCAACAAGTGTCTTTACCACTGAGTCATTGTAGCAGCTCTGACATTTTCTATTCAAATTATTCTATGAGAAGCCAAAAGAGAACTACCTCCTCCCCTGGAAATAATTTCACAATATTCTTCTATTTCATGCATTCCACCATTAAGTTATATAGGAAAAATGCATATCCTCTCATTCCTTGATCTAGTTATCTTTAATATCATGGATTAATATCAAACTTTGATAGATAAATATCAAATGGAATTTGAGAGGAAAGCCTGGCAATCTGGAACAGTCTGGTGTAACCATTGCTTCCTACAATTACAAATGATTGCAGCCATTGACTGTGGTTATAAATCCCTGTTTATGTCTGCAGCTCTGACTCATGCCTTGAATTCTCCTCTCTACTTTCAAGCTTTCACTTCCCTGATATAAATTTCCACTTGCTTTAATAATGTTTCCAACAAAGCTGAATCCATTGAGACCGGTTTATGCCAATCGTACCAAATGTGAGCACAATATATTTCTGATTGAACTCAAAAGTTTATAAGAGAAATGACTGGGAATTCATTCTTCAGTGAATGGTTACAGCAACCCATCATGCCCACAGGATTGTCTGCTGCATAATTCAGACACATGTTATGACATCATACTCCCGTTATAGAGGTTAAATATCGATACAGACAAGGCTCCATGAGCCACAATTTCCTCACACTCACAGCGCATGGCACCTGATTTCTCTGAGAAAGAGACTAAAAGGTGATGGATTTGGACTGTTTGGATCAGGGGGGCATGACCAGGAATCCAGCTTCAGTATGCTCCTGACTGAGAGCTCCTGCCACAGTGCTTTAGGAAACAAGACACGTTGCAGAAGATGTCCTATAAGCCCCAGAAGGGTTTCCCATTGCACACATCCAGAAAACCAGGCGCTCTGGAGATACCCATAGCCTATTAAGCCTGGGGTGGGGGTGGAAAGAAGGGAACTGACAAAATTTATAACCGATTAAATGGCAAACAAGAACATGCCCAAGTTACACTGATAATTCAGATTTGTTTCTGTTTAAATCAGAATCCTCTAGAGGGACAGAACCCATGGAATTTTTATAAATTATAAAACAGTTTATGAAATTGACTTAAGTGAGAGGATAGTATAGCAATATCCATCTGCACCTAGAAAGACTGATGTGGGAGTGTCATATATCAATCTGTTGATTTCATTGGTTAAGCAATAAAGAAACTGCTTGGCCCTGATAGGTTAAAACATAGGTGGGAGGAGTAAACAGAACAGAATGCTGGGAGGAAGAGGAAGTGAGCTCAGAGACGCCATGCTCCCCTCTCCCAAGCAGACACTATAGCTCTGCTCTCTGAGGCACATGCAATGAAGCTCCGACCCAGGATGGATGTAGGCTAGAATCTTCCCGGTAAGCGCACCTTGGGATGCTAAATACCTTATTATAAATGGGCTACTCCAGGTGCGAGAGTTAGTCGAGAAGAGGCTAGATATAATGGGCCAAGCAGTGTTTAAAAGAATACAGTGTCTGTGTAATTATTTCGGGGCATAAGCTAGCAGGCAGCCAGGGTGCTGGGGACGCAGCCCTACCACTCCTATTACTACAAAAGACAGACAGCTAGATCACTGCTCAGTCCATGAAGTTAGAAAGATAGCTAAAGTCTGGATCTGGTGCTGAATAGCTAGAATCACAGCAGAGTAATGGTTATTCAGTTCATGTTAGAGAGCCAAAGAAGCCAGACTGGCATAAGTGGAGGATGACAGCAAGAGCAACAGATGTATGTGCTCAGTACATCTGAAGACAGTCAGGCAGGCCACAGTGATTTTTCTTTAGGCCTCTGTATCTGGGATACCTGTTTAAAGATGCTGCCCACATCAAGGCCCGGTCTTCTCTTTAGCTACTCCTCTTGAAAATCCCTCCAGAGATGCCCTTGGCAAAAGAGTGTCTCTTACAGTGATTCTAAACCTCATCAAGTTGAGTCATAGCATCACAGTTACCATGATCACCAATGAACCAGGAAATCTATACATCCACTAGCTGGAAAACAAACCAAGAATATAGTTAAAGCCAAATGCTCTTTGTTCATTAACTGATTTCTGAAGCACCCTGCATCTCCCCACATGAAAGCCCTTACTACTCATCCACAGAATAAAACCCAAACCTTGCTGAAGAAATACGTTACTCTGTGTCTGAAGCCAATGTGGCTCATTTTAGCTCTCCATCATTTTTTTCCTTCTTTGTTCCTCCATGTCTCCCCGGGGGTACACACTTCCAAAACTTACCCCCAATCACACAAAACCTGCCATTGTTTTCTCAGCAAGCCACACTTTCTCATAAAATCCACAAGGAAAATTCTCTCTGTTCATATTGTAAGAGACAGATTTTCCCTTCTTGGAGAATTTTTTGATTATTTCCTTTCTTGAGTGCTGTGTAGCTAGCTGTTCCATTCAAATGTTGTACAGCCCTCTTTATAATAGATACCTCACTCAAAAATAATTACTGGATTTCCTTTCTTTTGAGGCACTATGACACTATGCAGCCCATGCAGGCCTTGGATTCATGACCCTCCTGCCTTAATATCCAGTATGCTAGATTACAGGTTTATACACAGACAAGGTAATCCAAATAAGCCATAAGGCCTTAGGAACAAAAACAGAGAGCCCATTTTTCTCAACTCTGAATATCTAGATTTCTTATATTCCCTTTTCAGAGATGCAAACAACTATCTACAGATTCCAGCTAAGGAACTGACAACAAACTACTCAACTACAATTTGTCGAAGAAATGAATTTATTGGGGTTACTTACAGAGGTATGAGTGTGGGACTGCTTATAGGAACATGGACCATTCAGTGGACGTTGCATCACCAAAAGCCCACTCCAGCAAGGGGGATGACTCACCAGCACTTCAATGCTGGAGCACTGTGCACATGTCAGTAGCCTGACAGGATGGGGAGTTCCCTCTCCCTTCAGCAGTGCTCACTGCTTATGTAATCTTGGGAGAGATGTGTCTTGTAAAACTGGTGTCAGGAACTTCCTAGAGCTTGTGAGTTGTTTGCTTCCTGAGTTGTAGGGATCCCTCCTCTAGGATGTAATTTTTTCAATAATGAGGCCTAGCTCTTGCCTAACTCAAAAATAAAAAAGTTTCCTGGCAACTGTTTTAGACTATTTGTCTGACTATGTTTTGTTTTTTTGTTTGTTTGTTTTTAATTTTCGAGACAGGGTTTCTCCATAGCTTTTGGTTCCTGTCCTGGAACTAGCTCTTGTAGACCAAGCTGGCCTCGAAATCACAGAGATCCATCTGCCTCTGCCTCCCGAGTGCTGGGATTAAAGGCGTGTGCCACCACCGCCTGGCTGTCTGATTATGTTTTTGTCTGAAGATGTGTTATGTTTTTTCAATGATATAAATATGTACTGCATTTGTTTAATGATGTAAAGATGTGTACCTTTGCCTGCCTAAAGAAGCTGATTGATCTAATAAAAAAAAAAGCTGAATGGCCAATATCTAGGCAGAGGATGGATAGGTATGGCTGGTGGGCAATGAGAATAAGTAGGAGGAAAAATCTAAGCACGAGAGAAAACAGAAAGAGGGAAGAGAGAATGGGGGGGGAGATACCCATAGTCTGCTAGCCAGAAAGCTGCCAGCCAAACACAGAGTAGAACATATGTCAGACAGAATGAAAGGTAAAAAGCCCTGAGGCAGGCATAGATGAAGAGAATCATGTTAAATTAAGTTATAAGAGCTAGTGATACAAGCATAAGATAAAGTCAAGCATTCATAACTAATAATAAGTCTCCATATCATGATCTCAGAGCTGGTTGGTGGCCCAAAAGAAAGCCTGTTACAGACAACCAAATGAACCTGCACTGAAAACCAAGCTGGAGGGTGTGCAGCAAGAAGAACAAATGCATTAAGTATTCCTAGTGAGCGGGTCATTCCGTAATTCCAGCATTGTATAATCCACTTGACACAGATCAGTGTGGCAACAGTTCTCAGTCCCTTAAACTGTGTAACCCTGAAGAATTCCTAAAATTAACCCTTCTCCTTGTCATTCATCAGTAGGCAATATCACTGAAGAGGTGACTTGCTACTTTTGCACTCTTCAGGTTTCCTGCCTCCTCAGGGATGATGTGGTGCTCACACAATCATGTAGAAGTATTCTCTCATCCATCATGTGCTGATCACTGCTAATATCTAATTCCAAACATTACTAGCACTCAACATTTCAAGTATATCATCCCTAAATCCTGAAGGGGCATGGTATTACAAACCTTAAGATATTCCTGACTACATGGGAAAGTATAGCCTTAAAAAAATAGTCTCTCTGTTTTATCAGTTTATCTCTCTAAGGAATGAAAACAACGAATCTTAGAATATTTGCTTGAAGATAAAACTGAAGCCATGAAAGCAGTCTCTGGTAGAACTTATTCTTAACCTCGGATCCTTTCTCCGAGGTTTCAAAAAGCAGATATGCATCTGTTCCTCAAAGTCATGAAGAAGGTACAATAAGTCGGTATGTACTGTTAATTAACATATACAGAAGTTCTTTTAAAAAGATCTGTCCAATGTTAATTAAATAGGGAACAGGACATAGTTAATGTGACCTGCAATGTTTGCCCTCTGAGTGTTCTTGAACATTCTTCTCACACATCATCAATAAAGAAATACAAAAGGTGAATTAGGGGGCTGGAGAGATGGCTCAGTGGTTAAGAGCACTAGCTGCTCTTCCAGAGGTCATGAGTTCAATTCCCAGCAACCACATGGTGGCTCAAAACCATCTATAATGAGATCTGGAGCCCTCTTCTGGCATGTGGGCATACATGGAGGCAGAATGTTGTATACACAACAAATAAATAAACCTTTTTTTTAAAGGTGAATTAGTTGTCTCATTTCTTTCTACATCCAGAAGCAGGGCAGCCCTAGGAGAGCTCCTTTTATCAGTCAAGAAGAAAATGCTTCCTCTGAACTACTGAAGGAAATGTGGAAACATGTACCCACTGTGAACTAGAGTAGGGCAGACGACCTGGAAGAAAGAGCAAACCACTGGTTGCCTGCTTCTCCATGACAAGATCAGGAGAATCAAAACCACATGTCCAGGAATTTCGAGAGCTCCTGGAGACCTCATCAACACTGATCCGTAAGTCTGCCATTAGATGTTGTACTCATAGCTGTTTCATTTAACACTGTAATAGTCCTCAAAGAGAAAAGTTCCTGTCTACAAAATATCTTTCTCCATCCTCCTAGACACGTGGTTGTCTCTTTTTATTCCTGGGGACACTCAGGATTTAATGATACCATCATATTAAAAAAAGACACATGCTGTTTCATTTTTCTCACCAGAAAAGACAAATTCAATCATTTTGAATAATTGTCAACAGTGAGTATACCACTCCTAGACATATTTCTACAAAAGAAATAGTCACAGCCAAGATCAATAATATAATTCTATTTGTTTAGTGACTACCTCTACATAAAAGCATCATTTCATTAAACCATGTTGGTGTGGGAGGTCCTTCTGTCTGTGTGTTGCTTCTCTTGGTTAATGAATAAAGAAAGCACCTTGGCCTGTTGATAGGGCAGAACTTAGGTAGGCAAAAAGATGGAACTGAATGCTGAAAGGAAGGGTGGAGTATAGAGATGCCATGGAGCCACCAAAGTCAGACATGCCGAATCTTTGCCGGTAAGCCACTGTCACATGGCAATATACAGATGAATAGAAATGGGTTAAATTAATATAAGAGGTAGCCAATAAGAAGCTAGAGCTAATGGGCCAAGCAGTATTTTAATTAATATAGTTTCTGTGTGGTTATTTTGGCTCTGGGCAGCAAGGAAGAACAAGCAGTCTCTTCCTACACCATGTGTTTTACATGACAGTGCATCACATCATGGGACCAGCAGCTCAATAACACAGAGACCTCCCTGGTAGAGTGGCACAGGTCTACACTCACAGTATTGGATGGCTAAGGCAGAAGAATTCCAAGTACAAGGGCATCCTGGGCTACAGCGAATGCCGAGAGAGAGAGAGAGAGAGAGAGAGAGAGAGAGAGAGAGAGAGAGAGAAGGAAAAGTAAGGAAAAACAGGAGGGGAAAGACAAGAAGAAGCTCAATATTGTGGTTTCCAGAACATCAGCCTCCTGCTGCTTCTCCTTACACTTGGAGAGAAAAACATCCGAGCTGAATGGAATTTTCTATTTAAGTCATCAGTTGGAAAAAAATTCTTTTAATTATTCCTGTGATGTGGGATGTTCTTCTGTACATGTGTTGCTCTTATTGACTGATGAATAAAGCTGTTTCAGCCAATGGCTTATCAGAGTAAAGCAGGTAGGAAATCCAAAGAGGGATATATAAAAAAGTAGGTGAGGTCAAGGAGACACCAGCTAGTTGTGGAGGAAACAAGACATGTAGAATATTAAGTAGTGCCCCAGCCATGTGACAATATATAGACTAATAGGAATGGGTTAATTTAAGATGTAAGCACTAGCTATAAATATGCCCAAGCCATCAGCCAAACAGTGTTGTAATTAATACGGTTTCTGTGTGATTATTTGGGTCTGGGTGGCCGGGGGAAAATAAAACACAGTCTCTGTTTATAAATGCCACCTCTGTATGTTTCTTTGGGACTGAACAATAACAGGACCAGGCAGGACAGAAATTTCTGTCTATATTTGTAACATCTATAAATGTAATTTTTATTCTTTGACCTTTGTCCTGAGAATGTGCTAAGTCAGCATATTAGCTTTAGGGAATACACATGTATGACAGGTCTCAAACTACTTGAGTACTTGATTAACTGTACTCTTCAACCTATCATATTAATTTGTAATTCATCTCTAAGAATCAACCTTGTTCCTATGTGCAAGTTCTTAAGTGAATCCCAGCCCTCAACCAATAAACCAGTTGTTGTAGACTTTTAATGTTTAATAAACAGCAGCACTAAAAGTTTATTATTATAATTGTCATTATTATCATCATTATCAATATTATTACCATTATCATTATTATTGAAATACAAGTTTCTTTTTGTTGTGATTAAGTTGAAAAACGAACCCATAATAATAACAAACTGTAGGCAGAGGATTCTCTTTTGTTTCCTGGCTGCCCAGACCCAAAATAACCACACAGAAACTGTATTAATTACAATACTGCTTGGTCGATTAGCTCACACTTCTTATTGGCTAGCTCTTATATCTTAAATTAACCAAATTCTATTAATCTGTGTATTTCCATGTGGTTGTGGCCTACCAGTAAGGCTCCCTCTGGCATCTGACATCTGTCTCCTGTGAAAGCTACATGACTTCTCTTTCACTCTGCCTAGTCTCTCAATATATCTTTTCCAGCCTGGTTATATCTGTTAAGTCATTCATTGAAAACAGCTTCTTTAAACATATCCATAGCATACAGAGGGGAATCCCACATCACCTCCACATTTCTGTCTAAATAAAAAGGAAGGTGTTAACTTTAACATAGTAAAATTAGATATACAAAACAGGTATCAAGCAAGAAATACAAAACAGGTATCAAGCAAGAATTGCAGTTACAATATTTATATCTATTTTATTTTTATCATAACTAAGGAAAAACTATAATTATAGATATCTATTCTTCAACTCCACCAAAGACTCCAGAAGGATGTAATATTATCTAAGTAAATAGGAAGTGCATTGTAAGCAACTTTCAAAACTCTAGAATTGGCAGAGACATCTCACTGCCTGGACAGTTGCCCAAAGTTCTTCTGTAACACAGGGACACCCATCTTCAATATACAGCCCAAAGTATCCAGCAAACTTTTCTATGAAGTAGGAAATTTCAAGGATATTTCCACCAATATATATTAGTAGTTTGTCAATCACTCTTACCTGGACTGCTTGATGCATGCTGTATAAACAGGACATGCAGGACCCACAGAAAAATGACTGCAGAACTTGTCTAAAGGTGAGGCAGTACTTCAGGGTTCCTCCTTAATGAGAGAGACTGTCAGACATTCTGCAGGATACAGAAAAAAAGTGACTGACAAACTGCCAACGTAGGTAAAACTGTCTTTGAAATTTTCTGCTTCATGGAAAAGTCTGCCGGATACTATGAGCCTGTAGGCTGAAGATGGATGTCCCTATTTACAGATAAACTTTGGGCAACCTTAATTAAGAGCAGAAATATACATATAATAAAATTGACCTTAAATTTGTGTCAAGAGATCAAGATCTATACCAGTGCAAAGTATTCATCTCTATATCATATCCCCCTTTAAATGTAAACAAACATTTATAAATAATCATTTATAGAATTTGGACACAGTTCTCTCCAAACTGCTTTCTGCTATTTTTTAGGGAGAAGTATTTTTTAGTGTTCACAGAGACCTTTCAGGGAGTCTTAGTCCATCAAACCATATTAGTCTAGAAGGAATCCACAGGTTCTCATCTTCTGTGGAAATAAAAGCAGAACCTCTTTTCCAAAGCAACATATCCTTAGACCCCTCACCAAAAAAAAATACAGCTACCAAGATGCTGCACCAAACTCTGTTTTTTGTTTTAGATTTTTTTTTAAGTTCTCTCAGGTTTTATGTGGATATATTCAGCCACATGTTGGCACACAAATTTGTAGGCAGAGGCTACTCATTCATTTCCCAACCACCCAGACCCAAAATAACCACACAGAAACTATTAATTACAATATTGCTTAGTCTATTATCTCACACTTCTTATTGATTAGCTCTTATATCTTAAATTAACCCATTTCTATTAATCTGTGTATTACCATGTGGTTGTGGCCTACTGGTAAGGTTCTGTCCAGCATCCAGCATCTATCTCCTATGGTAGCTACATGGCTTCTCTCTGACTCTGCGTACTCTCTATATATATCTTTTCCAGCCTGGCTATATACTGTTAAGTCATTGGAAGAAGCAGTTTCTTTATTAACCAATGGCAATAAAACATATTTATAGCATACAGAGGGGAATCCCACATCAACAAACAAGTTGCAAGTTCGTGGTACTTACTGGTCTCCAAACTCCTCACTCCACATATTTACATTGTATTGAATTATGAACATTTATCAACTATTTATCTTAGAATTCCATGTACACCGCAGAGCAGGAAATATGGACAAATAAATCTTGAAGTGCCACAGGAAGAGACAACTGTTCTTATTTCTGCCTCTCTTGTATCTGTGGCTCAAACTTAGCAGTGTAAAGAGTTAATGCACTTAGAGAAAATATTAATTTATGTTTTAATTTTACACAGATAACTCAAAATTATGATGGGCCAGATGTGGCGATGACCCATAAAACGCTCAAAATTGCATTTAGACTTGTAAGGAAGTAATGTAATAACTTCCCAGGAAAATATCTCCCTCTTTCTACCCCCATTAAGTAAGCAATGTGGAAAATGTTTCAGAAATAATTAACAGTTCATGGGGCAGGTTAAAATATGAGCTTCTTTTCCACACAGAGGAGCCTGAAAACATAAGGAAGTGGAGCAAGAGGCCCAGGACACAGTAAAGTAACCATGGACATTTTCGCAGACATGAAATGGGTCATTTATCTTCAAGAATGGCAGAGCTAACACGTTTTCTAGAATGGAAGTGGTGAATGTATCATTTCCCACTTGTTTGTGAGAATTTCCAATTTCATACCTATTGATCGCCCAGAAAACAATCGGTAAAAATTCCTGACATTTCTGGAAACTTCCAGGACAAATGCAGTTCACAATTGCCATGTACTCTAAATATCACAACAAAGTAAAAAATAAATAAATAAATAAACAAAAGCCCCATGATTGAAAAGAATAAGAAGGTTGGATAGTGTTCATGGCATTCTCCAGTTCCTCCTAACAGAGTTAGAAAAACCAGGTGTGGTCCTTGAATCCAAACTGAAACTAACCCTACAGAGAGAATTCAACCACCATGAGTAAGCAAGCATGACTAATCATACCAAATAAAGTTTTACAAGACTACACTTATTCTGAATCATCTGAGTCACTGTAAAAACTAACTGTTTCTTATTTTTTGCATGGCTTCTTAAAGGATAAAGTCATACGATCACATATAACTCAGACTTTCAGATATATGATCACATATAACTCAGGCCCATCCATAGATGTAGGTGATAGGTTACTTTTCACACCTCTATCTGGACAATGTAAATTTATAGACTATATATATATTGACAAGTTAAAAAAACGGAACTTGAGAAAACTACAAAGATTTTAGGATATAAAATTAATTTCCATGAGGGTATTATTAGACTGAGAAATACTAAAAGAGAGTAACCTATTTGGCTTCAAGTTATATAGTATTCATTAGTCTACCTCCTTTTTTAGAAGTGCACCTTAAACCACACATTCTCCCATGCTAAACAAGAGTTCAACTACTGAGCTAAACTCCCAGTCTAATAACTGTTTTTAAGCTTTATTATTTCAAAGAAAAGGAACGCAGCTAGCACTGTTGAGACTTCCATGGCAACAACAAAGCCACCACACTATATGGTTGTGCTGCATGATGTTGAAGATGGCAGATGGGGGCCAAGCCAGGGCAGCCAAAGGCGTTGCCCCAAATCTCTCTCCTCTGTAGAAGAGAACACATCTGTTTCAAAGAAAAGCTTTGAAGAATAAGACTGGATTCAGATGCCATTTCCCATATAACACACTAACACCACACCACACATGTAAGGATTTCTTCGCAATGCAGTTAATTCAGTCACAAAACTTCACAGATGAATATCAAGATGAGGCAGTCTAACATTTTAGGGCACATGGTGTTATAGGAATGACTCAATATAGTGCAACTTAATATTACATAAGTCAACTTTTCAAATGATAAACTGACTATATGATACAAAGTCTTACATTTATACATTCCCACTTCCATAAATAATTGTTTGGGGAGAAGCCTTGACTTTTATAAAGTTTTATACATATTTATTAATATACCACTATTAATGACACCAATACTTCACTTGAAGATTTGTTTCTATGAGGAAAACTTACAAATGGAGGAGAAATTTAACCCTGTCAGTTTGAATGCTCTTCAACATCCACAATAAGGTCTCCTGTAAATTCTAACCTGTCTGTATCATAATACATTCAACATTTTAACAGTCTTCTATCAAGTAGATACTATTGGTTCGGTATATAAGGGTCATGAACAAACTTCTATTTAACAAATACTGGCACGAAACAGTTTGAAGAGACAAGAAGTTTATTTTAGCTCACTATTTCAGTCCATAGCCTGCTGGCCACTGCTACTGGGCCTCGCTGTGGGAGCATTGGATAGAGGAGGCTTTTATCCATGATGGCTAAAAACAGAGAGAAAACAAAGTGGCCAAGATCTCAATATCTCAAGGATGCACATATGATAACCTAATTTCCTCCCATTGTGTTCCACCTCCTAAACGCTCTATCATGTTCACAAAGTGGCACAGGCTGGGGAATGTTCTTGAACCTTGGGCAGACCCTTATCTAATCCATGACCGAACTTATAGAGGGACTTCCTACCTCATCAATAAGATACATGAGAAAGAAACTTCTATGAGACCTTCCAAAACAGTTGCTAAGGAACAAATGAAGAAAGGGGCACAAAGGAAAATGTGTTTAAGCCCATGGGGAGAGAAGTGGAAGAGTTATCCATGGGGAAAGATACTTGAGCATCTTGGAGTTCCTGGAAAATGACCTGGAGATCTGGCTAAGGTGAGGAAAGCACATGGCTGGAGGGAGCTAATACCACGTGTGTATTCGCAGAGCCAGCAACAACACCAGATGTTCAAGAACCAGTAGTTGAACTGTCATTGATTTAAACATGAAAACAGTTGCATTAATACATTCTATAATTTTCACGTAAACAAACCATGCATTACAGCCACACTGCTGCTCCACTTCCTTATTTAACACTGGTGGTGTTGGGAGGTGGGGGGGGGTAGTCCTGTAAATTTTCTTTGAAATTTTACAAGATCATCCAAAACACATTCTTGTGGAAAGTTACAAACACAATTACAGTAGACATAAATTCATGAATGACTTACAGTTGAACTTAAATAAAAAGGAAAACCCCCGCAATTTATTTCTTTTCCGTCACCCTTGGATTTCGGGTTAAGCAGTTCATTCCGTTTTGTCGTCAGCAGCACCAGGTGGTGGAAGTTACTCTTTAGAGCCTAGTGCAGGGTCAACAGCTCTAGAGCTGGACAGACTCAGGTTCCGTTCTGCCTTAATTTCGCAGGAACTGGGGACCTTGGTGAGGTTTCTCCTCATATCTACTTCAGTTTCCTTGGATATAAATCAAGACCTACAACATTGTGTAGCTCGAACAGCATGTGAAATAAACAGGGTTATGTGTAAAGAGCTTTGTGGAGTGTCTGCTATGTAGTGGGAGCTCAGCGAGTAACTTAAAATAACATAGTGAAACAAACCATTGAAAACTCTCTTTGTCAATAATTAAATAGTCTAGATATTAAAAGCAGGGTGGGTTTCAGAGGAACATGGTTTGAATATTTTTTCTGGCAAAGGGATTTGGTTCTCTTCCATCCCTTGCTCCTTAAGTATAGAACCAATTAGTTCTCACTAAACTCTCTAAGCTTCTTGGATTTGCATTCCTCTATTTCACTCTATAGTTTTAAAATATTTATACTTGGGGCTGGATAGATAGCTCAGTAGCTGAGAATGCACACTACTCTTATAGAAGAGCCTACTTTGGTTCCCAGGACCTGTAGGACAGTGTACCTGTAACCCCAACTAGGGGATCCAACATCCCCTTCTGACCTCCATGGGCAACTGCATCCATGTGCATATAACTCCCACATATAGACACGTGCATGCACATAATTTAAAATAAATGAATAATCTTTAAAATATTTATGCTATTTACTATACATTTAGAAGAAATGTACTAATAAATTAAAGAAAGGGGTATCTGGATATTTGAAAAGCCTGAACACTCATACTTGAAATGGTACATTTCAGGCAATCACCAAGTAGAAGCCCACAGCAGCAGTTACCATGGTGAACTTGAAGAGATTAGCCCTGGTATTCAGTGAATGCTGTTGATTAACTAGCTCATCAATGATGATGTAGATTTTCCACCATGTCTACACAGTAGAAACACTTAGGGGTGTGTGTGTGTGTGTGTGTGTGTGTGTGTGTGTGTGTGTGTGTGTGTGTTTACATGCACATTCAGGTTTGTGAATGTGTGTGTGCTTGCCACAGTGCATGTGGAAAGGTCAGAGGACAACTTCAGATGCGAGTCTTTACTTTCCATCTTGGTTAAGACAGAATCTATTTGCTGTTTTTCTGTCATATACATCGGATTGGCTGGCCTGCATGGTGCCAGAGATTCTCCTGGCTCTGCTTCCTAATGCATGATAGCCATGCAGTTCCTGGCTCTGCTTCCTATTGCATGAGAGGCATGCTCTGTTTGCAGATGCTTGAACCATGCATGTGGCTGTTTCATCAAAATCTGTGGTTCACACTCTGTTTCTCATGTTTGTGTGGCAAGTGGTTTTACCCACTGCTCCATCCCTCAAGCCCTGGAATTTTGCCTTTTTAAAGACCCTATGTCTTCTACCTGAGTTTAAACTAGGAAGAGTCGTATTCTTTTTCTTAATTCTCAGGCATTTGATGTATATTCATGTTTGAGAAACATTGGTGTGATAGAAAATAGGTATCCTCTGCAAAAGCAGAAGAATAAACAGAATTTGCTATATAAAGAGAGAATAAAGATGGTCTTATATTGATTTTTGTTTGGATTAATAATTTCAAAAGAGGAAAATAATCTGTCTCATGAAATGTCATTTGTTTAACTTAATCCAGTTGATTTTTAACATTGAATGACTGCTTACTATATACATTGCACACTGTTCTAATAACTGCCAGGAGTACTCTTTCAAAGTTAGGAACTCTTCTTGGTAGAGGGAATAATGCAATTACAGAGACAATGTCTACACACACAAACACAATGATAGATAACTATAACGCAATAATATGGACAATTAAATCAACTGATTCCAAAGCTCTCAGGGAGGCCAAGAGGAATAGCCAAAACAGCTAGACTCTGGGGAAACTGGAAGCTGGGGGAAACTGAGACAGAGTTTGAAGTGGTAAGATTTGAAGAAACATAGAAAACAAGATGAAGGAATTTCAGCATTTCTTTTGGGGTGTACATTGCAAAGAATCTAGCTTTCAAGTCCTTTTTCTAGCCGCCCCCCACTTGTTCTTTAAAAGTATGCCCAGCCTGCCATTGCCTCCCACAAGGCTCTCCTTTCTTCATAATTCATCGCCTGTGTGGCATGTGAACAAACACTCACCATGATAAAATGACAGCCGGAGCCTCTCCCTGGAAATGAAAAGTCTCTAAGATCGGCTTAGGAAGAAAAACAAGCAAAAATAATGAAGCAATCCTATAGAAATCAGACATTTGTACAACTTGTGAATTTGTTTTATTCTCTCCCTTTGTCCAAATGGGCTTCCTGGCATTTTAGGCTCTTGGCTAATGTGCTTTCTTTTACCATTTGTCTTCATTCCACAGTCTTGTTCCCTTTGATTTGACTGTCTCCTCCCTTTGACATGTTAGCAGCATTTACTTAATATTGGTTGAAAATTTTGTTTCTTTAATTTACAATTTGTGGTTGGGAAATGATCTGCTTTTGTTTCAGGTTGTTTAATGTTTTCCAATAGAATATTCCTTCTTGCACTCCAGTGGGTTCATTTACAAAACATTTAATGTCATTTGTGTCTTTGAAGAGTCGTGTCTTTGGTTAGAACAAAAGTGAGTTCCTCCATAGAGCTTGTGATGCCTTGTAATTGGTAAAGATTAACTTCACGAGGTTTGTGAACCAATAAAGGAGTAGGAAACTTTGGCTATTTATTCTTTTTCTTTTATCTATTAACGTTTCATTCAGCAAAGTATTTATTGAGACACCATCGCTTTGCCAAATTCAAGGCACAAAGAAGGTTAAGCTCCTGAACCGAATAGTGTATAAGTCTTTAGGGGCACTGGAGGGAGAGAAGAAAAATGGAGAGTGAGAATATAATATGAATACAATGGTAAACACAAAAGGTTATTGGGAGGTCAGAAAGAGGTCACCATCTCAGAGATAGGCCTCCAATATAGCCAAAGGTCATCCCAGGTTTTCAGTGGAAACTGTATTACAGAAGGCCAAAGTAATGAAATGTCATTAGACTTCGGGTATGAAGGAAATGACTCAAAGGTAAGAGGTAGGCATGAACCTGACCCCAGTATGAAAGGTGTGAACTCAGCACTATAAATAGCGTGAATTTGTTCAAGTGCTTTAGCAAGGAGATGCATTGCTGGCTTAATGAATGTCACAGTGGTTGGGAAAGTAGAATGAAGGCTGGGGAAGCAGAAGCAGCGATGATCAACTTGAGGGGAATGAGATCGTGAGCAGAGTAGCCTAGACTCACATGCTGGATTTGGAAAAGCAGAAAGTAGAGCTGACAGAGCATGTTGATTGGACTGGTTTAAGGGTGGGTATGAGACAAGAAGGAGGGCAGACAAAGGTGATGTCTAGGTGTCCAGTTTGGGCAACTGGTAGCTGCGATTTCTGTACCTAAGCATTCTTCTCTAATACCTGCCAGTGCATTAATAGGGTTTGTTCAGAACTAAGTTAAACATGTGTTCAAGGAGTAAGGGAAATTTACGCAGCCATTCACAATTCAATGCACAAAATTTCACCTACACTTTTATTTGTATGATATCTGAATGAAGTACTTCTTAATTTCAATCTATTGCTTTTTAATAAAACAGCACAAAAATTGTAAATGAGAAAATGCATTATTTTAAATGGATTGCTTAAGGACATGTTCTTCCAGTTTATAAATCATAGACATTTGATGGCAGTTCTCACTCATTTTTTGTTTCATAATTATTACTGTTTTTTAAATATTTTATTTTTAGAGCAGTTTGGGTTCATAGCACTAGGATGGGAAAGGTATGGTAAATTCTCATATGCACACTCTTCCCCCACTTGCAATCTCTCCTCTATGATATTATCCTGAGATACACTTGCTACAGCTGATGAACCTACATTGATATACCATTATTACCCAAGTCCACATTATTTTAGGGCCCTGTCATGATGCTGTACATTCTTTGTGTGTATGCAGATGTATAGTGACATTAGTCCATCATTAGAGCATCATAAAGTATTTTTATGCTCTAAGTTACTCAGCTATTTTAACACCTGAATACAGAGAAGAGACTTCCCTATATTCGTCATCACACATGCAGCTAGGATAGCAAGTGACCTCAGAATCCCGTAAAGATTTGGTCTAGTGTCGTTTACTGACACTTGCTGAATACTGGGAAAACATTAACACACAATCAGGACAAAGGGGGTAGCTTTCCTAGTTTAAAAAACATTGTTCTGCCTTACTTACCAATCATTTTCAAATGCTCATTGTGTTTAAAACGTGAAGGAATTTGAAACATCAAAAAGCCAAAGGAAAATCTATTCTTCCATAGGTAACAGATGGTCCAGAGCAATGTGAGCTACATGTTAACTGAAATTATATCAGGAATCAAGTCAAGAGGGACAAAGAGTGGTGGAGATTCTCATCAACCCCACTGTAAGACAGCATCCACACCTTACTCTACTGATCCTGTGTTTCTTTCCAAGAATTTCCTATTTTTAGTTATACTTGTAGCTACACAGTTTTAGGGACAGCTTCTTCAAAGTTCTACTGTTCTGGGCTCTTTCCATTTTGACAAACTGATTTCCCACCTTTCTCTCTAAGATGTGACCTGAGCCCCAGAGACTTCACTGAAGTGGAGGCCTCTAAAGTTTTGTGGGTTTGTCCCGCCTCCTAATTTATGTATGTCTAAGATACTTTGCTTCTTTCTGCTTATCCCCTTTTATCAATATAATATTATTAATCTAGAAGACCAGTGTGATGTTCTGACAGCATCAAGACAATCCACTTCTCTGCTCTCTGTTAGAGCACAGAACGACCCTGGCACAGCCCTGTCTCCAGAGCTTAAAGATGAATGTTGCCAATGCAGATTATAACAGCAGGTTACTTCTGGCAAATCTTCCAAATTCATAAGTAGTAAAAAGTATTTTTCAGGTCAATACCGGTAAGCCAGGAGTCAGGGCCATGGTTCTTTGTTCCAATAAATGTACCATGTATGGGACAGCAGGAGAAAATATGATTGCCATCATTGCATATGTGTGATTCACAGTCATTCTTCAAGAATCCACTGAAAATCTTCATAGACCAAGGGACTGGATTAAACGGGAATATTGTAGATATCACTCTGAAGATTTCCAGGATTGTGCAGTGACCTCAATTTATACAACCTCACATGAATTATTATTTTTGCTTACTACCTTTGCAGGGATGAGAAAATCCCTTCGTTTCCAGGATTCCCATCTAACTGTAATGACGGTCATTCTACAGGTCGAAGAGCAAAGCTGAGAGCTCTGGCAGTGATCAAACACATCTATTTCAACTATACACTAGAGTCACAACACTGACTGGTTCTCCAGTAGCTCAAAGGCTTGGGTCAAGATATCTGTGTCTTCAACCACTCAAGCCTCTCATTTTAACAAATTGGTAAGCTATGTGGGCCAGTTTGGCCATGGTAATTAATGTAATTAAGTAAATATTTAGTAGTTCCTTAAAGATACAGAATTCTGTATTTCCTATACTGCCTTTTCTTTTTCTTTTCTTTTTTCTTGTTTTTTTTTCCTTTTTCCTATTTTCTTTGAAGTACAAGGGCTTCATACAGGCTAAGCGAATGCTCTATCATTGAGCCACATAGCCCAGCCCTAGCTGTTACATTTTCGAAAGTACAGAGATAGCTTCAGACCTTCTGGAGAAATAATTGTCTTCTCTTGTAATCATAGGCTCCTTCCTCAAAAAGACCTGCACTTTTCTTCAGTCAGGACTCAACAGTAGTAAATCGATTAGGTATGGGCCCTTGAGGAGTTGTCTCAGCTCCCCATTATGTCTACTCAGGTTGGAATTTTGGACACCATAAGGTGGTGTTTCTTTATTATTTAGGTATATTAATACTCTAACAGAATGTCCATCTCTTTTCTTTGCTGGGGATGCTTTGATAATTTAGACACCACCACGGACCTCAGCAGCCTGATGCATTCTGGTCCATAGTGTTCCTCTGTTGTTTTTATTAAGTGTACCCACTCTAACCTTGGTTGATGGATGCTGCTGCTTTACCTGTGCTATCCACAGAACAACCATCTACCTGGAAGTCAGGCCTCCTGTCTCTGATGTCCCTGGTCTACAAAAAGGAGAATCCATAAAGCATAGCAAGAACACAAGTACTCCCCTTACTGGTGTTCCCTTCTTTATCATGGTGAAGGTGTTCTTGTGATTTCTAGAGTGTTCAGTTTGGATTATGCATGAAGTTTGTTCATGGCATGCCCATTCCCATCCCTAAACCTTTGAATTCCCTCATAACAATGAAGAAACTATGGTGCCATCATCCTCAGATACAGCCCATGGTGTGTGCTCAAAAGACCAGAGTTAGATTAAATTTTTAGAAGTTTTTGAACATATTGTCAAATAAATAATTACTTTAAAAATTAAACATATAAAAAGAAACAGAAAGCCTATGTGACAAGGAACCTTCACACTAGAGAGAGACAAACACCACCTTCCTGTGTTTCCTTGGGATTTAAATTGTTACAATGATCCTGTTCAGAGATATATCAAGGCCCTATCTCATACAGATTCAGAGTTTTTATTTATTATCTTATATTTACATCCAGGTGCTCATTGGATGAGAAATCAACATGCAACATAATTACTAGGGTACCAGTTTGCTCATCAAAAAGATATAAATAATATTGGCTCCCCTCAGAGGATTGCTGAGAATTGAACATGAAAACATATAAAGGTACATGGCCCGATGCAAGGCACACAGAAATTTCTTCATTTTCCAAATTATTCAATTTATTTTCATTGCTTCTCAGCCTTTGGCTAAGATCAAGTGTAAATTCACTTACTTGTTAATCATTTCTGAATAAAATTAATCTGTGAAGTGTTCTCATGTGAATTTAAACACATTAAAAAGTCAGATAATTAAAAAAATAAAAATTATGTGTGTTTATTTATGTGCATATATGCATACACATGTGTATACCTGGCAAGGCTAGAAAAGAAAACTATAGAATTGGAGTTACAGGTGATTCTAGACCATTCAATGTGGATTCTGGTAAGCAAACTTGGATCCATAAGAGCACTATGTGCTGTTAGCCATTGAGCTCTCTTCTCCAGTCCTACGAAATGCTTAATTAATATTAGCTGAACTCTCTTATAAGTGAATAATGTTAATACCATCAATTCTGCATGCAAAATTCTAACACATGAGTCAAACACTGTCCAGAGTATTAGGATGAAAGCTCTCAAACTCCTCAATGCCCTGGGAAAAAAAAAGTCAGTTTTTGCCCCTTTTCTTTCTTGAAGCAGCTGCACTCACTCAAGCCGACCAAAGCTTTATACCTTCCTCTCCTCAGCTGGGCTACGTGCATACCCACAGTGCTGCCTAAATTTGTCCCCAAAGCAGCTTGACTCTCTAACCCTGAGTAAACTCAGCACTGTGAGGCCTGCAATAAATACAAGTAAGGACGGCGTTAGAGCTGCTTGATTTATTTTGTCTTATGAAATACAAAACTCCTCGCATCATGGGAATTAGTGATGGAATTTTAAAAAGAATAACAAAATGAAATCAGGAATGGAAGAAAAAAATGTCCTGGTCCAACTTTTTTTTTAAAAAAATAAAGCTTTCTAATAAAAAATGCAAACCAGATGCAGCTAGAGATGACTGATAATTAAGGATGATAAATGGCTAATGTTTTCTATTGAATTAGGCAGTACAAACTATTGTTTCTTCTAAAGGAACTATCTACATACGGTTGTTGGGCTATCTTTTTACCTAAATTTGATTTCACAGGCAATTCTCCTCATCTCCATGTGCCCACTCCACTGTAATCCCTGTATTTCAGAACCGTCTTTTATAAAAAGAAGGATAGACTAGATTGTGAATCAATGCCCTCCCCAGTGATTAAAGTCCTTCCATAATAAAGCCATAACAAGAAGAATATAAACCCTGCTTCCTCAATGCAAATAATGTATCAGCACAAGGGTACCTATATCCCCAAATACTGTCCATTGTGACAAAAGATACATATTTTCAGGCACATGTAGAAGTGAAATGCCCAGCCTTTGATGAAGCCTTTGCTTTGGTGCTAGAACGATGGCTCAGTGGGTAAGAGCCCTTGCTGTACAAACATGAGCACCTGAGCTCGATGCCCAATACTCACATAAAAAGTCAGTAATGGTCACATGCACTTGTATCTCCAGCACTGGGCAGAAAGGTAAAGACAGAGAGATCTTTGTGGCTTGCTAACCACCAGCCTATCCAAAAAAAAAAAAAAAAAGATGATGAACTCCAGGTTCAGTGAGAGCTATTGTAAAATAATCTTCTTTATATACTATGAAAATGTGTCTCTGTTTTACCTCATTTTTCTAAGGATTATTCTGATTGGTTTACTAAAGAGCTGAATGGCCAATAGCAAGGCAAGAGAGGGTCGGTGGGACTTCTGAGTTCTGCCAACGGTGCTAGTCAGTAATTAAACCTGAAGTTAATAATTTGGTATTAACAGTGTGTGGTCTTTTCCTAAAACCTGTGCCTTAAGCTGTGCTAAGATTATTTAGACTAAGGATAGAGCTGGTCTGTAGCCTCCGTCCACTTCACATCATATGGGCATACAGATTAAGGGCCGCCCAACTTCTAACACTGCGATATAATGTTGCCGTTTACAAATGTACAGCATTGCATTCACAGCAATCCTGTTATGCATATACCCAACAGCCACACTGGCACCTGATTGTAGAGTATCCTCACCTGTAGTTAGTGATTGGCTGACAAGGTTGCATTTGCTTAAGGTGGCTATGCTAAAAGTCAACTAAGATAACTAGCTCAAGTTTACTTAATTTCAGAGTTGTTTTTTTTTTAAGGGAAAATGGAAATAATTAATTATATACAAAGGAATATGTTAATAAGGCGGAATAGCTAATAGTCAAATAGTGACCTCTTTCTAACCCAGAAATGCCCTATATGAAACACAACATTGGGCTTCTCCAATCAGAGTTGCTACCTAGCAATTATTGTCAGTTGAACTTGTTATTAATGTGTTAAATCTTCAGTGTGTGTGAGAGTGTGTGTTTGTGTGTGAGTGTGTGTGTGTGAGAGTGTGTGTGTGTGTGTGAGAGTGTGTGTGTGTGTGTGAGTGTGTGTGTGTGTAGACATATAGAGAAGGAAGTATTTATATGTATTTAAGGTATAATCATTCTGGAAAAAAAGAAGCTATGAAAACTTCCTGTTGGAAAAGGAAATTTGATTCCTATATAACACCCACCCTGCTGGGACCAGCTTGTCCTTCGACCTCAGAGCAAGAAGGGGTGAGTTGAATTTGCATCATCTAAGGACATTCTATGGGGAAAGAATTGGAGAATATTTCACGTGTTTTCTTGTTCAGCTCATTTAATTATTTTGGACAATAAAACCGTCCATTTGATGCCTTGCTTGGGAAGGAGGGCATACTCAGCTTTCCAGACAGGTTTCCAGAACATGTAGACCGAGTAAGATGAAAGAAAAAACACAGGGGAGGAATGATGTGATTGGTCAGAGCTTCTTACCCCACTGTGGATGCCCGCGTATCTGGTTTGATTTCCTACACACGTCTCAAAGCCCAGATGTTGTATATCTGAAACAAAACAGGTTGGGTGCAGTGGCGATGACAATGTTGAAGGAAAGTCGCTCTTCAGCACAACAGCAGACAGCTAAGTTTCTCTGTTGGTTTGAAATTTAAAAATTGGCACCAGATGCTCCTACTTCTTTTGGCTTCTGATTGAGAACACTAAATAAAGACAAATAATTGATCGGGCTACGGTAAAGAAAGAAAGAAAGCAAACAGCTTGTGAACTGGAGACAGAGGTTAGCAGAGTTTGGGCCACCAGTAAGTTACTGCGTATCTTCTTTCAGCCTTCATTCTTAAAGTGTTGGATTAAACAGAACAACTTGGCCCAATCCTCTGAAACCCTCCACAGGGCTTAGACCTGGCCATAGGATCCAAATCTCTCTTGTGCCACATCCAGAACAAACATTACCCAGGTTTGCTTTAGAAATTCTCAAAATTTTCTATCAACTAAGGGTCTGATTTCTGATGAGGTGGTGGAAATGAAAGGCAGCCTCTCCCTTAATATTTTTAGAGCCCAGTTTTCATATTTTGCTCTTTAGAGGTGGAAATAATTAAGTGTTAAAATATAACTCATTTGATCAAAATAATAATCAGCCAAATAATAATTATAACAGGGAAGACTCTACTAACGACTGAGCTAGGATTAGAAGTGACATGTATATGACCATTACTTACTTTGCATTAATATGGCACTTATATCATTAAAACCTTAATTATGAACTGGGAAGATATCTCAGCCCCTAGAGCAAGCATAAATCCTCAGTTAGATCCCCAGAACCCACACACAACAAAGATTAGCACAGTTAATATGCTTTTAACCCCAGCACATAGGAAGCAGAGTCAAAATGGATCTCCTTGACTCACTAGCCAGTCAGTCTAGCAAAACTCAGGGGCCTTGGGACCCAGACAGAAAGCCTGTCAAAAAAAAAAAAGAAAAAAGAAAAAAAGGAAAAAGAAAGTGGATGATCCCTGTAATGTAACCCCCTATGTCGACCTCTGGCCTCCAGATACACATGTGCACTCATGTATGTGTGCAAACAAGCACACACACATGTATGCACATCCGCAAAGCAACAACTATACGAGGACTATATAGAGACTCTCATTATTAGTATCTTGTTAGGCAATTGCTACTTGGGATTTTCAGCAAAGAAGGACAAGAAGAAAGAAGGGGCAGCTTTTCTTTCTTATTTGCAAGTAACAAACTTAACTAAACCTCCCTCGGACTAAGGAAATACCTGGCTGGCATGACTAAGGAAGTCAGGATGGGAACAGGTATTGTTGGATGTTTAGATCCTGCCTCCCTTGTCTTACCCAGTCTCCTGACTTCATTTTCAATAGCACACATGTGCGCTGGTGGCACTGCATTGTCACAGCTACTGGCATGATGAGTATGCATAGCCCTTAAAGCTGAAAGAAGACCTCCTCAGTCCCCTAGCTAACTGGGGATGACTGGTCAAAACTAGGGCATATGCCCAGCCCTGGAATGGATGGAGGAGGCCAAACCACATCTCTATGATCATAAATTAGAGGACGGGTGGCTTTTAATAGGAAATGTGGGCTCTACTACCAGTGAGGGTGATAGACCTAATTCTATGTTCCTGCCCCAAGTTTTTCCCTTCCCCCTGCCTCACATTACCATCAGCAGCATACTATCTAGACAGTCAAAAATGAGTAGAGAACCCCCCAACTCATGAAGCTTACCACCATGATGTCATTAAGATGTGGGATATTTGGGAGGGGTGGTGATTAGGTCAAACAGGCTCCTCTTGAATGGATGTGTTAATCTTATAAATTAGTTCATCATCAAGAGGGTAGCTTTGTATGCCCTTTTATCACTGTTTGGTTTTTAGTCTCTCGCTCTTGCCTCTTGCCTTCACCTCTCACACTCTGGCCATGAGATGACCTCTGTGGTGACAAGATGCAGAAGGTGTTCTAAACAAAACTCTTCCTCAGACACGGCCTTACCACCTGAGATGCTCCAGCCTCCACAGCTGTGGAAATAAGCTGCTTTCTCTCGGTCTTCATGTTCCAGCCTTCTGCTAAAGCAGCAGAAAGCTCAATCAAGGTGACATTTTTCTAATGTACTGCATACGACAATCCCATGACTAATACTGTACTAAGTGGCAAAAACAAAAATACAAAACGGGAGCACACTTCTTTCCTCTGAAATCTAAAGACAGGGGTTCCCTCTCTCTCCACCTTTACGTTCAATATAGTGTGCAAAGATTTAGTTAGAGTAATAAGAAAAGAGAAAAATAAAAGGGATAACATAATTGAGAAGGCCAAAAATCAAATAATTACAATTCTCAGATTACATGACTTAATCAATAGTCTCTGAAAACTCTCCAACCTGACAAGCGCTGTCAGTAAAGTAGTTAAATAAAAGTTCACCATGTTTTTTTTAAAAGCAGCTTTTCTATATAAAGATATCAAATTCACCAAGATAGAAATTCGGGAAAAATCCTGTTTATGATGCTCTAGCAACAGCAACAACAACAGAGACAGGAATAAATTTGACCCAATGAGGTAAAACACACCTATAGTGAAACTTTAAGACAGAAATCAAGGCAAACACTAGAAGATCTAAGACCTCCCATCCTCACATATTGGCAGTTAATATTGTGAAAATAGCTATATTACTAAATAAGCAGTCCACGGATTCAATGCGATCTCAAGCCAAACCTCAATGAATCATCACCATAGAACAAGTGAAACAACCTTAAAATTCATGTGGAAGCACAGAAGTCCCTGGGTTGGCAAAGTGATCCCGTGTAGAAAGAGAAATGCTAGTGATATCACAATATTTGGCTTCAAATTATGCTACAGAGCTTGGTAACGAATGCAGAAAGGTGCTGGAACAAACACATGTATAGAGACCAAAGGAATAGAGGAGACAGAGGTAAACGCACATGGGAGGAGCCATCTCTCCTTTGGCAATGCTGACAAAATATACATTGGAGGAAAGACAGTCTTGAACAAATAGTGCTTGGAAAACTGGATATTTCCATGTCAGGGAATGAAACTAGAGTTCTCACTTGCCCTACACTGAAAATCTAATCCAAAGTGGATCAGATGTAGCAAATTAGGTCGGTACGATCAAAAACTATAATGTCTGAACTGCTAGATAAAAGTTGGGTAGATGCTTCAAGATATAGGAATAATCAAGGGTTTTCTGTGCAAAACTCCAATAGCGAAGGAAATAATCCAAGAATTGACAAATGAGATTGTGTAAAATTAAGAAAGTTATACACAGCAATGGAAACAGTCACCAGGGAAACGCCTAAGAGCAACCATCTCTGAAGAGACAGCCTACAGGGGGCAGGAATTCTTTGTCCACCTCAAAGCAGGGGACTGATATCCAGGATGTCCCCCAAACCCCAAATCATCCACTCAGTAAATGAGCTAATGCTACCTGGAGTCAACCAAAAAAGAAATATTTGTTTAACATCTTTTATCATCATGGAAATGGAAATGAAAATTGCTTTGAGATCCCATTCTACCTCAGTTAGAATGGCCATCTCCAAGAAAATGAATGACAATCTTGTGTCAAAATGAGCGAGAAACCTTATTCACTGCCAGTGAAAATGTAAACCTTCATACTACCTATGAACATCAGAATAGAGATTCCTTCAGAGAGACAGGGGGAGGAGAGAGAGTTGGGGGACAACGGAAGACGAGGTGGTTCAGCAGGCAAAAGCCTTGCTGTGAAAACCCAACAACCTGATTTTGAACCCAGAACTCACAAGGGAAGAAAAAAATACTTGTACATCCATATTTATAGCTATACTACTCACAGCAACCAAGAAATGGAACCAGGCCAGCGGTCTGTCAACAAATGAACAGATTCAGAAAATATTGCACACATATACAATGGAATTGTATTCAGTCATGAATAAAATGATGGCGTGAAATTTTCACAAAAATAAATACTACTGAAAATCGTTGATGGTAAATGAAATAAGCCAGACTCTGGAAGACCAATACTACACATTTACTTTCTTGTATAGAACCTTGGTTAAAATTTATACATATGTGTGTTTCTCCATGTATGTGTTTGCTGTTCAACAGGCTAGAAGGGGGACAATGAGACAGGAGAAAGAGATCTTAAGATAGACGACAAATAGAGAGGGCAGTGGAATACATATCACAGGGAAGTAGAAAAGGGGCTGACTGGGAGAATAAAGGGAGCAAGAAGGTGGTAAAGAGAGAATGCAAGTATTGACTACAGGGAAAAATACATAATCACAAAGAGGAGACATGATGAAAGCCATTAGTTTGCATGCTAGCCTAAAAATTAATAAAAATAAGTAAATAAGAGGGATTATTAAACTCGATTTTGATACATCATCTCCATACTGTGCATAGATATGCACATAAAAGCCCAAAAGGCATAAAAATTCTTAGGTCTGGGTTCTGGGTATTATTCAGTGGTAGGAGACTTTACTAACATGTACAAGGTACTTGATTCGATCACAACAGCAAAATAAAAATGTTTAAGAAAAGAAATCAAAGAGAGCATTTACACTAAAAATGTAGAAAACTAGACATTACCCCAGGGCTTCCCTAACAAAATAATGATAACAACAATAATACAGCAATAACTCAAAGCCCTATTGTTCTTTCTCTCCATCTTAATGACTCTTCTGACCATCTTTCTTTCATTCAGCTCTCCCCGCCCACACCAAGATGAGAAAAATCTAGACACTGTCTGCTTATGCACAGGTAAAGTCTGTGCCTAGAAGTTAAAGTGGTTGGAGTTTGGTGGAGTATGTGACACCAACAGGCGCTGTCACTAAGTATGAACTATTAGGAGGTCATAAGCACACAGTGTGTGAGAAGTCAAAGATCTCCTGCGAGTAAAGGGTGCTGCTTGCAGCTTAGCTTCCCAGAAGAACCAACCTTCTACAATTGTGAACGAAGACCATTCCAGTCACAGACCTCAGCACAATAGGAGTAGGCCACAGACCTCCAGCACGGATGGGAGGAGGTGAGAAGGACTGGAGGGGCTGGTAGAATTGCCTACATAGTCAAGACACTTAGGAATCTACTTGGATTAGCAGGTATCTTGTAAAACTTCTTTTTTAAGAAGACACAATTTATAACCAAGAAAGTTGTGTCCTCTCTCTCAGAAGGACAACTCATGCGTATCATGGGGATCTTTGACTTGGAACTTCTAGTAGGCCACAAGTTCATCCCAGGAGGTAAGACACATAGTGTCCACATTACTACCCGTGCAAGAATGCTCAGGAACCCCAAACAAGCTAGGCAGAGACAGACAGTGACCTGCAGGTTGAACTGGTTGACTCTCTCTTTTAGCATGAGTCTTGAGTCCAATACCTACAAGGTCCCATGAGCCCCCTTCAGCTCCTAGACTACAAGTGGACTCTTTTCTTAGCTGTGTCAAGGCCCATGTGTAGCTAAGGGTGGGTATATCTGCCACCTTCATTAAACGACCACAGTTGGTTATATGAAGAGCAGCATGTCTTCTAAGAAGGGCACAATTCTCTATCATAAAGATCAACCCTGAAGAAAACTATAGGAGAATTCATTGTATTCTTCATCTTTCATTCAGTCTCTCTCATTTCTTAACAATCCACTTCAAGTCACTACATACAAGCTTCTAAATTGTTTTGTTGTTGTTGTTTTAAATTATGTATATGCATTGTCTTGTGCATGAGGATGACCTGTCCACGTGAGTGCAGGTGTCCTCTGGTACCCCAAGAGGGCATCAGACACCCTAGAGCTGAGGTTGCAGGCAGAGGCAGCTGGAAACTCGAGTACTCAGGTACTCAGGGCCAAGACAGGTCCTAATCACTGATCCACCTGTCCAGGCACTGGCACAGGCAAAAAAAAAAAAAAAAGCCACATATTTTTTCTTGTTTTCATGGGTTTCTTGGTAGTTGATAGAGATAAATGACATAAAAAGGGATAACAGCTAATAAGAGACATGTGCTTTTTAAGAAAAATGGTTACACTCTTATGGTTGTATTACAGACACAAACTTGCTCATGTATTCAAATAAAAAATGTCTAAAGGTATGTATATGTATAGTAAAAAAACATTGAAACATTCTGGATTGGTTGGTTTTGTGTTCACTTATCCTTATTTTCCATATATTCTAAGACAAATGTAGGCTATTTTACAATTATGAAGTTTGTTTTGTGAACAGATGAGAAAGAAATATACATATACAAAGGCACAACACTCAATGCCCCTCTTACTGCATATATTTTTGTTTTGTTTTGTTTTTGTTTTTTAAAACAGAGCTTAGCTGTGCATTCCCAAGCTGTCCTCAAACTCATTATTCTCCAATTCTCCATCCTCCTGTTCACAGCGGTTGTTGTCTGGATCATATTTACAAATTTTTGGCATCTTGGTCAAAGAGCTGAAGAAGCAGACACAAATGGCAAAGCCACAAAGGATTGTATTCAAAGGCAAAGCGAGAGAGGAGATAAACGACAAGGGAGCCAAGTCCCCCAGCAAGATTGCTCAAGAGCCTCAGGTGACCTCTCATGACTTTCTTTTGTGGGTCTAGGAAGAGGAAGGGCTGGTTGCTAGGGCTGAGGTATGGGTGGTTTGCTGTTTTGATTGACAGGCTTGAGTTTTATAAGCCTTTTATGCATCTCTTTTCCCATGCTGCATCTGATTTTAAACATGCATAGCAGTAAAATAGTAAACAGGGGATTTGTCGAAGCTTGTCAAAGGACAGTTGACCTTACTAAGGACCACTAAGGTAGTTTTAAGTGTTAGTAGGTGGCTAGTTGCTTTGTTGGGAAAGGCATAGCTCTATGCAGTTGGGGACCCTGGGTTGCTAAACGCTTCGTTGGCAAAGGTGTGTGTGTGTGTGTGTGTGTGTGTGTGTGTGTGTGTGTGTGTAGATCAAGCCAAGAGGAGTCCCAGCTTGGTAAGTCTATGTTTATCTGCCTCCTTCCATCCTCCTCCCTCCTGCCTCAGCCTCCCAAGTTCTGGGATTACTAACATCAAGCATATACCACCACAGTAAACAACTTTACCATTCACCTGTACCCTCAACCCTAGTTAAACATACTTCAGAGAGATGAACCACAAATATTGCTCAGGCTGTCTTACAGCTACATAAAAAGAGAAACTCCACTGATAGAAACTTGATATTAAGATTAAAAGAAAGTATCTGTGGCTGGAGTTGTGGCTCAACTGGTAAAGTGCTTGCCTGTCATGCACAAAATAACTTTGGGTTCTCTCCTAACACCCCACAAAACAAGATGCAGCGATTCATATATTCTGGTGGAGGAGGAGGGAGGATCTGAAGTTCAAGGTTACCGCTGGCTGCATTGCAAGTCTGAAGTCAGCCTGGGCCATATGAGACACTGTAATACCAACAGAAACAAAGTTTAGGAAAATGACTGATTTTCCTGATACTAATAATTTTTTAACTCCTTTCAAAGTCCTCCATGAGACACTACAAAAATATTGTTGTGACATACGTAGAGGCGCTTGAAAGTGGCCTTGACACATTCATCAATCATCTTTTTGATGCACAGTGGCTGCAAATTGAAGAATAAAATAGGAGCTATGCCTGGCTCTTGAGTTCCACATCTATGGACTGCAGCAAATCAAAACTATTCTATAATGGCAAAATGGGATTGGGACACCAACCTAGCCACATAACTTTTGACCTACAGTTTGTCCTGCCTACAAGATGTGCTGGGGGAAAGATGGCATGGAAATTGTGGGAGTGGCCAAACGATGACTAATCCAACTTGAGATAATATAACGCGAGAGGGAGATCACCCCTGATCTGCCTGGAGGGTCAGGATCCAGAGGTGGGGTAGTCCAGAAACCTAGGATTGAATCAAACAAACATAACTGACAAAAAGTCAGTCAATTATTCTGAATGATATTCGATCTACTCATAAGCCTATGCCAGCTGTCGTCGAAACTTCACCCAGGATCTAATGGAAACAGATGCAAAGACCCACAGCCAAACATTAGGCAGAGCTTGAGGAATCCTATAGAAGAGGGGGAGGCAGGATTGTAGGAGCCAGAAGGTCAATGACGCCACAAGAAAACTCTCAGACTCACCTCACCTCGGCTCATGGGGACTCACAAAGACTGAACTGATATCCAGAGAGCCTGCATGGAACTGACCTAGGGTCCCTGTATATGTGTGACAGTTTGTGTAGCCCTCTTGTGGGTCTCCTAAGAGTGGGAGCAGGGGCTTTCTCTGAGTCTTTTGCCAACTTTTGGAATACTATTCCTCAACTGGGTTGCCACGCCCAGCCTTAATACAAAGAGAGAGGTTTAATCTTGCTGCAAATTGATACTCATGGGAGACCTGCCCTTTTCTGAACAGAAACTGAGTAGGAATGGATTGGGGTAGGAGCAGGAAGAAGGTGGATGGAAGGACTGGGGGCACATAAGGAAGGAGAAACTATGGTTTGGATGTAAAATTTATAAATAAATATCAAAAATATTCTATAAAACAAATAGTTGTGATTTTTCAGAATATGTATTGTTTCTCTATCCTTGATATTGGTCCTTAAATAATGTAGTATAGCAACTCTTCACACAGCATTATATTGCATTAGGTATCTTCAGTAACCTAAGAATTATTAATGTATAATATATTATATATAATGCATTTCTTTATAAATACACAAAGATGCATACAGATTATATGTAGATGCTATGCCATTTTATATAAGAGACTTGAGTATCCATGGAGTTTGGCATCCAAGGAGATGGGTGCTAGGCCCAGTCCTTCCCACCAAGGGGGAACTCCACTTTCTATTCATATCACATGAAATGTTCAGTTACTGGGAAAGTAAATGAGTAATTATTCCCAAAGTGGTTTTATGTTGTGACTTTGTGATTCATGTTCCCATCTGAGAATGAATAAACAAGAGCAAGTCACAATTTCCCACTAAAAGGATTTCATTTATTAACTAGAATTTTAAAAAGAAATTTCTCTAACAGTTAAAAATTGTATCATTGCTAAGGATGGTGGTGTATGTATTCAGCACTAAGGAAGTAGAAGCAGAATTGAGTTCCAGGCCAGCTCAAGCTACATAGTAAAATCTTATCTCAAAATGAAAAACCAAAGGAGAGAAATATCAAGATAAAGTTAGTCTGCAGGGTTCAGTAACTCAAACTGTAATTAATTAAAGAAACGCATGCCCAGTGATCTCTCTTCCTGAGGCAAGAGAGAGGGAAAGAACCATATTGTCCTGGTCTCAGAGTAGGCAAAGTTCCTTTAGAGGACCAACCCAGGCTTCACAACATGCCTGTGCTTACAGAAAGCCACGTTTTCAGTGAGTCTGGGATGCTGCCATCTACAATTGCCAGGAAAATGACATAGAGCTAGAAAGTGACTCCCAGAAATCCTACTAGGGAAAATATTACACCATCTTATGTGGGCTATTCCCCAAGACTTGAGCCCAAATGACTATTACTATATCCAATTTTCATGAAGACAGAACTGTTGTGGAAGGCCGCTAGTTCGTTCCCAGCTGCTCAGCCCCAAAATAACCACACAGAAACTGTATTAAATAAATCACTGACCAATCACTTAAGCATATTGCTAGCTAGCTCTTACATTTTAATTTAAGCAAGTTCCATTATTTTATATTTTACCACAAGGCTTGTGGCTTACAGGCAAGGTTTCAGCTGGCAGCTTGCATCTCTGCCCTATGGCAGCTTCATGGCGTCTCTCTAACTCCACCATCTTTCTCTCAGCATTCAGTTTAGTTTTCCCTGCCTAGCTCTATTCTGCAAAGCCACTGGCCAAAACAGCTTCTTTATTCATTAACCAATAAAAGCAACACATACACAAAAGGACTTTTTCCCACACCATGGAATGAAATAGTATTGCTTGTTCTCCAACTCTGTTGAAATTCTTAGTCCCAGTGGACTGAATGCCTGTGTTCTCCTTAAACTGATCCTCCTGAGAAGAGATACAAGATGTAAGGCCTGAGAGGTGGTGTGAGACTGCAATCTCGGGGCTTGGAAGACAGGCAAGGGGATTGTGAGTTCAAGGTTAGCCTGGTCTACATATGGAGAACTTGAGAGAGGTGAGGGGGGAGAAAGAAGAGGCTGAATTATGCATTTCTGCTTTCTGTGACAGAGAGCACATGAGAAGACAGTCTTCTGCAAAATAGGGAGCTGGTCCTTGTCAGACACCAGGTCAGCCAGCGTTTTGATATTGAAATTTTCAGATTCTAGGAACTGTAAGGAATTAATTTACATTGGTTAAGCCCCTCCCACTATGAGATTTTGTTGTAAGCATCTGGACAGTACTAAGACGTACATGTGAAGGATAATTGTGATTGTTTTAATCTCAAAAGCTACTAGTTTATATGTAAACTTTGGCAACTTACTGTAATTTAAAAATGCAGTGCTTTAACACAGTAACAATTTATGTTTTGAACACTTATGATCCATAGAGCTGTCTGTTATGTGCTGTGGGGCATATGAAGACAGGAAGACACACACACACAAAGAGGCTGAGAATACAGCTCTATGGTGCTGTACACCTAGCATGCACAAGGCCCTGGATTCAATTCTCAGCTCCACAAAACTCATGTGCAAGAAAAAGAAATTATAAAGGGAATGGAAAGAAGGCAAGAGAGGGAATTATCAGGCCACAGTTCACTGTAATAACTTCTAAATACACATAAAAGTTATGCTCAGAAGAACAGGGTTAGCTCATGTCCTGGGCACTTCAGAGCAAAAACTCATACCACTGTTTCAACTAAGTAGATTTAACTCAAAATGTAACAGGAAATGAATCAAATATTTTTATCAGCTAGGTCCCAGTCCATGCTTTTATTAAGTGATTGTCAAAGCAGTGAAGTTCATCCTAACTTCAGCACAAGTGGATGGAGGGGAGGAAGACACACTCAGGCCATGTGGGTAGTACTGAGCTTCAGCACAAGTGAGTGCCATCCAGGGGAGTGTGGTGAACCAACAGGGGGCCTTGTCCTTAAAGAAAACCAACTCCTCCTCCCTCAAAAACTATTAACTGCCAACAGCTCCTCAACTCAGGGTACGGGCTCGTGAGCTTCCTCCCTCTGTGTTGGGGATTGACTAGGTTGGTCTGTGTAGGTCTTGTGCAGGCAAACACGATTGCTGTGAGTTTATTAGTGCAGTGTTCCTGCCACACACGTGGGTAGTTAGTACTGGGCTTCAGTGCAAGTAAGTGGAGGGGAGGAAGACCTGCTCAGACCGAGGGGGTAGTTAGTACTGGGCTTCAGCACAAGTAAGTGAAGGGGGAGGAAGACCGGCTTAGATTGAGCGGGTAATTAGTACTGAGATTCAGCACAAGCGAGTGGATGGAAGACCCGGAAGATGGAAGAGGAAGACCGGAAGATGGAAGACCGCTGTCTCTCTGTTCCTCCCTGACCTCTACTTTTTACAGTCTTCCCTCTCTCTCTTCCTGTGTGGGTCCAGAGCCTTAGAGGGATGGCGTGTGACACAGGTGTGCCCTTTGTGGCAGAGCACGCCACTGTCACGTATTCTCTGTACCCTGACTTCTGCATTAGCCACTGTTCTGCAGTGGGACTTTGCATCCTGATTCTTCTCTACAACTCTGGGGAGAGCTCGCTCCAACATCTGAGAACAAAACAGAAAACAAGCCCATTTGCTCCCTCGTGGTTCAGGACGTTGGTTTTTATTCTTAGAACTGCACCTGCATTGAATTATCTGAGAAGATCTGAGATATTTTACTATTCCACCAACACATGGGAAAATCTACCACTCACCATGTGTCTATGCCCCCCCCTTTTTGTTCATTTCTGTGATTTCATTACTGAAAAGACTTCATAGCCTTTGTAATCCCAAACTCTGTAGGCTCGCAATAGAACTACTAAAAATATTATAGCTCGAACCAATTTGGTAAACAAAAATAAGAATTCAACTAGGATACTGAATGCCAACGGCCCGAGTGTCTTGTGATTAAAACATGACGTCTCATTTTCATGAGTTTTACAGCTAAATTAGAAAGATTTATCAGCTTCCACAAGGAGCCCCCTGGAGGAAGCAGGGCTGCACGCAGTGATTAATGATAACCCGTTTCCACACTGTGGAAAACTACCGCTCTCGAACTGTTCATGGATGAAGGACCAGTGTCTTGAAGGAGGAGGAATAAGGGTGAGGGCACCATAAAACCACAAATGAGTTTCATCTCCCAATGTCTGATATGCACCCTTCAAAGACAAGCTCAGTTCTGATCAGCTGCCCAAACCTTCCCTGCTAAGGGTTAAGTTTCTTCTACAGTGCAGTCACTCTGGCCTACGAAAGTGTGCGCTGTGATTAAGGAGCATCATGGTTGCAGTCAAACAGGTCAGGGTCTTCAGAGGGGTGCTTGGCAGGTTCATCTCTTTAACCTCAGTTTTCTCATCCACAAGAATGGGAAGAACCCTATAAACATGTAATTGTTTTTGCTTGAAGAATTACATGAAATAATGCACAAATACGTAATTCCATTTTTAAATAAATGCCAAGAAACTGGTGGCGTTATATAATCATATCGCTCATGCACAAATTTGGTTTCTGTGTGATTGTGTCACTAGCCAGAATGCAATTTTGTATCAAATAGGGAATGTTTTATTTAACATACGGAGAGAAAAGGAAAAAAGGTAAGATAAAGAAGAGAGAGGGAAACATACAAGATTTTCCCCCTAAATGATTTCTGTGGAACTTCGCTCTTTATTTCAGGTTTTGGTTCTTATGAGCCAATTTGAATGTTTCAAAAACTTCTACATTAGGAACAGTGTAAGATCCCAAAGTCGTTTTCATTCCGATATGGAGAAAGACAAAGTGTGAGCGGCTTAGGCACACGGGAGTGGGCAGCAAGAAACGAGGCGGGGGTAAAGCGTGTCTGTACAGCAGACAGTGTGGCAGCCCTCCAAAGTCCTCCAAGCTCTGACCACGCGCAGCAAGCTGGAAGCTAATCTGAACCTTGATCCTGCTGTGGAAATCCTGGAGTGAACTCAGAACAGGGGCGTGTCCCTGGCTTTCCAAGGGGCGGCACATCTGGACCACAGTCTCCAGACATTAATCTCTCTGTCCTGTATTTATCCTCTATCCAGAGAAGTAAGAAAAAGTCAAAGTAGCCCATGGCCACCATGTCACGTGTCCTCTGTGTGTTTGGCTTGGTTTTATTCATGTGATTCTCTGTGGGCAAAGTGACTCCTTGACAAAGGATCAACTGGAAATAGCCAAACCTTGCCTCCTCTATTGATTCCTTCACAAATAAAGGCCGCTTTAGCTTGAAACCTAGTGTTAATTTAATTAATTTAATTGATACCTAGTGTTAATGCACTTAATGTGCTGAGGACCCAGTCAAGGTTCTCCTTAGAGCTAGTTAGAGAAATCTAAAAGAAGGCAGGAAGGGAGGAAGGGAGGAGATGAACTCTTTAACAAGCTTTTTGATTTGGCATCCTTGGGGGCTCTCAGAAACACCAATAACATGTCACTGACATGCTGTCACAACTATTCCTCACGTCTAGGGCAGCAGACTCATTTACTGGGGTCACCTTTATCCCAAATACTGAGTCATTGGCCAAGTTAGTCCTTGCCCCCTCACAGGCCAGGCAATCAAATGGGCCTTGGTCCTACTTAACTTCCCAATTGCTACTCCAGAGATGGTGCTTATAGAAACCAAGGGCACACCTTGTCATACCTTCCTTCCGTCCCTCCTCTCAGTAGACCAACCATCAGGAGGTTCACTCTTGATGTCTACCATGGCTAGAGATCTAGAATCCTGAATGTCTACACAGACAGCTCTCAGTCAGGCCTATTCTTGTCTTGCCTGCTGCCTGTCCTCAGGTCGGGTCAATTCCCCTACAATTACCAGCACATCTAGGCAAAAGGCCTAGAATATCCTGACTGCATGTAGAATTCAGTTTATAGACTCAGGTTATAGACTCTGTGTTTGTGTTCCCCATACCTCTGCCCAAATGTGAGGCAGACACCCCATCTCCCAGTGAAACTGTATATGAAGCAGCGATGGGTATTAGGGGTGTGATGTGGAGCCTCTCATCCTAGGTGACAACAGGCTGGAAACTCAAACCCCAGTGGCAAGAGAGCCAAAAGGAGACAGGGCCAAAATCCCCAGCTGCAGGAGGGGCCCTGGCCTTTGATAGTCCTGACAGCAATCAAGGTAGGAGAGCAGTGGCTGCAGCCTGCAGAGAACACCATAGCAACCAGGATGGGCAACTTTCTGCCAGCTCTTCCCTGGCTGGCCTCTTGCTGACCTTATTTGCATGACCACACCCACCCAAGGACCAGCTGACTTAACATAAATCTGGATGTTCTGGGGATGCAAGAAGAGATGACGCTGTGGAGGAGACCGAGAAGGAAAACTGACAAAGACAAACTCCCCAGCTCCCCATGCTGGGACTTCTGTCCCAGAGAGATCCCTTGAGCCAGTCTCAGGGACCCAGGGAGCTGCTGCAGGGAGAGGGGCCTGCACCCACCTCAGCCACCAGAGACCTGCAACTCTGTGCTTCAAGACCTGAGACGGTTCTGCTCCTGCTACATCTGTCTATGATCAACAGACTTGCTCTCCAGAGACTGTTCTCAGCTGACACCCAAAGTCGTCTGAGACTTTGAGAGTTTTTCAGCTGTAACACAATTTTTCTCAGCTGAAACCCCAAAGCTTGATGAGAACATGAGGGTTTATTACCTGCAATGTCTCAGCTAGGCTTGACCTTGTTGTCACCCAGGGGCTCAGAGTTCTTACTTTCCCATTCAAGGTGTTAATTGCTGCAGGGCAAATAAAGTCAGCCTTGCTTTCTCCTCGCTGTCTTCCCCCTCCATTCTTGGAGGAAGAGTGGACAAGCACCAGGTTAGAGGAAGGAGGTAGCCTCTACTGATCACCTCAACAGGGCTTTCTGAGAAATAATTATTTTAAAATGAGCCCAGAGAAGTGAGAGTAGAGCCTCATAATAGGATACGTATCCTCATCAAAGAGGAAACCTTTCTCTCCCTTCCCTCCCCTCCCCTTCCCTCCCCTCTGCTTAACCTCCCCCTCCCCACCCTTCCTTCCCTCATGTCTTTCTCTTGCATTTTGTATCTTTGTACCCAAAGAAGTCCTTGTGTGGACACCAAGCAGAAGAACCCAGCCACGCTAATGCCTCAATCTTAACACCCTAACCTCTAGAACCACAAGAAGCAGGACTTGTTATTTAAGCCCATTTGATCCATGGCAATCTGATTCCATATCCCAAACTGACAGAGTTCATGATCACAGCCATGATTCCCTCACAGTTACATATGGTCTGGAGCAATTTGAATCCAGAGCATCCCCATGACACCTGGCCTGAAGGCAGTGACCAGCCACAGTCCAGGCCCGCAAAATGAGTTTCATAGAGTAACCTTAACCACTGGGCATTCCAGATGTCAGTCAAAAAAATAGTTCTTGGTACTAGTTCATGTATCTAATAAGCTTGTTTCTGGGTAAATCCTTTCAGCCACCAATCAAGAGAAGAGGTCTCTTTTAGCTTGTTGTCTATGGCCATGATAAAACCATTACCAATAGCAGCTTGTAGAAGAAAGGGTTTCTATCAGTTGTAGTCCATTATGAAGAGAAGACAAGGCTAGAAGTCCAGACAGGAACTGCAGCTGAGCCCATGGAGGAAGACAGCTTACTGACTTGCTTACCATAGCTTGAGACATTTTCTCAATTGAGATTCCTCATCCAAGATTATCCTAGCTTGTGTCCAGGTGACAAAAAAGCCTAGCCAGTACTGGCCTGGTTTGCTAAGAAATCTGTTTCCAGGTAAGCGGAAGAGGCTGTCAGGTAGCCAGTGCCTTCCCAGCTTTGCCTGTCAGTGTCCAGGCTCTGTAGGGTCTGAGCATCTTTAGCATCTTCCCTTTTACGTGACAAAACTCTTATCCCAGTTTCCCAAATAAAGAGATCCTCAGAGAACCACAGCAACTTGACCAGAACTCCATGGCTTAGGGATAATAGCAATGTAATTTCCCTTACATGTAATCTACTGAGTACATACCATGTACTAAGGGCTGTTCCAAACACTTTACTTGAATGAATTCATCTTCTAAACCTTCCAATTACCTATATGACAGGTTGTTGACATATAGATCAGTCTTCTTTCAGGACTGAGAAATCCAGGTTGCTAAGAAACCAGTACCTTGCTGGAAGTGTCCTAGTGAGCTGAGAAATCAAGATTGGAAGAGAGCTTTCTTAAACACAAACTCCAGCCTACAATGAAAGCATGACATCTATTTGGGCTGTAAACTTGGAATCTCCAGATGTCTCAGGAACATGTCACTCTCAGCAGATAAGACATAAAGTGGTGTCTTGCCTGATGGCTGGGTTCCATGTGCTACCTCTCAAGTTGAGGACCCAGCTCCTGCTCCTGCCTCCTCTCTTATAACAGGTGCTTTGTAGGTTCCTCAGGTGGCCAAGTTCAGCATGAGTGGGGATAAAACCTCGGGCATCCAGCATGTTAGGCAAGGGTTCTAGTGCTAAGCTTCTCCCCAGCCCTGAGCAGTGAATCTGAATGCTCTATGACTCAAACCAGGGCAACAGTCTACATGGAGATCACTGACAGATTTTGCTTCTAAAGTAAAAGCATCTTATAGTATCCAGTAATTACAGTTAATTATTGTTTGAAAACTGACCTTGGTCTACACCAATGCATTAGGCAAATGAGTTTTTGTAAAGCCTGCTAAATGAAAAAAATAAGAGTTGAAATTGAAAATTAAAGTTACTCACAGGAAGAATGGCTTGCTGTTGTAAATTCTTTTAAGGAAATACTGACTTTAGGACAGTCATTTAACCATTTATTCAAAGGGATCAAAGTGTACAAGTCCAGCACCCCTTCCTGCATGGATTGGATGTACCTTACTGTTTTGTTAGTTTTTTTCTTACAAAAGCCATGTTTGGGGCCTGACATTTGCTCTCAAAGTATAATTTACACTGTACAGTTCACTGAAGGTAGTTTTCTTGTCAGCAATTGCCACAATTTATTGTTTATACATTGTCAAAAGAAAGTTTCTAATCCTTCCTTGTGACTTTTATTGTATCTTGTGGACAAATTAATTACTTTCCTATGGGCCTGCCTCTCTACCTTCAAAATGCGAGTTTTGCGGAAGTGTAATATACTAGTCCCTGCCCCATTCCCTATGCACTCAAACCCAGTCCTCTGTAGCTCTGGGCTGTCCTGACAGTTCTGTGGTAAACTCTGTTAGACAGAGGACAGGCGAGGTGGCTCAGTGGGGAACGGTGCTAGCCCTGCACACCTGCAGACCTGAGTTCAGTCTCTGTAACTCATATAGAGGTGAGAAGGGAGAACTGGCTCCATAGAAGCTGACCTCTGACCTCCATGTGTGTGTATCATGGCATGCATCCCTCCCCCCTATAAACGATAATAATAGTTCAATTTTAAAATGCTGAAGAATTAAAAAAAATGTACTAATCCTTCTGGAACCTTTTACATGTTCTCAAAAGAGGCCCACGAGCTCTGGTTTAATTGAGGTAGCAACAGACAGACAAGGGAACTTCTCAGTCCTCTGGGGAACCATGAGTCCAGCATCTCAAGGTTGATGGTGCTGGTGCCCTTTTTCCCTCCAACCCATGCCCGCATTGGCTTGTTGGATCAGGTGTCACACCTCCCTCCACAACAGTTCCCACAGGCTCACTCCCAACCTTACTTCTACAACAGCGACTTGCGTCTAACTCTTCCTAATCCCCTGAGTGATCATACCTTTAGGGACCTAATATCAAACTTTACTGATAGACATAACCATGTGGTTATGATCTTGGCCTTCCTAACAGTCATGGTCTTCCTAGCTAGAGGTCCCTCATCGGCTGACCTCCACAGTTTGACCCAACATTCCACGTTCACTCCTACTCCTACATCTCGGCCATCAGTTCCATTGTGATGAAACATTTAAGCCCTACGGCCAGGAGACTCCCATCCTCCCGGATTGCTGCCCAGAGCTGTAAGAGCTTTTGCTCAATAATTGTTTATTCTTCAGCTTGGAGTGATTGCCAACATCATTAAGACTGACAAGGCCTGTCCACAGGCCATTGCCACTCAGAGGAACAGCATCTGGCTCCACCTCAGGGGCAGAGCATCTCAGTCAGCCTCTACACAGACCCATCCGTCCGTTCAGAGGCGTCGCAAGGGCATTTCATCTACATATTAAAATGTTAGAGGAAAGAATGCAGACTAGAAATGTCTGTTATAACCCAACATCAAACTCCTTCTTTTCAAATCCCAACTGTAAGACTTCTTCACAAAATCAGAAATAACTGCCAGAAATATTTCTAAATTTGTTCTCCTGAATTCATTTAATTGAAAAAAAAATAACCAAAACCCAAATAAACCCAAAATGTCTTCCCTCACACACTCGAGGAAGTTTTAGAGTTTCTACCAACTCTGGTAAGGGTTTAAACTGGGCATCTAGACTTTAGTGTATCTTACCTATTAATTAATATAGAGAACTGAATAACCTTTCAACTAATATTTCTCTGTGTTATGTCATAAAAGTTTGAGGGTTTTTTTTTTTTTTTAAAAAAAAATAGGTTATCGCTCTGTAACACAATCTAACCTGAAACTCACTGGCTAGTCCAGTCTGACCTTAGATTCATGGCAATACTCCTGGCTCAGCCTTCTGAGTACTGGATTCACAGACCTGAACACCCACATTCAGTTTCTTTTTTTTTTAATTTTTACTTTTAAGATTAAAACAAATGTGTGTGTGTGTGTGTGTGTGTGTGTGTGCGGTGCACATGTGAAGGGAACTGGCCTGATAGCCAGGGGCTGGAGCCCTCTTTGCCCACAGCAATAAAAACCCTAACATAGTAAATGCATGGACAATAAAAAAATACATAATTTATTTAATTTGAGTCATGAGCATCCATTATTTAGGATACTGAGTCAGCTATTATGTCACTAGCATCCATTTCTATTTTTTTGCTAAGGCATTTTATATATGTGATGGGAGATATGTCTTTGTCACTTAGAGACTCAATTTAATCACCTTTTTATGAAGAAATACATGTGTGGGGAAATTGTGTAAAATTTATACAGCTAAATTAATAAAGCAGAACTTGCCAGGTGAGTTATCCCCTTTGGCAGTCATTAAGTGGACTGGCCTATGCAAATATCACTACTTTTTGTATGGTAGACAGCATGTGTTTATTCTGGTCATGGAGCTAACATTTACCCCTCTTAGAATATACAACAAATACCTAAAGAAGGCCAGTAACAAGTTTAAAAACTTAAACTAAAACACAAACTTGATAAGACTAAGCGTAAATTATCTCAGGACCATGTTTTGAAACTGAAGCAGCCTTCACATTGATGATAAACAAATGTGGAGAACAGTCCTAGCTGAGGAGACATGTAACGCTGTTCTCCCTCACTGGTAACAAGATGGCGAGTCTTCCAAACAGCCGCCATGTTTCCTGACACATTACATGCCTTGAGGTTCTCTGCTGGTTTGGGTTTGTTTGTTTGAGACAGATTCTCCACTATGTTAGACCGGACTGACATTAAACTTGAGATCCTCCTGCCTCTGCTTCACAAGTTCTGGGGTTTCATGTGACTCCAGAGGTCTGGCTTACTGAGATTCTTTGGCTTCAACTCAACATAAGGGATTCAGGCTTCTGTAGGCAAATAAAGATGAATTAAACAGCATAAATATGGCAACAGAACTCCTTGGCAAGGCGGTGACTATAAGCGAGGGCTCATGCGGACTGCCTTTCAGAGTTTGGGACCTAACAGTGATAAGCCAGAAGGTCTGGGTCTATGCAGCCCCTGGTCCACTCAGCTATTTTGATAGAGTAAGCAAGCTTCATCTCAGTGGGAGAACAATCTCACTGATCTGGCCACCCCAGTCACTGAAGGGAGACAGACCTTGGCTGACAGCCCTATGGCCCCCGGGCTTCTGAAGAGGACAGTGTTATTTCCAAATGGAAGACAAAATTACCAGCTGACCGAATAGACAGACTGCTGCTTCGTTCATTCTGAGAACTGTCAAGAAAGTGGGAAATAAGGAAGTGCATGAATTAAAAGCAAGGATTTACTGAGAAGCACAGTAAATGACTCTAGAGGAAACAGGCCATGCTAACTAAAATAAACAAATGATTAACCTTGATAACGGGCTTGAAGAACTTTGCTGATGATCTCCATCATCTTTTCTCTCTGCTAGCTGATAAGTAACACATGGTAAACTTGGGTTTACAGCCTCACTTCTCAGACTTTAATGCCCATATAAATCTTGTCTGGGAATCTTGTTGAAGCCCAGGTTCTGATTAGGCAGGCCTGGCACGAGGCCCAAGATTCCCCACGTCTACAAACTAAGAGTGGTACTTACAATGCAAAAGACCCTTTGAATAGCAAAGTGCCAGACCCCCGCCCTCACACATGAGCACACACACACACACACACACACACACACACACATCTCTGTGCAAATCTGTGAGTCTTCACTTACATTAAGCCTCCCTTCATTACAACTACACTATTCATCAGTATTGACAGCAACTAAAGGCCACTAGTAACTTTTAGAAACACTTGATGGCTAGGGAAGTTGAAATTACCTGCTTCAACACAGTGTGCATTTCATTCATCCGAGTGGTCTCGTGGCCCTGATCACACTTCATAGACACTGCTTTTGTCCTAAGATCCTAAAATGGGCAGGAGGCCAATGTTTCCTTCTCAGACTGCCTCTAGACTAAGAATTCTAATAAACTGATTTTCACCAGGCCTCCATAGGGGGCACCGTTTGTCATCAGAGCTGAGGGAGGTCTGTGAGATTCCTTGACTGTATGCCTGGGTTCATTCTCACCTCCAGTGCTGACTAGCCACAGTCTGTGAGTAGAGCTACCTAACTCTGTATACGCCACGACATGGTTTCGTCTGTACTCTGTCATGGATGCACTGAATAGTGGGGACACTTTGTGAATTACTGTTTGCGGGGAGGAAGAGAATTTGCCTAGGGATCGCAACTCAAGTCCCATGCTTGTGGAGCAAGGCATTTGACTGACTGGGCCATCTCTCCAACCCCCTGGAGATTATTCTTCTACTCGTCTGGAGAATAAATTGAAGGTTAGAGGGGCTCCTTGAGTTCTTGCTCTCTTTGCCAGCAGCACGTCTTGTCTCCCTGTTGAGGACCCAAAGATGGGACAGGTAGCAGTACTCCAATTAAACACCCAGCAAGCCTGCTTGGTTCTTTGGTCAGTGTGGTTACGTGCAGAATTGCAGTGCTCAAAAGAATGCTGACTTAATTCTACACCTGCCAAAAAGCCTGAATCTCCTTCCATCAACGGAGTGCCCTAAACATCTCCAGAGATTTCTAAACAGAGCAGCTAACAGAATCAACCCTGAAGACAAGTGAGTTCAAGAATTATCCAAAGACTTAGTACTCAGTCCCCATCATCAGAAAGTCAAGGAAATGATAGAAACCATCAGGCAGTTATCAATGAAGTAATATCTTCCTGGCATGGTGATTGAGGAAAAGGAAGGGAAGAAGAGAAAAGAGCTACAAAGGCTTGTGAACCCTGGGACCTTTTCTGAGCTGTTCTTAGACTAAGTTTTAAAGGGAAAACAATGTTTCTCTTTAAATATTCAAATAAGTTTGATTATTGATTCTCTGTAATAATAACCACAACAACTGTCACTTTTAAAAGGATGAATACTGTAAATGTCATAAGCTTAATGTTTCATTGATAACATCGCATAACAATTCATTGATTAAAAGAGCATTGGTGTTCTCCATAATTACTATGTCATGCAAGACAAGAGGGACAATGCACCAGACTCCAAGCTTCTATCTTCCCAGCGGTTTTTCTCAGGCAAGGTGCAGGCCTGCAGACGTGAGAGTCTGTTATCTTCATCCCTTGCTTCCTATCTCGTGTGGATAAAGAGGGCTCCAGCCCCTGGCTATCAGGCCAGTTCCCTTCACATGTGCACATTTAACAGCACTACAGGGTCTGCATTCCTTCCCCAAGTGCAACATTCTCTGAAGTAAATGACCAGCTCTGCCCAAGGACACTGTGACATCAACCCTGGAGCCCCACAATGGTCTGTATTTTCTCCCAACTCACACGCCGTGACCCTATCTTTAGAAGATGGGTGAGCACTCTACAAGCCACAGAGGCATCAGGCAGCCAGGAAATAAACCTCTGCTGACCCCAAAGGTGACAGATCAGGCGGCTACAGAAGATGTCCCATTTTTTGCTTAGGTACGCAACTAGCCTCCACTTCAAGGGAGGTGGCGGGAGAACCAAAAAAAAAAAAATCTGAAAAACCTCCAGAAAACAAATCAGCATTTTTCTCTTTCTCTCTTGGAACCAGTAGCTTCTTCCAGCAGTGGAAATGTTGAAGTCAAATGTTTCTCAGGCAACATCTGGAACAATTCACCTCCTCATCAGGATTCTTTGCCTGGTAGGTTTAACATCAGGGTTTGGGTGTTCTCCTCCCCTGTCTTTACAGCCCTTTTGCAATGATATTCATCCATATCTTCTCTACAGATTCTTATTCCAAAGAAGATAACAAAGGAAAGAGTCTTCTGTTAGAAGCCAGAAATAAGGGCATAGGTGAATTCAGAGTGTACTGCCAACTTCGGGTTGTGTCAGCTCAGTCCCTCTCTGTTCTTGTCATTGTTCATGAGTGAATGTCAGCTTTGTAGAGAGGGTGCATTGCCACGTTTATCTTGCATGGTATAGTGATTATGGCTAGATATCATTTGGCAATGAGATAGGCCACGTATGATAGGGGCGTCTTCAGACAAAGAAGCTGGGAATGGGCAACCCCCTGAGTCGTGGAGGTGGACAGACGTGAATTTTTTATTCAGGGACCACGTTTGAACTGCTTTGAGTTTAAAACCATGTAAATGTATAGCCTTTCCCAAAATGCTAAGCTAAAATTTCCAAAGGCTGTAGAGCTTTATGGAACACCAAGTGGTAGGACTTTACAGGCAGCAAATGAATGTTAAAGAAAAGCTTCAGGGCCTAAATGGAAGTAACATGCACAAAAGCAGAGACTTGTATATTAGATTTCTGTTACCATCCTCACACTCACTCAGGGCACCATTCAGAGAACCATAGGTAGGAAGGCTTTTTTTGAATAATTTATTATTAGGTATTGGCGTATGTGTGCCTTTGTGAGGTTGTGCGCTCCACGTGCACTCTGGTTCCTTCACAGAGCACGGAGCATGGGATCATTCAGAACTAGAGTTACAGGAAGCTGTGCTTCTCTGATGGGGGTGCTGAGAACTGAACCCAGCTCCTCTGCACGAACAGGAAAGTGCTTGTAGCTGCTGATCCATCTCCCCACACCTCTTGTTTTTTTAAAGTGCCAATAATAGGGTGCAGAATAATTATATTTTTAAAAACAGAAAATACGAAGATTATATGCACCTTCTCAGTCTAAACAACACACCTTTGATTCACTTTCTGGTACGAGGAGCTGGCGTGTGGTGGCAAGGAAGTAATGGTGAGAACAGCCAGGCAGGGAAGACAGAAAAAGGCCACTGAAGGAGCTGTGCCAGGACAACAGAGGACTAGAGTATTCGCCTCTGCGCTTCTCATCTTCATCAGTAAAGGTGTTGAGAAGGTGACCCAAATATGGTTACTGGAAATGGGCTGGCCGTGCTGGATAGGCTTCTTGAAGGACCTAGGGAAAAGAAAGACTGGGAATTCCAGTGCATTTTTTTTTTCTTTCAGGAAAGACTCCGTGCCTCAGAAGCCAGCACAGTGGGCCCCATAGCCAAGTTCTAAAACGGGCAACAGAAACCATTTTTCATTTATGACAGATCACTTGAGGTTGACCAGTAAAATACCCTTTATGTATATCAGCAGGATTTCAGAACCATGACACTTCAACAGCTCGTTTGTCTTGGGGGGGAAGAGCAGCTTCCCTGAGACAGTGTTTGTGTTCTTCCTTGGAGATAGAGGAAAACACGGGCTGGCAAGCCGCCATCTTTGTTTTCATCAGCTTGCTCTTCTGCAGGCCTACACCGTCAGCTCTGTGAGAAGAGAGAAATCAATAAAAAAAATAAATAAGTAAAGAAAGAAAGAAAGAAAGAAAGAAAGAAAGAAAGAAAGAAAGAAAGAAAGAAACTATCTCTTGCTTGCAGGAGGCCAATTCCAGACTGTTTCTTGGCTCCGAAGCAAGTATCTGTCAGTCAGGGTCAGGAAGGTTTCTGTCGCAATTCCTTGTGAAATCTCTTACACATTCTAACTGGGAATCAAGGAGAACTTTAAGGATGGGAACACAGAAGTGCCAAGGTGCCAAAGCTTGGCTTCAGGCAGCTTTACGTTTGTGGCACACACAATGGAGAGGAGGAGTCATGAACTGTGACCCAAAACGGAAGGTGAAGCAGACTTCAGAGCAGAGGTAAAGCTACCAACTGCTTTGCAGTAGGCCTTTCATATGGAGGTCAAGTACTGCAGGCAAGGGCATCATTTTGAAAGAAGTTGGTTTCCTTTAAGAGCTGTGACATTACCACAGGACAGGGATGCCACAGAGAGTGAACTTCCCTGATAATCAAAAGGTTTTTCGAACAAGATCTCTCAGTTATTTTTCTGTCGCTGTGCCAAAAATATATCAGTTCAAGGATACAGTTCATAGTAGTGGGGAAATCAAGGCAGCAGCAGCTTGAAGTGAATGGTGATGTTGCACACACTGTCAAGAGGCAGACTTAAAAAGAATGCTGCTGTTCACCTCTTGTCTTCATTGACACAGTCCAAGATCCAGTGACGGTCAGAAAAATGTTGTCACCCATAGTAGATGGGTGTTCTCACCTTAATCATTAATGGTAAACCCCTATGGGCACCCTCGCAGGCCAGTCTCCCAGGTAATTCTACCACTAACCATCATACAGCATAATTTAAAATCCTATAGGATCCAGTCAATGATCTCTTGTTTCATTTCTTCTCCTCATCAGCATTTAGTTTCAAACACACAACTACTTAACCATTAGGTAAATGTCCTTTTCTGTTCACTGTCTGATCCTTCCATCTAGAACTCTTCCTGGCCTCCCTGTCCCATGTCATCTGGCAGTGTCACTTCCTCTTCAGTTTAGGTGCTATCTTCTTTTGACTCAATGATCGCTCACGCCACTTTTGAAGATGTAGGCTTTAGTCTTCACCGGGTATGGCCTAGTCAATCAACCAGAAAAAGGTTGTATTTGGCAAGACAGTTTGTTCTATATGGATCTCAAAAGATGGATCATGGTGTCATGATGCAACCAACCTGGAATGGGAAATATGCAAAGAAAGAGAGAATGGAAGGAAGGAAGGAAGGAAGGAAGGAAGGAAGGAAGGAAGGAAGGAAGGAAGGAAGGAAGGAAGAAAGGAAGGAAGGAGAGAAAGGACTCTTTTGTGGTTTCCAGGTCATAGTACAGGCAAATCAGGATAAACTGGAATAGAATTAGCTAGTTTGAAGAATTTAGCTGGATTTTAGAATTTGGAAATTGGTCAAGATACTCACTGGATGAAGCACTTGCTACGCAAGAGTGAGAATTAGAGTCTTTACCCAGAACCCAGGTAAAAACCTGGCAGGTGTGGCAATCACCTACAAACCTAGCACTCGGGAGGCAGCGGCAGGTGTTCCTTGAGCCAGGTTGGCTAGTTAGACTCTCCAGAATTGGAGAGCAGCTTTAAATAGGTGGCACACGCAAAGAAGAGACAGTCGTGAACTCTGGTGAAATTGTTGAGTCCTTTGCTTCAGTAAGAGACCTGCCTCAATAAATTAAGTGAAGATTAATTAAAGAACACATTTCAGGACTTTATACACACATCCATACATGCAGGTGCCCACACACATCAAAACACACACACATACATACATATATACATACATACATATACACACAAAAATAAAAATATTTTAAATTAAAAAGAATTTTAGCACTTTCCCTAGTTGCCTTATATCTGGCTGTAGCATGATGAAGTCAGGGAAATAGTGGCCCAGAATGTTAAAGGAGGAGAAATGTCATAGAGTACCTATAAATGGCACAATCAGCAAGGAACATAAATCTTCTACTCTCTAGCAATGGGCTAGTCTCAGGAGGAGTCATACCTCTAAGGTAGGAGAAAGGTCCGGATGTCAAAAGGTCAGAAGAACACAGTTCCTGCACTCTACCACAGGTGAACATAGCTAGCTGCAACTTGAGGTCACCAGGGATTTGTCCTACGGAAGGAGTCAGCACACTTCCATTTTGCTTCCTGCTTCTGACTTTAAGGCCATAACCTCAGTGAGGACAGGGACTGCCATACTCATTGCTGAGATATCAACTTGATAGCCTTCCAGGTCTACCCTTAGGACCCAACGTGTTAGGTGACATTCCTTGCTGAAGGATTAAACCTGCTGGGCCACATGAGCCCTGTGGAAGGGGTTCATGTCTTTTCCCCAGCATTGGACAACACCAATCTCTCTCCCTCCTTCTTCCCCTAGGGACCCATATATCACCATGAAGGGTCTTTTGTTTTAGTTCTGAAAGCCAGATTTCAGGCAAAAATAAGGTTGAGCTGTTTTAAAGTTCTTGATCTGTTTCTCAAAAGCTAAGCAAGAAAACAAGCTAACAAATTTGAGATCAAAAACATTTTTATTCATTTATTTTTTTCTCCCAAAGATAAGACTGCAGAATTAAATGTCAAGGGACCTTGTGACATTTCTGGCAGTAGTTCTGCGTGCAGCTTTTAACTAGTCAGTTTTAATCCAAGTTAGTAGGGAGTTCAGAAAAGGCTTTGGGCTAGTCCATGACTGGAGAGATGTTGCCAAGAACTCTGCCAAATGCACATGGATACATAAATAAGGGAAGAATTAAGATTGTTTTTGGCCCAACCTTTTTAATAAATTAAAAAGACGAAACTTCAGATTTAATTAAAAATCTTGCCATATTCTGACTATAATTTTTCTGTTGCTGCCCAGGACCTTGTATGCAGTCCTTTCAGTGGAAGAAGGAAAGGTGTTAGGTGTTTAATTGAAAGGAATAAGAAAAGAGAGAAGACTCTGTTTCCTATATCCTGACTTCAAACAGTTGTGATCTATGTACTTCAGTGGCATATTTTTCTTAGACACAGCTTTATAATCTAGGTCCTTGATATAGCACACTCACTTAAATAATGAATGGAGTATGTCCACCATCCCGTTCAGGCAAAACAGCATCGCCCCAAAGCTAACGTTCTCGCTCAGCAACTTCAAGTGCTACAGTGATGTTTCATCCTATTAGTAATTTGAGCATAAATTTCTTGTAATAAACTTGGACTCGCCTGATCCGGTCTCATGAGTATTGAGTCATGTCAAGTCCCTTTGCCAAACACACATATCATGTAGGGAGAAAATGTCACAGAATGAATCTTAAGAGTTACAGAGAAACATTCATACAAGATGTTTCCACTCCTCACATCAGGAATCAACATCTGACCCTGGTCTTTGCTTTGATACGGAATGTCCCCCAAAGGACATGTGCTACAGATTTTGTTGCCAGTGTGTGACACTCTGGGGGAGGTGGCTGAACATTTAAGCTACAGGGCCTACTAGCCAGAGGAAATTAGGTTACTGGGCATACCCTTGAAAGAGATATTGGAACCCTGCCGCTTTCTCTTCCTGATTCTTGACCCCTGTGAAATGAACAGGTTCCCTTGGCCATGGACTTCCTGCCATGCTGCATTCCCATGCCCTACCCCTGGAGTAATCTGATCCCTTCTAAACATATCTTCAACAGAGCCCTTCTAATGCTTTTTAACTCAGATGGTTCCATAGGCCAGAGGACTTCATAAACCTTCAGTATTGGGTCCAACCTTGATGGGTTCATACATTCCAGGGTAGGAGCATGTGAATTAGAAATGTTAAGCAGAAAAAACAGAGATACAAAGGAAATAGACAGGGACAGAAGATAGAGTTGGGAGGGCAGCCTAGTGAATAATGAATCAACCCATATTTACTTCTCATGAGCTTTAAATACTGGAATCCAAAAGGTGGGGGAAGGCAAGACTTCTTTACCATGATACAAACAAGGAACAAACAAAGTGAATACTATCTTAATACCCAAAATACCAAGTAACCACACACTAGGTCAAGATGTTAGTAGCCACATCTTCAGTCAAACCTCTTGTCAATAACTTTGAAGGAGCAAGAATAGGCCTGAACTCTCTGACCTTTAGTCAAGGTGGAGTGGATCCTCTTCTGTGGGCTCTGACACTTCAAGCTAGTACTCTTCCCTTCCTGCCCCTACCTTTTCTTCTACCTCCTCCTTGTCTTTTTTCTCCTCTTCTTCATGTGTGGTGCTGGGTATGGAATACTCAGGATCTACTACAATTGAGCTATACTCCTAACCTCAACATTCCAACCTCTATTCTTATCTCCTGTCTTCTTCCTAAACCACTTCATCCAGAGTGGTAATCAGTAGTCTTCAGGGGCACTTTATTTTAATTTTTATAATTTTTAAATTTCATTTCTCCAAAAATAATGCACATTTCATCTGGGTTAGGGTTAAGGTTAAGGTTAGGGCTAGCATTTGAACCCAAGCGTGGAACTCCATTAACCACTGACCAACTACCAACAGACCAGCTTTAAAAAAGCTGAGTTGGGCGATAGTGGTGCATGTTTTTAATCCCAGCACTCAAGATGCAGAGACAGGTAGATTTATGAGTTTTGGGACAGCCTGGTCTACAGATTGAGTTCCAGGACAGCCAGGACTGCACAGAGAAACCCTGTCTTGGAAGGGGAAAAAAAAAAAGAAAGAAAGAAGAAAAAAAAAACAAAAGCTAAAGCCAGTTGTGTGGGAAGCTGGGGCAGGGGATCATAAATTGAAGGGCAACCTGAGCTAAATCAAGGTCACGTTGAGGCACAAAGTGAGATCCTGTCTCTAAAGAAGAAAAGGAGAACAGCAAACCAAACTACTAAAGTCATACATACAACTGATATAGGGAAAGAAAGGTCCCATTAACGATAGAGCCACTGGAATGCTGATTTTTCTTGCTTCAACAAGAACAATGAAGCATGCCAGAGGAAGAAATAGAAATAATTGTCACTCATTCCTTTGTGGCCATGGTTTGTCAAACTATAAGGTACACATCAGTTGGAACAACAATGGTCCTGACAAAAGACAAAACACATTATTCAGAGCTGACTTTGAAGCAATGGGCTGAACCTTGATGAGAAGGTGTGGGAAAGGACTGTGCCAGGGAAAACAGAGCAAACAAACTCAAAAAGCTCGAAAATTCCAAATGCTTGTGGACTGCAGAGAACACAAGAAGTCGATCAAATGCCTTGACTATCTGCCCTTGGTTGAGTGGCTTTTGCAATAAAACATATAGCATTGTCATACCAAATGGTCCAGAAGGCCAACCACATGAAATTAATTAGTTTCAAGAACCAAGGTGGGTATGACTGATCTGCCTGGAACAACACCACTGTAATCTGAGAAGGTGTCATAGCAATGACACAGACCAATGGCTCTAAGGAGGAAGCGGAGTGTAGAAGTAATCCATCCTCCAGGAGCAGAGGGAAACACTCCCCATGCAGCATGGTGTTGCTCACCACAAGGCAACCAGGACTTCCAAGTCTAGTACCAAATAGTAACTGCTGCACCAGAAACACTAAATCTACTTTATGTCCTGTCTGTAACTGTGGGTGTATTGCCATTTCTAACCCAGGGGAGGAGTCCTGGTAATAGGAAGAACACATCTGGGTGGTGATGGCCAAATCTACAGATTAATTCTAGTAAGTCTCTTCAGGGAATGGGTCTCTATAGAATGACCTAGAGAGTTCTATTAGCAACCACGTTCGTTCCTACTGTTGGAAGGCACATGGGTGTCACTAATCTCTGACAGGGTAGCTTTCTGAATGGCAAATCAAGCCATACTGCACAGCAACATCTAAACACTAAATCGGAGCACAACTAACATTATTGAGGAGGGCACTGATCAGGGTAGTGAAGAAAATCTTGAGTTCCATCTACAGAAGATGCTTCTCTTTCCTCTCCAGGGTTCCCCATTTGTGTGCATGTGGTATACACACACACACACACACACACACACACACACACATA
>NW_026067910.1:13736636-13738187 GCF_014885135.2 Alexandromys fortis | reverse complement strand
ATATATATACATATATATATATATATATATCCCACAAGAAAATGTTAGTCCCACCCCTAATACCTCCCTTATCCAAACCCAGGTCAGGTTAAAGTGTGAGAAATGAGGAGACAAGAGTCCAGGCTTCCAGTCCAGTATGTAAGGCTTTATCCCTACTCTGTTTTAAATAAAGACAGCTGTTTCTAGCTCAAAAATGAAAAAGGAAAGGAGGGAAGAAAGGTACAAAGGGAAAGGAGGAGATTTCAATCACTTCATTATGCCAAAGGCAAAAGCATCTGATGATATCCATCCATTATAGCATTGTGAACCCTTTTGTTTTTAGGGATTCATTTTAATCGGCAGCTTTCACTCCATTATAGAGGGGAAAGTCCACCAAAGTCTTACCTGGTTATAAAAGAAAGAGAAGAATTTTCCAGGGGGGGGGGGCTGTGATAACTTATTCTTTGTGTCAGTTTCCAATTCTGTATTCTCCTACCTTCATCGGCACTGTAAACTCTTAGAGAACAGTAGTAGACTGTGAGGTCTTTACCCCGGGACAAACAGCTCACTGAGGTGCCTACTAACAATGAATGTCTCACCTATTTCTTCTCCCAAGAGTTTGTTTCAAAGCCCTGAGAGTTCAAAGCTCCCTGGTGGCAAGAATCCATTGGGAAGAAAAACAGTATTTACTTACATCTCTGGCCTATTTTTAGGGGGTGGGGGGATGGTAGGTAAAACAGCCAGAAGGGGCTGCGCCATACATAGTCCAGTTATTGCCATGTTTCCTTAAAAAGCCACATGCACCCTGCTACCTTAGTTACTAAGGAAGATGGCCAGTCTTCACAATTTACCTAGTTTCTGCCTGCTAGAGCATAATCTTTTCCTTTTCTGTGCTCACTGTGTGCATTACTGATATACAGGTGACCCTTCAGCCCACTCAAGTTGTAGCTTAGTCTTGTATCAGTGGAGGAGCTAACCAGACTGAAGCATGGTTAATAAAAGCTCAAAGAGAAATTGGGATTCAAACTGAAGATCAGAAAAGCAAAACAACCAGTCACTGGCTCTTTCCTCTACTTCAGTCTGAAATGGCAATCCTGCCTCCAGGAATCTCAGCGCTGTCTCCTCCCATTATAATCTTCTCTAGTTCTGGGATTAAGGGTGTGCACAACTACTGCCTTGTTTCACACTTGGCAAACTAGTGTGGCTACTGGGACTAAAGGTTGTGTGTCATTGTGGCTACCAAGGTTAAAGGTGTGTGTCGTTGCGGCTACTGGGATTAAAGGTGTATATCATTGTTGCCTGGTCTGTAAGGCTGGTCAGTGTGGCTGTTTTAACTTTTCTGACTTCTTTGCTCATATTCTCCCTCCTTCTGCTCCTCCTTGGGACATTGGGAGCTCAGTCCAGTGCTCCAGTGTGGGTCTCTGTCTCTATCTCCATCCATCTCCAGATGAAGGTTCTATGGTGATATGCAAGATATTCATCAGTATGACTATAGGATAGGGTCATTTCAGGTTCTCTGACCTCAGCTGCCCCAGGAACTAACTGGGGACATCGCCCTGGGCACCTGGGAGC
>NW_026067910.1:13671334-13725715 GCF_014885135.2 Alexandromys fortis | reverse complement strand
CCCCCAAGATCCCATTTTTTGCCCGGCAATCTTATCTACTTCCCATAATCAGGAGGATAGCTATATGTTTTTCTTTGGGATCACCTTCTTATTTAGCTTCTTTAGGAGATCAAATTATATCTGACAAGTTTTATTCATTAAAATATAAATGAAATGTTCCTCAGACCACTGAGGAAACTGCAAAGCCCACATCCCACCAACCCTAATCACAGAAAATGAGCTGCAAAAAGAAATGGGGACCTCTTAGGTCTTGGGGCTCTGAGCCTACTTCTGGATATTTGACTCACTCCTTGTCTTAGGGTTTCTTTGGCTATGAAGAGACATGATAACCATGACAATTCTTATAAAGGAAAACATTTAATTGGAGCTGGCCTAGAGGATCGGAGGTTTAGTGCATTATCATCATGGTGAGAAACATGGTGGTTCACAGGTAGACATGATGCTGAAGAAGGAACCAAGAATTCTATATCTGGATCAGTAGACAGCAAGAAGAAAGACACGGGCCTGGCTTGAACATTAGAAATCCCTAAGCCCATCTCCAATGACACACTTCCCCCAACAAGGCCATACCTCCTACCAGTGCCACTCCTTGGTGACCAAACATTCCAACCTATGAGCCTACGTGAGCCATTACTATTGAAACTGCCACATTCCTTATCAGCAAACAATAAAGACAGCTTTGTGACCTGGGTGGCCCTAGAGGTTTATTAGCAACTCCTGTGGACTTCTTTAAAATCCTGTTATTACGTCAAAAAGCTCATCCTTTCTTAGTGAGCAACATCTTTGCCAGAATCCTATCCTCATTACCCAACTGAGAACTGTAAAGGATCCAAGACTTTGCTTTTTATAATCCAGTAAGTTAATGGGCAGTTTCATGAGTGCTGGCAGAAGATATGAGCCTTCTGAATAATGTACAAGGAACTTATAATGTATATGCAGCAAGCATGACAATCATTAAAAATCATGACAAAGATTAAAGTGGTGAGGTCAATAGGTCCAAAGAGGTAATTGTACACACAGTGAGTTTTATTTATAAAAAAATGCGAACTTAGTTCTTTAAAAAAAAAAAATCAAGGGTATTTACAATGCTTTTACTCTGGAGAGAAGACACTATTTTCCAAGACTGTGTGAATGCTTACTTGACTATTGTTCTGTGACTTGTAGAAAGAGTTTGAAGAAAACCTTCTTTTCCAGAATCCCAGCTCATTACAGTTTAGGTACCTACCTTACTTAGACAGACACAGAGAATGCAAGAGTTCTGTGTAGAATTGCTCCTCCACAAGTATATGTTCCAAAAAAAAAATGCAAATAACAAAACCAACACTGGCCTCCCAACCCCCACCCCAACACACACACAAACTTGCCATTTGTACTGAATGCACTCCAATGTGTGGTGGACTGAATGACTGTTGTTTCATTTGTGAGACCAGATTTCACTATGAGCCCAAGCTGGCTTGAAATCCATGATCCTCCTGTCTCAGCCTCAAGAATACTAATTTTACAGGTATGTGAAGCTATGTGGGTTCCAGTTCATGAGTTATACACAAACATTAACGGGCTCACAGATTTTAGCTTTCACTTAGTCCAATTCTGACCATTTTGACCCATTTAAATATTTCCACAACTTGAATGCCCACCAAAAGCACAATTTCAATATCATAAGTAACACTGACATTTCTAGCTCTCTTCCCCAGCCCTTTTTTCTTTTAACTTGCTTAACTTCATACACAGGCCCAGCTAACCTTCATGGCTAACACTTAATGTGTTAGTCACAACTGTTCTCTTGATAAACCCTTAGGAAGGTCGAGGAGGCTTGATTAAAGGGGAGATTCTGAAATTAGAGGTTAAAATGTCAAAGTGAACCCCTTTCAAGCAATCCAGTTCAACATGACAACAACATAGCCGGTTAGGTGAGAACGCTCAAAGTCTACAAGAAAAGTCTACTATGCACATCCCAGTATCCCGAGAACCTGGGGTATGGGTTACATAAAGGAGAATGGCGATCCTTAACTTTCCTACACTAAGCTCCACTTTGTCCCATGACTCAAGGTTCTTTTTTTTTAAAAAAATATTTATTTATTTATTATGTATATAATATTCTGTCTGTGTGCATGTCTGCAGCCAGAAGAGGGCACCAGACCTCTTTACAGATGGTTGTGAGCCACCATGTGGTTGCCGGGAATTGAACTCAGGACCTTTGGAAGAGCAGGCAATGCTCTTAACCACTGAGCCATCTCTCCAGCCCTACTCAAGGTTCTTAAGAGACTTCACTAACGACTAAACTCCATTCTCCTAAGGGCCTGCCTACAATGGCTTAGGAAGGAAGGAAGGGGTAAGAGCCAAATTCCAGGTTGGCCTCAATTATGTGTAAATGTCAATGTGCTTTTCCCACACAAGGAAACATATGCACGTCCCGAGGCAGGCCTCTTTTAAGGGAACAGTCAGGTTCTTTCTAAGTTTGTTCACCCCAAAGGACAGACAGGAATGTGCTGTTACTCTGATTCTATGGCTAGATAGAATCACAGATATGTTTACCATTCCACTATAATTCTTTACACTCTAGACTGTATGTGTGCAAACCACTTTGTTTTAGAGAAGATCTCAACGTTTTAGCAAAGTACAAACAGCATCCGCCTAGAGTTATCGTGTCTGTGTGTATGTTCTGGATTAAGGCACTTTTTTTGTTTGGATTATAAACCACATTACTTGATAAATATCTGAGAAAAATGGGAGTGGGTGTGTTGGAAAAGAACGTGAACTTCACTTATTTTTTGAATACAATCCTAAGGGGAGAAATGCTTCTTGCAAGTGTTTAGTTTACTAAGTATCTTTGTAATGGAGCAAAAACCATATTCTTGCAAAAAGAAAGGCCAAGGCTTTCATTTTGGTGTAATTTATTCTCTTTTGGTCAGAAAGGTCAGCAGTTAGGTCAACAGTTTCCTTGGTAACACCCACCTCCACTCCATCCTTACTTACTAATTCACTGCGCTGAATTTTACTATGCTCTGCTTTATCTAGGAAGGTTTTGGGTTTTTAACTGTAAGAAGTGCCAGAAGTTTGGAGGGAAGACTTACTGGATAAAGGACTTACCAAGAAAGTATAATTACCAGAGTTCAAATGTGCAGGACCCATAGAAAGCTGGGATTGGTAGTGGCTTGTAATCCTGGTTCTCCTAAGGAGAGATGGGAAGAAACAGGAGACTCCTGGCGAGCAGCCAGCCAAGCCAGCTTGGCAAATACATGCAGGGCCAAACAAAGAGGTGACTGTCTCAAGCAAAGCAGAAGATAAGGACCAACACCCAAGGTTGACTTCTGAACTCTACATATACTCACACATAACACACATTGTACATATCATACATATGCACACATATACACACAACCTTATATGCATACATAATACAACAGAAGAATGACTAATGTTAGAGTTATTCACTTTTTCAGGAGAAATACAATAAAATGACACAGAAAGACAAGTTCTCAAATAGTCATCTCTAATTTTAAATAAATAAACAAACTTTATAATTTATTCCATATCTCTTTCAATAAAAAGTACTTGATATTTCTAGCACAACATGTTAGAAGTTCACCTAACATCAAAGGCATCTTATTCCAAATATAGAGTTGCTTATATTGGCATCTAGGTAATACACCCGTTAACATGTAATTTCCGGATGCTAAAAGAAAGCCTACCTCCTGCTTTTAATGTATACTGAGTATAGAAAATGGTACCTTAAAAAATATTTCTGTCTTAGAGCTCAAATCTTCAATCCAATCAAATAACACACCCAGTACAACAGTCAGTGGCATTAACACATTCTACTTTTCTACATCAAATTCAACATAGTTTTTAGTTGGAATCACCATTTTTTCTTTCACACGCAGGGGATCTCAGGGATTGAGGGAGTTTTCTCAAAAGGGAAGTAGTGACAACCTTGAGTTACCTCCGGAGCTTAGAGTCTCTAACTGTTTACTGCTCAGTCCATGTATTTGAAGAGTTAGTCATGAGGAATTTGGTTGGAAATTGGCTCAAAACAGGCTCCTGCTGGGCAGGAAGAGGTCGAGAAAATTTTAACAGATTTTCAACTTAAAAAAAAAAAAAATCTTCTAGCCACTTTGGCTAAACAAACCCAAGACCACCTACTCCACTATTTCCCCGCAGTTATCACAGGAAAAAGAAATTACTCAACAAAATGGACGGAAAGGAGGTGCTTCTGATGAGGCACTACTGAGGTAACCATCTGGATTTTATGGCTATTTAATATATGCCAGAAACAAAATTACATACTTTGTCATATTATAAACATTAAGTAGGCCAGTCCACAGACCACCTACAGTTCTCTTGCAGAATATCCTACAAATTCAAACTATAGGTCTTTGTGAACACTGGCATCTTGCTAGGAGATATTCCTGCTTGTAAATGCATGAGGAAAAGGTCACCTACCAAACTCACGCAGAAAATAAACTCACACAGAAAATAAAGGCTTTGTTTTTAGAGTAAGAAAACTTGGGGGCCAACAAGATGGCTCAGTGGGTAAAAGCCCTTTGGGCTCAATCCTAACAACCTAAATTTAATCTCCAGAAATCATGGAGTGGTCCTCTTACCTTTGCGTGCACACACACACACACACACACACACACACACACTAATTAATAATGATAATAATAGTAATAAATAAAATAAAATTTTACAAAAGAGAAAGCACTGAAGACCTACATCCTAAAATCAAAATTGATTGGAAGTTATCAAGTTACTCCAGTAGTTATGAGCTTCAACATTAAAGCAATATATATGTTTAAACTTTGAGTGACACTTCAGGAGTAGGAAGCTGAACTTACTAATAAATATGAAAATAAACCTCGTGGCTGGAAGAATTGATGTTCAGAAGATTTCAATTACTAGTAATAAAATGATTCGATTTAATTATTATGATTAATTATTAAGGACAAAGAGACTAAAATTAATGTTGTGAATTTCTAGACCTTATTTGGAGTAAGCTTTGAGACAATTCACAAAAAGAGGTTAAACTAGAAATCTCATATTGCAATTGAGTCAGCTATAAAGTTTCATACCCATCCCCCACATAACCTCAAAAACTTAAAAACAAGACGGCATATAACAGAAATACTGCCAATAAATCATCCCTGAATACTTTTAGATTTTCCCCAGAGTACCACAGATAACATCCAGAAACCCAAACAAACCAATCAGGAAAGGTTTTAGACGCCCTGAAATCCAGGACTGCACTGTAAGACAAGTAGGAGGCGGTGGAACGCTGACCTCCACCCGTAGCCTTGGTCTTCGGCAGCTCCTAAGTCATGTAAGTTAATACTGAGTTCATAAAACTCAGCAGTCACAGTCAGAGAATAATAATAATAATAATAACACAAATAAAAATAGGCTTTGGTTAGAGAGAAAGTATCCATTTACTGCCGCCCTGCTGAGGTACATTTGACCACCAAAAGCAGAAAGCTATTAGCATCTAGAATTAATGGGTACAGTGGTTTTCAAGGAAGATATTTCCAGGATGGACACAATGTAGACTCAGCAAAGTTTCCCTTCAAGAAAAACAGAGCTTCTGTTTCAAAGAGTACTAATTAGGCCTAATACCATTAGGGGTCCATCGGGGTCTTGAGCTGTTGTTGCTCCCGCTTTTAACCATCAGTTAGTTGCTAAACTGAAATTTGGGAGTAGTTAGTTAACTTGACCAACAGTTAAGTTTCAGGAATTTGAGAGCACACCACAGTGCGGGCACGGTGCAGATGCACAGGCCCTTGGAGGCATGAGGCTGGAATCTCCACAGTTCTCAGGCCTTAGCCTCCCTCCCAGTAGCATGGCCCCTGTTGTTCTGACCTGTATGGACTCATTTTCCACAAAGCTGTCCATGAGATGAGATGAGCAATACTGAGTACTACACAACTTTTAGAAATTCTCAGTAAAGTTTATTGATGGCAATGAAAAACAGCTACAACTAAAAACCAAGCCAAGCAAATTTACAAAATGAAAATATTCTAAAGGACTATTAATTGCTTACTATATACCTGGCAAATATGGCTTAAAAGTTAACAATATTTTCTCTGTAAAAATATAAACACAGACTCCATCTATATGTATCAGTCCCTGAACTTAACCAGGTTCAAAAGACACATCAAAATAGTCTCTAAAGCAAAGATCATTTGAATTATTCAATTTTGATTTATAGTTATTTATATAAAAATTTTAAACAGCACAGGTAGTTTCTATAAAACGCTATTCTTTCTTGATTGTCAACGTCATGATTTTCATTCTTGGCTGGATTTTTCTTCCTTGGCAATTCTTTTTGTCACACCACTAAAATATTTCTCACGAAAGGAATTATGACCTTGGTATGGTAGAAAATGGTCACTCAGCAAGTGTGAATACTGGTCCCGGTCCTGGCAGGAGAGAAACACAAAGATAAAGACATGTCAGTTCCTTCAGTTGCCCTTGAACCATGGCAGTCACCCACTCCAGGTGCATCTGCTTGGCTTCACAGCCGTCCCACATCTGCATCGCACTTGAGAATTCACGGCAGCGTCACTTCAGCCTCACTGGATACTCAGAACACTGAATGAAGGAGACACTTTCATTGCTCAGGGCAGAGAGAAAATTCAAAGAATATGGCCAGACTACAATTGCTTGTCATTCCTGGTTTAACACACACTGAAATCACTGGGGCTACGGAAAATACCAAAGAAGCTTCTAGTCAAGGACAAAGGGAACCGTGGCAGTACTGCGATGTCATAAGATCACACAAGGCTGCACACTACATCCACATCCATGAGTGCAACAAAGGATTCCAACACAGGAGATGCAGACACAGGGTGAAGAGGGGCTCCATAGTGCAAACGTCACAGCCAAACAAGGACTGGTACTCAGACGGATAGTCACTGGGCACCGGAAAAGTCAATCTGGGTCAGGATGACCCAGCATTCCAGTTTAGGTGAGAGAATACTGCCAGAAACTGAAACATTAGCTTCTCAATTTTACAAGTTCTGAAGCAAACCTAAAAATATAGTGTCCCATGTTTTTCTTTACATTCATATTCAATTACACATGGACTTTTGGGGATTTAGTCTAAATTTACATATCACTTTGTTGAGGGCATCTTGCTTTACTCTCTGGCACAAGAATCAGAACACCAGCATCACGTTCCTCCAGCTCTGCCTTTCTGTCCGCTATTCTCCTTACGGCTCTTATAGCCACATATGACCTCTGAAAGCAGACCATGTAACTCCACAGAATACCCTCCCCAGCAAGGACTAGGAAGACCAGAAATGCGAAATGCCGGAAGCATACCTCTCTGGCCCAGGCTTCTAATATGACCTCATCAAGAAGGGAGAACAAAAGCCACGCACGGTGGAAAACAGATCAAAGAGAAAGTGAAGACCAAAGAGAAAGTGAAGCAGATATATTATCAAGTATATTATCACTTTACAGACCAAAGAGAAAGTGAAGCAGATATATTATCAAATATATTATCACTGAACTAAAGGAGACCAATAAGACAAACTGGCGATCCAGGACAGAGAAAGTGACCAAAATGATGCATAGGCACGGATGAAAATATCACACCAGTATTTTGATCAGTATAGGCTCATAAGAAAAAAACAAAAACCTAAAAGACTACATTTTCCTCAGTGCCATATACACAAGACAGCAAAGACATATGAAAGCTAGTCTAGGATCATTAACCATTAAAATGCAAGAGCTCAGTGGACAGGGGACAGTCTCGTTCTCTTCATGTCCCAGGAAGCAGAGGAATCTGTGTTGGGTAAGTGCATGAGTCTTGGCTCAAATGTCCACTTTTAAGATCAACTATCCCCCAACTGTGAAACAGACGTTACTGGAACTCCTGGAGCCCCAAAGCCCCAAATCCCCTGAGCAGGCAAGGATCTGGGAGCAGTTAAGACTTGCTTTGAGGTAAGCCAGACAGTTCTGAGACTGTGGCTAAAATTTCCACCTATGTGGACACACCCTAACTGACAAATGTTTCTCATGGACCATCCATCATCACATACACAGAAATGCCACATAAAATGACATCACCACAACTTGAAACAAATAACAGAATCAATTTTTGTTTCCTCTTTCAAAGGCTCCTTGTCCATCTGTCGCTCGCTTCCTTTCCCGGGTCTCACACCTGAGATGATGGGCTTCAGCTCCGCAGTTCCCATGGTCTTTCACTGCTCTTCCTGCCCAGGGACAGCTGTAGGCTTTTTGTTTCGTTGTCCTTTGTTGTTGTTGTTGTTGTTGTGTTTTGTTTTTTAAACTCAGTATCATGAAGGCCAACGAGATATGTTTCTTTGAAAAAGGAAGTGGATCCTCAAGCAACAGTCTTTGATCTTCCTCCTTCATCCAAGCATGTCTGGAGTTTGACTTTTGTTTTTTCTAACAGTTCCAAACCTGTCTACAACTATCAATCACGGTGTCATTTATACATCACAGAACTTCAATCCTGTAAACTTTTCATAAACATGAAACACTGCATGCATGCATATGAAGTAAAAATAGAAAGAAAAGAAGACTGTGTGATGAAGACGGAAGGACGGCTTTGCCCAGTCCATAGCAGTAGGGCCGTAATGAGGAGACACAGAATGAACAAATAGTACATCTGATTGCACTCTTGCCGGCTGCCGCTTCTTAGCCAGTGACTAGGTGTCAGTAGGAAAACACAGAAACCAACAACAGCTCTCTGACCTCTCCCCATTCAGACAGTCAGCAAATGTAAACATTAGAAGAAATAGACAGGTTCCTTCAAAAAAGAACTACTATGGATTTGTTATCAACTGAGTCTTATCTAAAGTAATTACTTAATTTTCTGCATTCTTTTCATCTACATGTTGGAGAGGGAGAAACGGAGATTGAAAGAGCTTTAACAATCTGCCACAAGCCATACAGCTGGAACGCAGTACCGCCTGACTGCGGCCCGAGTCAGACATCAAAAGCTCATGCTTTCTTCATTATCCTTCCGTCCTTCTTTAAAGCTAGAAGTTACAGGAACACATAGAAGACTGAGTCAATTTCCCACATGGCGGATTAGTGGGTCGTTTAAAATGAGGCTTGACATTTAGAGGCCATTCCTCCTGAAAGAGCAACGTTATGGTAGCACACGCTTCAGATCTCCACTTTAACCGCTGTCCTATCAGTTCCTCTGATTCCAAACATAAGCCATCTCGGGATTCTAACACTTGCCAGAGGAGCCTCACGAGGCAGTGGTTCACTTTTATGTGTACACTACCCTCTGCTGGCGGATGCGGACAGTCCTTCTTCATGGGATTTCCTGATGTGGACTGAAACCTGTTTCCAGCTGAAAAGACTGTACACCTGACCATCAGGAACACGCTGGTTCATTTGCTGTTTTCAAGTGTTGACTGTTCAGAACACCTACAACCATACAACCCTCATATGCCCAGGGTGACCTTATTACTTAAGACAGCATTATCGTTTTATACATCATCTAATCCACAAGAATGATGCAGAAATAGGAAAACACACATGCACCTCAGAGAGTCTAAGCTGGCACGACTATCTGTGTGCAAACTAGCAAGTCATTCTGTAGAATAAGAAAGGAAAAGTTCACTTCAAGTTAATCGTGTAGGTTGTACTGTTAGTTTGGAGGCAGAGTGCACCTAGTTACAGCGCAGACTGTCCTTGAAATCTCCATCTTCCTGTCTTTGTCTCCAGAATAATCTCTGGATTATAACCATGCATCTTACACCTACAAAATTCTACTTAAAATTTTGTACAATTTAACTCCATATAAGAAGACAGCATTAAAGGAAATTTAAAGGACATTAAAAGGAAAGTATTCAGTCAGTTATAATTTTGTATATGAATTTAAGGAAGAATAAATTATCAAGTGAAGAAACAACTACATGGCCTGGAGTAACACTCAAAATTGTCATTTTCAGTAGAACTAAAGACACTCTGGATTATACAAAGAATATATTTTAATAGCACATCTCAAAAACTACGGTACACTGTTTAGGCTGAAAAGGAACTACAGATTCTTCATCAATAAGCCCATTCAGGTAAAACTATTTAACAATTTCCGCCTCCCTCAGAAGCTGGCCATTCTCTTGTGTCACCTCCTCCTTAAATAAGGGAAGGGGTTATGTTTTCTAGTTCAGCTGCTTTTTGGTTTATTTTATATGAATTAAAATGGTGTCTCCCAGTGACTTTTAAAAAGTAATGGTAAATTTTTGTTTATTATTATTTAAACAGGAAACTTCTAGCTAGCTCTAATTACCTATTCCTATTCTTTCTTAAAATGATTTAAATACTGTTCAGTATGATTGTTTTATTTTAGATGAGGCAGCCCAAATAATCACTAAACAGTTACTATTTGTTCCATAAACACTTGCATATGGTGAGGAAAAGAATCGAGTTCTGTGAGTTCACAGATCCTGATGGGAGACAGACATAAAATGTCGTACCTCTAGACACACATGTACACAGTAGTATTAAACAGTAAGATGAAACAGCAACCGTGGGAATATGAAGAGGTGAAAAGAAAGGACAGGATTGGCTTCTCTAAGGAAAAGGCATTTATCTGGGAGCTGCAGAAGAAAAGTAAACCCTATCACACAGAGGAGGAAATACTCAACACACAAGATTCAAGGAAAAGAGACTGAAAACAGAAAAGCGAGCCCACTCTGGAAGCTGAAAGGAGACTGAAGGTTAAGGCTTGTGCAAAAGATGAAGTGGCACCGACTGCACCTAGAGACAATGCCAGGAACACAACAGGGTTGGTCCAGATGTTAGATAAAAACATGTAATTTTATTCTAAACTTTTCAGAGTTATCAATACAATTTAAAAACTATACTTCTTTTATCTATTCTCTTTCTAGAAAATATTCTGGCCACTGTCCAGGAAATGAAGTAGAGGGAGAATGTGCAGAAAGAAGTAAAGGAATTGGGAGACTTTCAATACATGAGGGCAGTGACACCTTACCCTGTATGGTCCTTAGAAAAAAGAAGTGAGGTAGGGGAAGAATATAAATATACAGAGAAAAATTAGCTACTCAGTCATCCCAACCTAGATTTCTCAGAAGTCTTCCTTAACTCCAATGCCTCCACACCAACTATCCAGTCACCAATCACACCATGTCTTCCTTCTTCTCCACACCAACTATCCAATCACCAATCACACCATGTCTGCCTTCTCTTACTTCACTCAGACCCTCTACAGTCACGTTTTCCCTCTTCCGGCTCATCACTCATCTGCAGAGTGATGTCTGGAGCCTCCTCAGAGAATCACAACTTATGGCCTCACCATGCAGACTTACCTATGAACTGAAGTTAGGGCACTCTTCACGAAGCATACACTTCTGCCACGCTACCAACCAATATCCTTTGCAGGCTTGCTACCACAGGTAGGATAAACCTCAACCTGGTACGTAAGGCTCTGCACATGGGCATCTCTGGTTCTTCAGGTCGTCTCCTGCTGTTTCTCCCTCAATGCCCCACACTCCATTGAAGGAGTCCTTGCATATCCCACATCCCTTCTCATCGCTCTCCAGCTTACTTAAAATGACAGCTACCTACCAAGTGGTTACCTCTTGCCTCAAACACCATCTCCTCAGATGAATGCTTTCTTCCATGCAGCACCTCTCACACACCAATACAAACCCCAAAACCTTAAGTTGGAACAATTTTGGTGACCTTCTCCTAATGATCAGGTTTGCTAAGACTGAGCCTGGTCTACTTAACCTCAATACTTGATAAATATGGTCCCACAATGAAGGCTGATGTGAAATAAAATGGCTTCCCTCTGTGAGCATATACTGAAGTTAAGAAACGAAAATGTACAAAAATAGGAAAGGTTAATGAACGTAAAATATATTCAGTGACACAAGTTCCTCTTTTCTCACGGCACCTACTGCAGAATTCGCCTGTGCTCAAATACTGATATTATGTCTCTTCTCTCAGCAAACACTCAGTCACCAGGTACAAAGGTTGTCAACTTCCTCCTGACCCTGGACACCTGTCTTCTGTGGCTCCTGCTGACGTAACTCTACACCTCGTCTCTCTCACCACTGAGAACCCACACTGAGCAAAGACAGCATTGTGCTTCACAGTGCAGCTCACTGCTGAGCTAACTTTATAGACTCTCCAAATCATCAATTAGATATCAAAGGGCAACAATTAACTTATACATGGCTTCTTCTCTAGGCTTTGGGGAGTTCCCTATCCAGAGGATAAGCTTGCAGGATGCTAAAGTCATTTAACAGAAAACCAAACAGTTTCTATTGTAATTGTAGGTCAGCTTTAAGTTGTCTCTTAGTAAGTGACAGCTCCTGATAGTGAGAAAATGATTTCTTCTACGTCACTAGTATTAAATCACTGCCATTAGCAAAGCAACATGAGTTTATACATGGCAAATACTTGAATACAAACGACTTATAAAATTTATTCCATGATAAAGGAAAACCAGCAGTGCCGGCACCATAGCAAATGCCACCTAACTAGAGTGTTCATCTCCTGTTGTCAGCAAAGACTCCAGCTGGCGAGAAAGAGTTAAGCACTGAACACATTCTTGAAGAAGTGTGAGGAAGGAGGCAGAGAGATGGAAGAGAAAAGCAGCAGGTTGGCTTGTTTCTCGTAATCAGCAAACAGTGGAATGAAATGTGAATGACAGTACTGAATATAATGGACCTCGGTTCAGCTTCAGGGTAATTACCCATGTCCGGCTTTTGTTTAAAAAATCCTGCTCTCCTTATCAAAGCTTTCCACTGTTCTACATCTGGTACTGGACAGTAGCCATAGAAACCACTTGTGCTAAAGTTATACAACTATAAACAGCACTAGGCCATTTCCAAACCAAGGACAAGCAGGTCAAAAGTCTGGTATCTAATACCATTAAATCTGTAGTGTTATTCTTAATGGGAACATAGAAAAGGTGAAATCGGGGAGGCGGCGGTGGGGAAGAGACAGAAATCTTTAACAAATAAATAAATAAATAAATTATAAAAAAAAGAAAAGGTGAAATCTTTATCCCTACTTTATATATTCACGTTTATTCAGTTCCTTATAAAAGTAATTTCAAGATATTAAGCTGTCTAAAGTCTATGATATTACATTAAAATTTTATCTAGAGTCTCAAAATAAGTGATCATTAATAAATGAACTTTGGGCACTGAACACTCAGGACATAATTTCATCCTAAGTGCGACATGAACCCTGTGGACATTCATGCTTAGCATGATGACACAACAGTATGAGTGCTTTCCACATGAGTGTATTAAAGTTTATGCCATTATAAATGCAAATCTGAATGTCGAATATTAAAATAGCCAACATGCAATATAAAAGCTCAACATCAATTAAATATTGCATTTTAAATTCAATTAGAACTAACAAGAATCTTTATCTTCTTAAAGAACAAAGGATAAATAACATACAAAAGCATCTACCTGCAAAAATAAACACTTTCAACTTTAGTTTTGAAACAATATTGGTCCTGAGTGACTTTTTAATATTTCCACAATCAATTAAAAGAAAAACTAATAAAGACGTATCTGTGTGTAAATAAAGAGCAAAATCAGGTACAACTGTTTTGCTTATGGGCAAATTCAAAGGCAAGCAAGACATTAGCTCCTATATAGGTCAGAACATGGTTTTACCAGAAGGAAGGACATGTTTACAACAACACATTTTTCTAAATGGTCACAAATAGGGGTATATTTGGAGGACTGCACTGCTCTGTGACCTTGATCTCATAGTGACTATATAGATATGCACTTCCTAAGTATTCACTGAACTGTACATTTATGTGCTAGGAAAATGCACATAAAATCTCAGCGCTGAATTCTAGGAGTCATAGGGTGGAAAGGGGAAGCAAATCCACACTGAACTGGAAAACACCTAGGAAGCCAACTTTAAGCTGAATATCCATGAGAATAAAGAAAAAAGCTACAAAGCAGAAATTCTGTCAGTCATACAAGAGTTACCAAGGAAGCACCCAGGACTCTATACCGAGTCCCATTTCCTTCGACAACACATGCACTAGGTACCTGAATCATAAGTCAGCCACACTTATAATCCTACTACATTGTATTTTTTTAAATCTATTTTACTATTGCTGCTCTAGAAATTACAGAATCCATGTCTGCTCTGACTTTAGTGAGCTGCTTGCCTCTACACCATAAGAGTCATATCTATTAATATGTGTTGCAAGAGTCATACATATGAACTGATTATTCTTGCTGGAGTTGGTGACTCACTTTCTTATGGCTTGTCAGCTTGCTTAGCAAAATCATTTAACTGAAGAATGAAAGAAAAAATGGTGACCCTCTAAGATTTAAACCCAAGAAAAGGTAAGATTATTAACAAAAACAAATTGTCTTGGAACTGAATTCAAACAGCATGACACAAAGCATCACTACAACCATGTTGCCTTCTCAAGACTTTAAGTGCTTCATGCCAAAACAAAATGTATAGAAATATTCTGACTTCCCATGCAAAATATTTGAAAGTTTATCTTTTACTCTCTAATATATCATATTATGACAATAATGAATATTGGACAATTAGGCAAATAAGCTGAGTTTATATTCAATTATTATATTCTTATATAATGTAATTCTACTCAACTATACACAATGAGTGAATTAGCATCTACAAGTAAGCAAGCCAAAAAACATATAAGGTACATATGCTCTACTACATGATGATGATGATGTATTTATCTTTAATCAAGTATATATTGTAGAGGAGACTAGAAAGGTTGCATGCCTTTGTTTTCTTTCTTCTTAATCTCGAGGTTCTGGAGAGACGTAGCTCCGTGGTTAAAGGAATATATTATTCTTGCTGAGAACTAGAGCTCGGTTTCCAGCACCCACATTGGGTGGCTCACAACTGCCTGTAACCCCAGTTCTAAGGAATCTGATGCCCTCTTCTGGTTCCCATGGACACTTGCACATACATGGCATACAAACACAGACATACATATACTCACAGAGATGTATGCATGCATACACACATGCATTCTCATACACTTACATATAGATGAATAAAAATAAATCTCTTAAAGAAAAAAAGTCAAGAAAAACCTGTGAAGTAGCTACTCTAGGTAGTATTTCATCTGGTTCTAGTAGGTACTGGCAGAAGCCATTGAGAGCATACTGATTTTAGGTAGTTTGCACTGAATGCATAGTCCCTTGTATACACTCTGTTCTAATCTAGAGATTTCTGGAGATTAGAATTCCTTTATTTTTTGGAGATCAGTCTTTTTATTTAGTGAATTTTATATATAAACAAATGTTTCATAGAGTTATCACAACTATACACAGTACCATTAACTGTGTGTCAATGAGAAGAGGAAAAATGACCTTAGCAAAACTTATTACATCATGTCACGGCATCCTGAGAACACTGGCTAAAAACAACAGGGAAATTAGGAGTATGTTTAAAAGAGGCTAGGAATTCAATGCTTAAGAATATTTGTTGCTTATCTATTTTTGTGGTAGTTATAATGAACCCCTAGGTCATGTGTGTGATAGGCAAGAATCTTGTCCCTAAACAGCATGCACAGACCTTTAATATCACACACTACAAAGGTAGAAGATTATGTGATGTAGGAAAAGGGTCAAATTTCAAGGATAAAGACTTGTTTTTAAGTCTGCTGTTCACTTAGTCATCAGTGTACTATAGGAAGGCTCTTTATCTCTGAAATGGTGACATAAACTCAAAAGTGTTTACAGACAAGCACCAAGAAAACAGGGCACTTAATTCACTTAGTCTGTAGAATATATCAATGAAGGATAATAACAATTCATTTAGTTTCTAGAATATATCAATGAAGGATAATGACAACAAAAATGAGGTTCTTCTCATCGGGTATCTTCATAATATTGACATGGTTATCAATAGCTTCTTCACAATTCTAACAAAATAAACAAGTCTAAAACTATAGCCAACGATGTAAAGATATAAATATTCATATTCATTAGACTAATTTCTATGACTTATTTCTACATTTTAAATGGTGGGAGAATACTTTCAACAACATATCAAGTAAGCCTAACTTTAAACTGGTTAGACCAAACAACTGTCAAGTCAAAAGCAAAAGAACATGAAGTGTAAAATTTAAAATTAATATTCATTCACTGCCAAGATCAACAGCACTGAACAAGCCTGAGAACAATTTGTCAGACGTGACTGTTTGACAACTCTGTGTTCGCCTGTGTTATGAAGGGCTGCAGCGCTGATGTAACTGCAGACATTCCTCAGCAGGAAAGAGAAGGCAGAAGTGAAGCAATGAATTAAAAAAAAAAAAACATGGCAGAGAGTCATGTTAACAATACATCAACAGTTAATCCCACACTACATAAGACTTGCTAATGGAGCCTGTACTAATGTGACCATTAGGAAGAGATTTTCCTTATTAAAAAAGAAAAAAATCAATTTCGGCATGTGTGGTGGGGCACACCTCTGAATTGGAGGCCTGTCTCATCTACAGATGAATTCCAGGACAGTCAGTGCTATACAGTGAGACACTGTCTCAATGCACACAGGCACGCACCTGCTTCAAACAAGAACAAATTGAAAGCAGGAAGCCAAGTCAGGAGCAGTCCTGTTTTTACAGGTTGAAAACACTGAGGGAGATGAGCTTATTTATCCTTTTAATATACAGTAAGAATTCTCAGAAGCCCACTTTTCTTTGACTTTGAAATAAATTTGCTTCCAGAAGTATAAATTTGGAAGAAAAACAGACTTTCTTAAACTAAACTCGGGAGAAAGCATATATGAAATTAGTTCACAGAAGATCCTAGTTTACTGTTTGTTCCAGTTTCTGTAAAAAACAGAAATGGCCAAGAGTCTTCTCCATAGCTGGGCAATTCCATGGGACATAATTTATGGAGAACTGTTATTTATTTAGGCAAGTCATGAAGGAAGCTCATGTTACATATTTTGCTTTTTGCTAACAAGAATTAAAGCTATAACATCTACAAGTAATATTTCTGTTTTGTTTAACTATTTCTTTTGTCCTGGCACATAACACAACAGCTACTAGTATCATTCATCACCAACTCAAATGATTATGTTAAATGCTATAATCCATAGAAGCTGTAAAGCTACTATTAAATGCTCCAACACCTCACTTCCTTTAACATATCAAGAGAAAAACATACAAATACACGAGATGCCACTGACAGGGAACGGAGAGTGGCTCTACCAACAAACAGCCTATTAAGCTGATGATGGTTAGCATTAGGGACTACCATAACCCCCCACCCCCAATGCTTAAAAAAGACTTACTTCAAAATCTATATTTCAAGACAAGGCCTTTGAGGCAGAAATTAAGGGTAAAAGATGTCATAATGGTATGCCTTAATCCACTGTAACCAGTATCTTTGTGAAAAGGAAGAGACAACATGGGCAGGCTGACCAACAAAGGCTGTGTGAGGCACTGCAACAAGGGAGACACCAAGATGCCAGGAGAGCAGTTCCACCTCCTAGAAAACAACCTTGGCACTTCCCACTTCCACAAACATGAGATATTTCTGTAGTTTAAAATACCGATTCACTTATAAATATTTATACAGCAATTTATCAGCCTTTATGAAATTAACCTATAGAGCCCTAGTTCTGTCTTGCATCAAGTAAACCAAGAACTTAAGTGTCTTACAAAGCAAACTGAGTCCAAAAACTTGAACTGTGATCCTTTTTCTATTCTCAACTTAAGTCTTTATATACATATTAAAAGCTACACTTATTTACTTATTTCATTTGGGAGTGGCTGCATGTGTCACACATCAGAGAACATCTTGTGAAAGTTGGCTCTCGCCTTCCATCTGGGTTCTAGGAATCAAACTCAGGTCATCAGACTGTGGCACTTCTACCTGGAGTAAACAGCCCTGAGAACAGCACAAGTAACTCAGGGAAACAGAAAGTGTAGTTGGTACATGGAAGTAAGCCTGCAACTGGAAGTATTTAACACATTACCACCATCAAACAGGTGGCTTTGAGTCAGAGCGGCCAGTACTGATCACTCAACTGCAATGGACAGTAAGATACAGGGCTTCTACTGGATTCAAAATGGACATTTCTGAAGGTTGTCACTGTGCCAATAAATAAGGAAACTACTCTTGAGAGCTTCTGATCTGCAACGTTCTGAACAATTAATGGTACATTGTCATACTTGGGACAGGACTTGATTTCCACAAGGAACTCTAATTAGGAAAATTATCCAGTACAAAATGTGTAGTATCAATGGTTTAGTAGTGATATCCCTTCTTAAATGTAAGTACACAGATAAACTTTAGGAGCACACTGGAAAACCGTGTCCATCCCATAAGTATCTATTGTCTAAATAGTAATTGCAGAGATGAGGCTGTAACATAAACAGGTTGGTGCTGTGTTTTTTTTAACTACTACCTCGCATTCTCATCAAACCACATATATCTATACACCCAAGCATAAAAATACCCAGACATCTAGTAGTTAACCATCAACTACTTATCTAGATGAATAGCTTAGTTTCCTGAAAAGTTTTGATGTTGGAGGATAATTACTGAGGATAATTTATACCATGCTGAAAACTTTAAAAAACATTATCTACTAGTAAAAATTATTAACTAAAACATTTTGCATAAAGTAACATAAATGCCATATTTTAGGAGAATCTGCTTAATAGATATGAACAAGACAGGAGGAAGATTGGGATCTGTCAGCGTAAACCAATTATGTGCTAATAAGAATCTAAATTAAAGACAGATAACTAATGAGAAAGGGATGAAAGATGCAAAGTGACAGACACAAAAGGCAGTGTATCAATTACTATTGTGAAAGACCCATAAGTTATAAATTAGATGATAATCAATCAAATGCAGAGTGGAGATGGGCATTAGAAAATATTCAGGCACAACTGTTCTGCTTGCCCTATAAGAACAAGGCTTGTCCAAGCAGCCAATACATTTGGGAGAGCCAGTCAGTTCAGAGAAGAACAGCACAAAGGACATTTTGTCCTGGTACTCAAGTGGCATTAAATGAGGTACTAGTTACATCACTTCTAATCTAGATCTCTAGATAGAAAGTAATAAATGTTATTAAAACTTAAATATAGTGTGTGTGTGTGTGTGTGTGTGTGTGAGAGAGAGAGAGAGAGAGAGAGAGAGAGAGAGAGAGAGAGAATGAGAGACTATGAGAATGAATGATTACTGACACTGTACTCTAACAAATGAGGATATTTTCCTTGTTTCCTTAAATAAAGAATCATTGTCTCGATGAAAATTTACAATTCAGCCGGTGAGATGGCTCGACAGGTAAAGGTGACTGCCACCGAGCCTGATGACCTGGAAACAACATGGTAGAAGAAGCGCACCAACTCCCTCAGGTGTCCTGACTTCTACATGTGAGCCATGGCATGTGTGTGCATGAACACATTCTTAACAGATTAACACAAACATTCAAGTCTGTAGTCAGAGAGTTATGCTTTTGCAACAGGACACCTAAAAAAGCCCATGGCATCAGTGAGTGTTTTCTGCTCTTCTAAAAAACCCTCCATTCCACTCCTACAACAACCAAATGCCACAAATTTCCTCAGCTTGCTTCTTCCTAAACTCACCTATACCATCAAAATCAAGAGGAACATTTCCAAATCCTACTCCAGGAAAACTATCTGGAAAGATCAAGTTTCAAAAAAAATAAATGTAGGCAACATACCTCAAATTCCTTCACCTTTTCCATTGTGATCAAGCGCCTTGCTGTGTGACTGGAAAGCTTCTGCTCACAATTGCTAATAAGTTTCATGCAAGGGTGCCAGGGCACCATCTCTTCAGTGTACCTGAAGACAGAGCTGACAGTTAGGAAAATCTCATAGCAGTAGTTACACAGGCACCATGGAAGCCAAGTGCAGTGCCCACACAATCCATAAGTCATCTACTTGTACTTTACAAATACTTTATAAGTACTGGTACCAAAAACTGAAGTTCAATACTTTAACCCTTGAAGGGAAGGACAGAAGGACAGACAGTAAGAAACAGTGAAAGGAAAACAGATGGAGAGAGAAGGGAGGGAAGAAGGGAGAATCTACCCATATGTTTTGATGAAGAATGTCAAACCACAGAACTACAAGATGGTGATACACCCTAATGGGGCCACAAAAGCAGATTAGACAGAAGTACATTCCATAGCACACCCTTAACAGTCAAGAGGGATGACTCCTCTGGGGATTTTTATAAAGTCTACAATAGCATGCATATACTTTACACTGAAAAATGAAAACATTCCTAAAAAACGCTAGTGATATCTTGAGACCTCCATTAAATATGTAAATAAATCTAAAGTTCTTTATCAAATAATTCAAATAACTAACAACAAGTAAACACTACAGACTGTACTAGTTCCTGGGTCACATTCACTAGGAATAACACTGGACAAGACACTGAGTGGATCAAGTGTTGCTAGAGGGCGATGTGCTACATGAACAGAGATGACTGGCATCTAGAAAGCAGGCCAGCAAACACACTAGGCAAGAGTCTAGCAGAAGGAACTAGCAATGGGGGGACCCCGCTGGAGCAGAGTGGAGAAGAGCAGCAGGAAGCACCCCCTCCCCAATTTGTGTGGGTGCCTGCAGAACACTGATTGCAGGTTTTACTTTCCTTTTGCAACCTTTACATGTTCTGTAGTCTCTGCACATTTGTTACATGGATAACTTTAAACCTCTAACTAGAACTGAGAAAGGTACTGACTATGCACCTTGAACCCAGCCAGCTGTTCTCATGTGTCAACATCACCCTGCCCACCACTCTTGGGGACTCTTCCATGTGTCTCTGACCTTCAACTTTCTCCCCCTCACTGTCTCAATCACATGCTCAAAACCTTCAACACTCACTCACCAAGCACGTTCATGCTGTACTTCACTCCATTATCAGGGGAAGGAATTCTCTTGAAGTCATTCTTTGCTCTTCCTTAGGGCACTCATGACCATTTCAATTTTACCTCGTCTAATAAGTCTTTAGTACTTATTCTATAGTCAGAAATAACATGCTTTTTAATAAAACTAGTCCATATAAATTTAGATTCCCCACCGAAAATATTTATGATATGAAGAAATAAGTTTCACATCATGACTGAGACTAAATTTTAAAATAAAAACAGAATCTATAACTTTGAAATTAAACTTATATACAGCAAAATCAATGGATGTCTAAAACAGAATCTGTCATACTTGAATGTACACTTTTGGTTTTAGAAGAGAAGGTCCTACTTTTCACTATGTAGCTCAAATTGTTCTCATATTCCAGCTCTTCTATGTAGAAATCTTAACTTTTTAAAGAAATTTAAAGACCTTCTATTGACACTGAATCATGTTTTTAAAATGTCACTTAAATATAAACAAATATAAATTCCTCATAGTTATGCCTCTTATATAACTAGAAAACAAAAAATAAGTCAAATCCAAATTTAATAAGCAATTTTAAGTTATATTTCTGACATGAATAACTTTAATATTGCTCAAACAAGGTATCAGTAGCTAAGTTTATTTTTTGAGAAGTGCCTGCTAGGCACAAACCACAGCATTTGTTTTAAAACCATATAAAATAGTGTTTGTTTGTTTAACCATAAAGGAACATTACTGATCGCTAGCCTCTTACAGTCCCCCCTCTGTATCTTAGACTGGTTGTAGGACACCTTCTCCATACTATAATCCAAGGATTCATTCAAACCAGTAGATATCTGCAATAACACTAATAATTTCCAGTATTTGATGTGGGATTCCCCTGTTTATGCTGTGAATACCATTGGTGAATAAAGAAACTGCCTTGGCCTGTTGATAGGACAGAACTTAGATAGGCGAGGAGAACTAAACTGAATAATGGGAGAATGGAAGCAGAGTTAGAGAAAAGCCATGTAGCCCTATGGGAGCCAGACAGAACTTTACCCTGTAAGCCACAGCCAAGTAGCGATACACAGATTACTAGAAATGGGTTAAATTAAAATATAAGATCTAGCAGGTAAGAAGTTAGAGCTAACAGGCCAAGCAGTGGTTTAATTAATACAGTTTCTGTGTGATTATTTTAGGTCTGAGCTGCCAGGCGGCTGGGAAACCAACAAGCAGCCTCCCGCAACAAGTACTCTGTAAATCAACTCTAGATTACTCAGAATACCCAATATGATAGAAATGCAACTTGCTATACTGCAGAGCTTTGGAAATGGCCAAGAGTAAAGTCTATTCAGTACACGTAAAACTACTATAGTAGCCCAAACTCCATTTTGCATCTAAGATTGGCTAAATCCAGATTGAGAAACAACAGATATGAAGAACTAACTGTATATAGCTGGAATCGTTCATGGTTGCCCTGATTTGATTGGCAAACTGGATAAAGATAAAATGGAGGCAGGCAGAGCCTCACCACTTCTTCCAGCTGAGTGGAAAGGGTCCGACTCCAAAGAGTGCATGTCATACCAATTCTAAATAGTGTCTCCTGGGATCCGAACATTTGGGATGTGTGAGTAGAATCAAATCGTAATAGGCAAGGAGATGAACATGGAGGAGAACTGGGAGTGAGGGAAGTACTTCTTGTGCTCACCTCCCCAAACAAGGCAGGACTATATGCACTACAAGTCAGGAGGTTAGCCAATCCAGCAGAGATATCAGGACTGTGTGGCTTTGCTGACCCCAGCGACTTAGGCTGTCATAAGTGCTCCAAACATAGCGGATGATGGGTTCCGTCTAGGTCAAAGGCAAATGTGTCAGGAATTGTGTAGAGCTGGAATTTCCAAGAGGAAAACTTAACAGAAGACCAAAAGCGATTATAATTTCTCTAAGTCCCTAAAGCCTGAACAGCAGTTTACCAATGGGAATTAAAGCATGAAAATACCAGGGCTTCCCACTATGACAACTGCTACTCAGAAAAGAAATTCTATGGAATGGGAAACACCACAGCCACTTCCCTAACACAGCAGAGAAGGAAGCCTATAGAAGACAGTGCAACGGGAACGTCCCATGCTGAACTGCAGATTATTTGGGCTTAGACAGATGATGGGGCAGGTACCTACTGTTTCCTGTTGGATCCCAGGAGCAATAAGCATCAGTGAATGGAAATGGAGATGGCGTAGGTGCAAGCGAAAAGGAGTGAGTGTGTCCTAAGAACGGGGAATTTCCCCCTGGGGATGGAGAGTCAAATGTGGCCCATAGAGGGGCAGCAGAAGGCAGCAGCACAAGTGCAGAGCCAGTCAGACCCTGGAAGAAGACACCCTGGCTCCCCTGACCCCAGGCCAGATGTTAAGCACAAGCCTGTACCTCTTATTCTTTTTTTTTTGGGGGGGGGTGCATTAAAGAAATACTCCAGAGGGAGGAATTGGGATAGTTCACAAAGAACGATTAGAGACTTTAAAGATCTTAGGGTAATGTTCCCCATCCATCCATTCTTGTCGTGAACACTGCTCTTCTGAGAAAAGAACTGCAAGAAGTAACGGGGCCTTTCTGTGCTGCGCTGGGCCTTGTAGTTTATTGACACTAGGTGGCATGTGCTTGGAAGGAATGGACTGCAGTGAGCCCTCAGGGATCCTGCCCAGAGTGTGTAAAAAGGTCTTGTTATATAGTGTTAGCCCGAGTGTTTTACAGATTTAAAGAGGCATCTGAAAGGCAGGTAAGTACACCCCCATAGGAGCAAGGATAGGAAATAATTGGGACAGGGTGCAGGGGTCAGATGTGCAATGATATTCTAGGGTTTTATAGCTACACAAGTAATTAGGTAATACATAATGAGTGCTTAAGAAAATCCTATAGCAGTCTATGCCTGTAACATAAAACTATGGCTAACGAGTGTGAACACAGGCATCTGGCATGAGGAGCAAAAGGCACTCCTAGAAGCCCTAAGGCAACTGAACAAAATTCCAGTACCAGGAATTCCAGGATGCTTCCCTATGACTGTGGACCCAAAGACCCCACACACAGGATTTTGCCATTTATATTAATTGCATATGAGAACTGGATTGTAAGAGTCTAGTATAATGCCTAGATGTAAGAGTCTAATGAGAGGAACAGAGTAATTGATGATTCCATACCACTAAATCTAAATGAGCAAAGGAAGGGCAGACTTGTACAATGCGGACTCACAAATGCATAAAGAATGACGAATAGTTTATCACTTTCCAGCACAACAGTAAAGCAGTGCTGTTTGTAATACAACGTGAGAAGCAAATAAAAGTTGTCAATGTGAGCAAGACTTTGATAGAGAAGATTGTGTCATTTCTAGAAATCTGCCGTATGAGAGGAAATAATGACTCAGAGTAGAGACACCAGACAAAATGAAATGGCCAGATGATCAAAATTCAGATGATTTATAAAGGTGCCAGACACTAAGATCGGTTTTACAATGCTCCCACAAAGAAAACATTTTTGTTCAGTCGAGTCACAGAGGAAACATCACGAGGCCTGGTGAGGGCTGGGACAGTTTTCAATGAGAATGGTCCCCATAGCGTCACATATGCTTGGTTCACTGTTGATAGAACTGTTTGGGAAGAGTTAGGAGGTGTGGCCTTGCTAGATGAAGCATGTTACTATGGGTTAGAATTCATTCCTATTCTCTCTCTCTCTCTCCCCCTAGAGGAGCAGATGTTAACCTCAGCTACTGCTCTAGCACCATGCCTTGCCCGCTCTCCCTAGAGGAGCAGATGTTAACCTCAGCTACTGCTCTAGCACTATGCCTTGCCCGCTCTCCCTAGAGGAGCAGAGGTTAACCTCAGCTACTGCTCTAGCACCATGCCTTGCCCGCTCTTTGCCATGCCCTCCACCTTAATAATCATGGACTCTAACCCCAGCAACTGCGAGCCCCCAAATCAAATGCTTTCTTTTATGAATTGCCTTGGTCATTGTGTCTCTTCACAGCAATAGAAAAACAACAGAAACAAGGGTCAACCCAAAAATACTGGTTATGGACACTATAAAACTATAGAACTTCCATGACAATAACGATAAGGAAAGGCTGAGAGACACCTTGACCTGAAGACACTGCAAAGGTAAGATTGCACATTTTCCTGGAAGAACTCAGACCAGGAAAATCTGAAAGGCTCCCAGGAACAGACAGCACAGCCATTCCCAATGTGATTTCCAGTTACAGCAGAGTTGGTGGCAGACAGGAAGGTAAAATCATGGATACAGGGTAGGAAGAGAGCATTCGCTCCTAACTTTTCACATGGGCTCAGTAATGTAGCCATATATAGGAGTGCATACCTATATAATCATAGCACTCAGGTGGCAGAGAAAGAAGACGAGGAGTTCAATGCCATCCTGGGCAACAGGAGATCCTGCCTCAAAAACAACACAAAACAAACACACAAAAAGAGATTAATAATAATGGGTGTATACAGAATAGAGGAATGGCCATCTATGCTAATATATATATATGTGTGTGTGTGTGTGTGTGTGTGCATGGGACAGAAAATCAGTGCTTTTTGTACTATACTGTAACGTTTTCTGTACATTTGAGAAGTCTTTCAGAATGTTTTTTAATTAAAGGAAGGACTGCAAGTTGAATTAAAACAAAAGTCACTTCTTTCTGCCACAGGTAGAAGAGAAAGTGCTGAGAAATAGCAAGTAAATACAAGATTTTCAAGTAGCATTTAGCAGAAAAAAAAAAAAAAAAAACAAAGAGGTGGCTGGAGTGCCCACGAGACTGCCAGCAAAAACCGTGCGCTTTCGGGGGGTGGGGAAGCACATTTTAGAAAACACTGTTTAATGTAACAACCATTTCACATATAAGTGGGCAAATGCTCTCCTGAAAATTGTAATAAATCCCTATCTATAGCTGCACAGACCAGACAGCAGGATACACCACTGGGAATAAGAAATGCAATTAGCTGGGCAGCTTTGAAAATTTAGGTAACTCACGGTACTTCTTGAAAACAATTTTCCTTGTTTTCTAAAATAAAGAGGCTAAATTACATTTTTTTAGATTATTATGAGTGAGTGTGCGTGTGTGTATGTGTGTGTGTGTGTGTGTGTAGCATGTGTGTGCCTAGTGGCTACAAAGGCCAAAAGCAGTCGTCTGATCCCTTGGAATTAGAGGTACAGTTATGAGGTGTTCTGTAAGAGCAACAAGTGTTCTAAACATAAAGCCAGTGTTAAGTAATCTGGATACATATACTAATCAACTGATAAACAAATGCATAACTAAAGCTAGGCCAAAGTCACTTCAAATAAATGTTTATAAAATAAGCAAAAGCTATACACCTTCCAAATCCTGAGGTACCTAACCCACCACTGCTACCAGTGTCCTTAACTGCTTTTGAACAAATATATATTGAACAGACAAGTATTAAAATACTTAATACCTTTCAAAAGATTTCTGTGGCAAGTTAAAGAAATAACTAAACCATAATGTTAATACTGTCTTTCAAACTTAAGAACTGGGCTGGAGAGATGGATCAGTAGTTAAGAGCACTGCCTGCTCTTCCAAAGGTCCTGAGTTCAATTCCCAGCAACCACAGGGTGGCTCACAACCATCTGTAATGAGGTCTGGTGCCCTCTTCTGGCCTGCAGGCATTGCAAACAGAATACTATATAAATAATAAATAAATAAATATTAACTTAAGAACTTATCCTTTTTTAAAAAGTGTGTGTATGTGTGAGAGACAGAGAGAGAGACAGAGAGAGAGAGAGAGACAGAGAGAGAGGATGACTCATGGGAATCAATTCTCTCCTTCTACTATGTAGGTCCCAATGACTGAACTCCAATCACCAGGCTTGATGGCATACTTTTACCGACTGAACCTCTCTCCAGGCCCCTTTAATACCACATCTTATTCAGACACCTTCTCTTCATCGATGCACACAGCTCTATTCAACAGTTGCCAGTTATGGAGGAACAAAGCCAATCATGTTCAACATAAAACAGCTTTAAATATATGCATATGTTTTATCTTGGTTTTAGGTTGTTGAAAATATTTATTGCATTTAAGGTAGTCATAAGAGGCAGGTAAGAAAGCCAGTACTAGAAATAACAGGCATAGGAGTTACTCAGGGACATTTCTGAAAATGATTTGTGTTTTGCGATTAGGCAGCAGCTACTAAACATCTATGATATATAATATACCAGACACTGAGCAAAAGGGTTGACAAACTTTTCAGGCAAAGAGCCAAAATGCAAATATTTTAGATTTTGTAGGTACATATATTTCTTTTTTTATTATTAAATTTATTTATTTATTTATTAAAGATTTCTGCCTCCTCCCTGCCACCGCCTCCCATTTCCCTCCCTCTCCCCCCGATTAAGTCCCCCTCCCCCGATCAAGCCCCCCTCCTCATCCGCCCAAAGAGCAATCAGGGTTCCCTGACCTGTGGGAAGTCCGAGGACCACCAACTATTTTTTTTTTTAAATATTATATAGCCTAGACTAACCTCAAAATCAAGAGGTAGCCATGTTGACTTTGAATTCTGACCTCCCAGCTATGCCTTCCAAGATAACAAACATACTATTATGCCCAGATTTTCTGGTACATTTTTGTGAGTTTTCTAACAATTAGTTTTTAAAAAAATGTAAAAAAGTAGTTATGCTCAATCACCATATAAAAACAGTATGAAAAGCATATCTGTCCCAAAGGTGGTGGTTTGGCCAATACCTTACATTAAAAGTTCAAAAGCACCCAACTAATAAGAGGAAGGGGACTATTTTGGACTAGTATACAAACAAACCAAGGCTACTGATAAACAGTAAATATAAAAATAGGAGCAAAGTTAGAGATAAAAAACCAAGGATGATTAAAGCATGCAAGTACAATAGAAAATAACATTAAAAATAAAGACTACATACTCTGGTGTATATACTGGTAACCAATAGACTAGTCTTCCACCCAGTACGAGGGTCTCAGCTGCAAAGTTTAACAGGTCAAAAAACATATCACTCAGATGATAACTCAAGGAGACAGGAACGTGGCTTTCTGGACTAACAGAGAACAAATATTACAAAATCAGTAAAAAGTTTAAAATTGCTCACAGTAATTATAAAAGAAAAAATCAATAAGTTTTTCAAAGTGATAATTCGTTACATTTAAATTTCACTTACCACTTTTCTATTCCCTTTGGTATTTCCTTCTGTGAACCTGACCTTCTTGTAGATTCTCTGATACCATATGGAGCTAGGCAGGAAAAAACAGCAGGACAGTCAAGTCAGCCCATCGCCAATGAGGGACAGGTATACATCACAGGTGATCAAATGTGATATCCACGGATGGAAAGAATCATCACCCATGCATCATTCCACCCGAAAATATTTAACAAAAAATGCTCAGGAAGGGACAACTTTGTCTTCAAAAATCTCCACAATATAAAGACACAATAAGGTTGTGGACATACTGTTAAGTAACAAAGGCCCAGAAATTATTAAATGCAATGTCTGACTCTGAAGTAAATCCTGAATTCAAGGGAAAAAGTAGTTCATAATATTTGTGGTTTAACTGACAAAACTGGCTAACAAACTGTTGATTATTGTGTCAACTTAGTAAAGTTGATTGCTAATCAAAAAAGAAAAATGAAAAATAAAACCATTAAGCCAGGCGGTGGTGGCGCACACCTTTAATCCCAGCACTTGGGAGGCAGAGGCAGGGAAATCTCTGTGAGTTTGAGGCCAGCCTGGTCTACACAGCTAGTTCCAGGACAGCTACGGCTGTTACACAGAGAAACCCTGTATCGACAAAACAAGATAGATAGATAGATAGATAGATAGATAGATAGACAGACAGACAGACAGACAGACAGACATACTGTGGCTAAGATACTATCGTTTTTCTCAGAAAATCGACAATAAAGTATTGGAAGAAAAATACCATACTGGGAGAAAAAAAACAGTAAATAATAAAAGGTTCCAAATTGTCATAATGTATATTCACAATGGCATCTTAATGCTGTAAGAAATTTCTTGTTAGATTTGAAATCCTCTAAGGCAAAGAACAAAAAATGGCTGAGACAAAAGGTCTTAACTTTGCATTATTTACCAATTACTACCAAGATTTTAATTACAAAAATTTTTACAAAGATTATTAGCAACCCTGTGAAAAAGGCACATCTGTTTTGACAAGGCGCCCCAAATGCAGACGATTCACGAGCACAGAACCTAAGTTTTCATGTAGTGTTCTAGAGCTAGTTGGTGCAGGAGCCCAGCAGTTTGCACAACCCCACTCTCTATGTCCAGAAAGAAGATGCTGGTGAAAACAGGTGCTATAGAGGGAGGCTCACCTAAATGGAAGATCACTGAAAGCCCAGAGATTGACACAGAAACCACAAACAACACTGGCTCTAGTTGATACACTGATGGCCAGCAAATGGGAGGGAAAATGGATGGCAAATTATGTACAGACAGGAAATAAATGTATTTGCTAAAATGAAACTACAAACCCTTAAGTACTAAAATTAACAACCTGCTTTCTCGTCATAATTTTTATATTGATTTTGAAGAAGAGTGGGAAGAACCCTAGTACAAGTGGGCGTTTCTCATGTGTTGATATATTTATACTTAAAATGTACCAATTTCAGAAAACTAACCCCCTTCCTACTTTGTAGAAAATAAACTCACGATCTGTGATGATTGCATCAAAATACGTTCCCTTCCTCCAGGAAGGCTTGGAGGCATCTGAAACCAAGACATCAAGATAAAACTTCTCTAAGCCATATTGACGAAGATTTGCCCTGATGTTTTCATCTGGTCCTCGCCATTTCTGGTTTTTTCTACTAGCTTTTCCTAAAGAGAAAGAAAGCGAAGGTAGAAAATTATTCCATCAAACAGAGCATCATTCTTTTCTTTAGTTTAGCCGAAAATACTTTTATGCCCATGCAAACCCACATTTACCTACATAAAATGTGTGTTTGTTTGTAATCTTAATTGTATGCACACAATTAAGCAAATATTTCACCTTATTATTTTGAACAGTAAAATGCACCTTATTAAAACGACCAACACTTTCCAAGTATGAAGTATTCACCAGTAAGCTACATAAGTGAGTAGAACATGAACCTATCTTACAAGAATAGAGTTCATGTTGAAAATGTTTGATCAGATAAATGAAACAGAAATGAAGAATGCTAACTTGTGAAACACAGCAGCTCTGACCATGAAGAAGGCAGACAAATGGAAAAATTACTCATGAAAAATCAGTGTACACAGAAAAAATGAAGAAGCTCAAAAGCTTAGCACATAAGAGACCTAAAGGGAAGATGATAATCATGCCAGTGATAAGATTAGAGAAACCCAAAGAAAAAAAAACAGCTTAATAGTCAAATCTGAGATATATAACCACCCCCATACACATACCACACCATACCCATTACACATACACACACACACACACACACACACACTACACATACACACAACCAGAAAATGGCACTAGCTGAAAGAGAGAATCATCGGGTAGCTGAACTCTGGAATACACACTTGGAGCCATCAGTATTTAAACAAGTGGAACTGGTGAGAATGAATAAATTTCAGCCTAGGTGCCAGCTACCCAAGAGCTTGCTCTAGTATTACTCTTATTCTTGAGGCAGGATGGAACTCACAGAAACCCTCCTGCCTCTGCCTCCTGTAGCCATGTACCACCATGCCCAGCAACTATACACTTTTGTATTATGATCAACTTTACAGTAAAACAAAACTTAAAAAGAAATTCAAGAAGATGAAAAACTCCAAACAGCATTCAATATGATAGAAACAGGGATTAAAAAATGGATGCTGGCCAGGTAGTGGTGACACACATCTTTAATCCCAGCACTCCAGAACCAGAGGCAGGTGGATCTCTGAATTCAAGGCCAGTGTGGTCTACAGAGAGTTCCAGGACAGCCAAAAATAAAAACCTTTGGACAGCCAAACAAACAAACAAAAAATGGATGCCAAGAGAAAAAAAATAGTATGTGAAGAGAAATGAAAGAAAACCCTGGTCTTAAAGAGAATGAAATAAAACTGTCAGAAGAGTAAAAGCAGCACCCAGTGAGAACACATCCCGGAAAGAAGGAAGGCTCATGACAGTCAACACTGCAGAACAGAGAGCCACTGTGGGCGTTCTGGGCTAAATGGTGGGCACAGGTGCTCAAGGTCACAGACGATGAGAAAGTGAGACTGAAAGCAGACAGCAGGTTTCCAGGCATGTGGGCAAAAGGAAAATACAGCTAAAGGGACCCTATAAGACTGACAGGAAAGGCTTCTAGCTGCCCAACTGGAAAAAACATGAAACGACCATACTGTATAACCTAAGAGATCAGAAACCGGGAGCAAAGGACATACCTAGCAACAGGATACTCCCTAAGAAACTCTCCTCAACTAGAAATCTACTCCCGGTAGACTTAAGGGTATGAAATAACTTTTCAAGACTTTAATAAAAAAAAAATGTCTTAAAATCTGTGTGGTATAATTTCCTTAAAGCAATGTATTGTGTTACTCGCAATAAGCTAGAGCAAGTCCCAGCATTTTACTTAGTCTGAGACAAAGAGTATCTTTTTCTAAATCGCCCATTCATGAAAAATATTCAAAACTATAAGCTCCTTAAGACTCAAGACATAGTGTAACAAGCTATTAATTCTGCACACAACAGCTTCAGCAACAGAAAGTATAATAAAACCTCACCTTTAACCTACACTGCATGAAGGAAATTGTTTAAGAACTCATTCAAGATACAATAGAGGAATATTAGCACAGAGGCAAACAATTTCAAAAGCATGAATTTATTTGGTAATTTTAATACTACCCCATTATGAGAAATATACTTTTTTCACTCTGATTTAATGTTATCCAATCACAGACCATTAGTGAAGCTTTCCAATTTTTAGGTATTTTCCGTAACTGCCACAAAATCAAAGTGGCTCATGTTTCAAGTTACCCTCATTTAAAGGCAGAACCTTTACATTTGTAGACACCTCAAGTGTTTCAAGCATGTCCTGATCACAAAAAAAAAAATTAAATTTTTAAATGTTATTCAAAAACTAAATATTAATCCAACCTATACTCACAGCATGATTGCCAAGTAAATCAATGATGATAATCTTAAATAGAGACTACCTATGTTTTCTTTCTTTTTTAAAATTTATTTTTACATTCATTTTGTGTGCATGTATGTGAGGGTGTCAGAAGCCCTGGAACTGGAGTGACAGACAGGTGTGAGCGGCCATGTGCATGCTGGGAACTGAACCAGGGTTAAGAGAGGGTTTTTCTGTAGTTCTGGAGTCTGTCCTGGAACTCACTCTGTAGATCAGGCTGGTCTCAAGACTCACAGAAATCTGCCAGCATGTACCTCCTGAGTACTGGGATTAAAGGCGTCCGCCACCACTGCCCAACTCAGTTTGCCATTTAAAAAACATAAAAGAAAAAACAAAACTTCTCTTATTAGGATGACAAGTTCCTGACTGGGGATGGTGAGATGTTTTTCTATTCATCTTAATAATCTTCTAGTTTACCTTGCACACCCTGAGTAATAATGCCATAAAATGGAGACACTCAAGGAAGCTTTGTGGTAAAATTACACTAAAATGCTGTGCTTCAAACACTAGAATGTCACATAAAACTATTATTTTAAAGGACCATTTGGCTTAACAACAAAGACGTCAACACTGTAAGTTCTACTCACCCAAGCCATGAACCGTGTTGTAGTCGATGTCCGTCCCACACACATAAGCGCCAAAGTGAGCAGACGCAATCAGGAGCCCACCTGGAAAGATTACCTTAGATTATTAAAAAAACATTTTGCTCCCTTTTCAATGTGAACATGCCGGTCTGTAAACACAAAGATTTAAAATAAACTAAAAACTGGGTTTGAATTTCAGAAAACTAAAGTGAACATATTTCACGTATGCAATACTAACTTTTAGAAGCTAAAACATGGCCTGTCATGTAATTATCTCTTAGTATACACTACACATATGAATTTCTGAGTAACCTATCCAGCTAATATCATTTTTCCATTAAACAGTGCTATGGCTAAAGTAAAAATAATGTTCCAATATAAACTGACCAGACTAAGGAATATGTCAGATGTGACCAGTTCAAATATGAAGGAAAAGTTCTAACAATTAAAAATGAAATGCCTTAAAATAAAAACAAATATTTTTAAAATTTTCAGAAAATTTCATACTCAAATAAAATATAGTAATTATTTTTTATTAAACTCCACATTTTTATGTACTCAAATTCAAAATGCTTTTCGTGCTTGACCAGTCCCCAATTACAATACAGAAAGATGACAGCGGAGTGGAAATGAGAAATTCGCTTTTAGACTATAAGTTGCACACAACCTTGGACAAAGGGCAAACTCTAGGGTTTTCCTTCCCACCCTTTTAAAATGTAACCTCTAAAATATATGATGTTGAATGCCTTCATGGGGTCAAGATTTACAAATTGCATATCTACAGCAATTTAAAAATAGTCAGGGAGGAGTATTCCAAAAATACACTAACTAGTTTCCTACTGTTTCCCTTGATGAATGCTGGCCTCAAAGCGCAGTAGAAAGCAAACCCTAGGTCTTCTCACGCTAACCCCTGAAGCATCTGTGAGATGCAGTGTAAAAGAGACCTCCTAGTTCTTGGTCTAGAGACGGGATGGCCCGTAGTCAGAAAAGTACTAAGTATTGTGTGAGGCGTGTGAGCCTCACAAGGTCACTTCACCCTAATCACAAGGCATTGCTACAATTCTGCCCATCAAGGCAGATACTCACCTAGAAGAACTAGTAGTCATGGGAACAGAAAAGCTTCCCTGTGCTTCCTTAAACAGAACCTTATCCACTGCTTAGAGGGACTTTTGAGAAGACTCAATTTACAGTACACTGCTGAAAGGAGATGAATAAGCTGTTAGACTCACCTGTTACCTGGTGGCTTTTTAAGCTTTTAACTTTTTAAAAATAAAATTATAATCAATTGGTTTCTCTGAATTGTTCACTGGATAATCACTATCAGGCATCTATTGCTCTTTCAGTTACAGCAGTTTTCGTATTTTGTTATACCTTCCGTGGAATTTTCTCGGGCAGATAGGCAGTAAAAACAGAGGGTGCTGTGCTGAGAAGGCAGGAGAACGACTCGCCCATTTTCGCTATCCAAAGTAAAATATGAATACCACAAACGGGAGGTAGACTAACACTCAATGTTTCAGTTTCTTGTTACTTACACAGTAACTGTTTTAAGGTTAATGTAATATAAAAAAAAAAAAGAATACAATGAGTGGAATTTATTCCATACTATATAACTTAATTTATGAGTTTCATCTCTGGAGGGCTAAGGGGAAAGCTTTGAAACTGAGGAAATGTGAAACTAGTCTTTGGTTTTGCTAGAGGGGTGGGTAAAAGAAAAAGAGGTTGGCAATTCTGTTGCCATTACTTTTCACTCTATCTGTTTTATCCCTCTGAAAAAAAGGACTCTAAATTCTCTAAATGAACTAGCAGTCCTAGCACTAGAATACTGCCAAAGACAGCAACACACCTAGACCAACTATAGGATTTAGGAAAAGAAACTACAAAGAACTATGAACTACTGTAACGCAGAAAACACTGTAATGATCTACTGAGAACTACCTCCCAGTCCTCTTTTCCATCCTACAGTTTCCTCTCAGGACCAAGTCACCATCCTCACCTGGACCGCAGTCTGTCATTCTTGAAATGACAAGATTCAAAAGGAGCAGTAGGATTTTCATTGCACCTAGGATCTCCCTTGGGTGGACTCTTAGTACTTGAGAAAAGTCAAAGCTATGGCTTCAGAGCTCTAGGCCACATAAAATAGTGAACACAACTCATCTCAATCATTTTAATTATAAAAAAATTATACATTTGCAAATTTAAGCTGTAATCCCTTTGCTGCTGCAATAGCAGCAGTTTACAAATATTTTGGAAATCAACCCAAGAGGGGACTAGAAAATGAGTTCATAGTCAAACTCTTCATCATCATTTAGTATTAGCTATATCTAACATGTTTACCAAAAAGTATCCAAGTCCATAAAAAATAAAAATTAAATAATGATAGTAGCATAGTCCACTGAAGGTCTACAAGTTTTCAAATAACATTCTAACATTATATGCATACATTACCTCCCTCAATCTTTATAACATATTACTATGGCCAATTTACAATGACAGAACTGCAATCTACACAAGAATTTTGTCCAAAGTCACCTTGTTGGGAAAGTAAACTCACACTATATATGCTTTTCTTTATACTCTAGTATCTCGTCTAGGTCAGCACCAATTGAAGTTAAAAAAATACACTAGTTTATATTGGACTAAATTACTGGTATAGATTTAGCTGTCAAATGCCCTTCACAGATGAGTATGCTTAAGTGTTGGTCCTCATGGTGGTTCTATCGGAACTCTGTCTGGCTTAGAAGAAGGGCCTTTAGCCAACAGGGTTACTCTAATGAAGAGGATTATAGAACCCAGACCTTCCTTTTGCTTCTTGGCTATGAGATTAGCAGCCAATTCTACTCTGTGTCCCTTAACACTGTCTTGACATCAAACAAGAGCCTACAAGCAATGGTCTGCCTACCTAAAAGTAAAAAGCAAAAAATAAACTCTCTTCTTTGTAAATTCTATCATGTATTTCGTTATAGTAACAGAAAGTTTATTAGCATACCAGCTAGATAAAATAGAAGCAAATTGTTTTACTAAGCAAATTAGGTAAAACTATGTATCCAGTTCATAATAGTTCACACCAACATAGTTGTTGTATATTTTCATGCTAACCTTAATAGTGTACTTTTTGACCACCGAGAGTGGACCCAATGGGATGTTTCCTCTCTACTCAGAAAATGAAAAAATGTAATATTTTAAAGGTGACTTAAATGAGAATATATTTGCCAAAACAGAAAGAAAAGTGCATTTCTGCAGGTCAGAATATAACTCCAAGCAGCAGCAAACTGTCTAAAAGAAAAGGGAAAGATGTTTCAGCAAGAAAAGATATCAACCTGCTCTGCAGCCCTGAGAACAACCGCAGCCATGACTAGTTCAATATTAATTCATTTGGGAAACTGCACACATTTCGGTCTGGACCATTAAAAGAGTCACACTTGAATTAAAAACAACAACAACAAAAGAGACCTTAATCTAATATATGGAAATCAAAGGTAAAACCATCATCAAAGAGGATAGAAAACCTATGGGCTTGGAGAAGTCACAGGGCTACTCGTCTAGTCCTTTCCAGGACACAAGCTGTCTGTGAATCAGTTCCATGAGGAAACCAATGACCCTTGAAGGTTTCTGTTCAAAATTAGGGGTTATAACCAGTTTAAAGTTAGAAGTGTCAAAAACTGACTTATATCCTAAAGCCAAATCTAAACCATAAACACGGATTGTGAGAATATATTTTCGTGGTATATCTTCTAAAGATTCACCTATCACTTGACCTTCCTCTTCTGTGTGAGTAGTGAGATGGCCCGTCCACAGCAGGGAGCCGTGCACAGCAGGGAGCCAGGTATCCTTACCCCTCACCACGCACAAGGTAGCCAGCACCTCGACTGCTGTGAAGTGGAATTTCACAATACTCCTAGGCTCAACTGCATCAAGAGCACAATCCTTTTCCTCCCCTACTATGACAATTTTAAAAGTTCTCTAAGGGGGAAAAAAAAGTGACAAGTCACAAAGACAGACTCGGTGTGAAAGGGGTAGGCAGAGCCAGGCTCACAGCGAATTGGCCCAATGGCTAATAGCTAATAATGAAGGGGATCAGGACTTTTACATCACCTGACACAAAGGGACAGACTTAGTAGTTCCTGTTGATAATAAGTGAAATTAGCAACAGAAAGAGAAGAAGTGCTAAAGTGGAAAAATCATCAAGGAAAAGACTGATTGAAACAAGAATCTTGACACTGGATGCTAAATCTGACTTGACAAGATGAAGAGACACCTGGATAAGGAGCAGTATATTTACAAACTCGTAATGTATCTCCCACAAATGCTTTAGATTAACTGCAAGAATATAAAATATAACAGTAACTAATCATCACATATGGAAATCAAATTCAATTGGTACCATGCTGAAAAAAATTAGTATTAATACTGAGGCGGAGAAGCAGGGTATGCAAGCCTTAAGGACACAACATCTCTAGTGGGAATGAATAATCCATTCTAAGGAAATTCAAGCCACTCAAATGAAAACTATTTTAATCTTAAAAGTGTTAAAAATGTTCCAAATCAAAATGATTTTAACAGTAAAACACAACACCCAACTGCAGAATATAAATAGATAAATGCAAATATATATATAATTCTTTTTCTTAAGAATATATACTGATGTGTTTGAGAGAGGAAGGTAAAACATGCAATGCTCAGGGGTTAAGAGCACTGGCTGACCTCCCAGAGGACCCAATTCAGTTCCTAGCACACACATGACGGCTCACAACTGCCCGTAACTCCAGTTCTAAGTGGATCCAACACCGTCAACAGACTACATGTAAGGCCAAACATAAATAAATTTTTTAAAAAACAAAGTAAATGTAACCTTCAAATGATTCAAGAAAAAATATAAATTAAATAAAATAAGGTAAAAGAAGCCAAATATTAACAAGAGCTTAAACTGGGATTGGATATATGGATATTATTTGTTCTTATAATTTGTAAGTAAACTTGATATTGGTTCCATTAGCAAGCTCAAAATGTGAGAATGTGTTTAGGGAAATGAAGGTAGAGAAGAACAAACTAGCATACTGAGAGAGGGGTCCACGGAAACATGCCAGAAAGTGCACTGGTGAATTAGCTCAAAACAAATTACAAAAATTTCTTCCACCCCTAGGAACTCTAGACCAGATGCCACTTCTTCCTAATCACATTTGGCCACACTCCTGAAGTTAATTTAGGTGCAAGTAGTGGCCAGTAAACTTTATACAGAGAGAGACAGTTCTGCAGAAGCAACAATTACATGAACTACGGGAGTCTGATGGCAAAAGCGATATACTGGGTAACCCTGACCATGTCACATAGCCTCCCCTTGCATCACAATTTCCTCAGGAAGACTTCAAAGTGTCTTCATGCTGGCTGTCATCAGGATTAGAGAACAATATAGTACTGACCCACAGACTCAACAGGCACTGACCCTGCATCTCCACTGCTCCCAAGATGGCTGTGGTGACACTAACTAAACAACAGGGGGTTTTGTCAGATAAAATGTAAATAAGAGTATTGCCTGCCTACGGGCTACATCAAACAAGAAAGCAGTCTGAGAAAAGGGAAACGTCAGAATCAGATGAATTCAACTTGGAATTTCAGGCTTTCCATAGACTTAAAAAGGAGAGCATCTCAGCGAAGTTCAGAAGAACGTGGGTTTTGGTGTCAGCAAGCAGTCTCGAGACTATGGAGACTTAGTCACCTTTAGTTTCACACTTACTCAAAAACTCCCACAAACAGAATCAAAGATATGTTTTTCCTCTATCCAAATACATGGCTATTTATTTAAAAGCATGAGTATTTTCTGCTTTGTTTTTTATTCTTTCCGTAAAAGTTCTCCCAATTAAATAAATACTATGATTCTATACATCTCTACAAGATATGATATGCTGCAAGACATCTGTGAAAAAATAAGCCTGATGCTCCCCCCAGTGGCTTACTTGGAATAAAACCCACAATATTTTAGTCACATCCATCAAATGACAAAGTGTTAAATATGAGCTATTACACAAGAAAAGTTTGTCAAGTCAATCTCTCATCCAAAGCATACTATAACCTTCACTGCTATAAATAAGCAAAATCTATGCATTAGTGTAACAAATAGACTTATATACCTGTTCCAACAAATGGATCAAAGACAACATCATTTTCTTTCACTTTTGCATGGTTGGCCATGATGAACGATAAGCCAGCATCCATACTTGTATTTCCAATAAAATGTCTCTTTTTGACACTATATGACTCAATTAGCTCTCTTTGCCCATCTGCAATCTAGATCAGAGATTTTTTTAAAGTTAATCTAGCTATACAGAACAGACTCAAGATAATTATTCACAATAAAAATGATAGCACCTTGCTAATGAGAACTTTTTCCCACTCATTACTGTTCTAAACTTAATCCTTCAAAAATCACAGGACTGAGACCATTACAGTCAATCTTTTTACTTCTCTAATGCCTTTCCACCTACTTTGTGCTTTCAAACCAAGTAGGAATCAAATTTAAATATAATTATTCAAGGGCATGGTCTTGAGTTTTCTCACCACCCTTTTCTCTTTCTCTGAAATGACAAGCATCCATAACATGGCTCTCAGCTGTCATTCACCTATCCAGCCTCACGACAGTAAGCAGGCACTTCTATAACTCCATTTCCCCTCAGAATGGAAGACACAGGTTTGAGGTTTTCATGAGAGACACTGCACCAGCCCAGCACTCTGCCCTCTCTCTGTCTCACTAAAACAGTACCCCTGACATTCTGGGAAATCTTGTTTCCACCATCAGGTGTAACCTCCATTTCCTAGGTCGTGTCTCTAACAAGCTCCGTATGTTTCACAGGAATCTCTGAAAAATACCAATTATAATCACATGCTTTTCAGCAATTTTAAAAATAAAGTAGTTCTGATTCCAGTTGCTTCCATTTTTACATATTAAAAAAAAATCACCAAAGCTACAGAGAAACCCTGTCTCAAAAAAACAAACAAACAAAAAAAAAATCAAATACAAAGGTAGGCATGGTATCTGCTTTGACCAGAGCTCTACCACTGATCCCCCATCCCCACCTTGCATTTAGCTTTCAAAGAAAGAAGATAGGTGGAAAGAACTTGCTTACCCATCTACCAAAATAAATATTATGTGGATTCTCAGGGATGCGATTTGGGTCCAAACCATAGTCCTCCAAAACAGAGAATACATGCTGTGGTTTCTTTAGGTTCACTTTTCCTTCAAATGGCAGAAATTCAAGGGCCTAAAAAAAAAAAGAAAAGAAAAGGTAATTCTTGCTTTGGAAACTCCTTCAGTCAATACCCTTTAAGAGAATGGCCAAACAGAATGGCATCAATGCAGTCAACTACATCCACATAAAACCTGAGAAAGCTTGGAAAGGAATTCTAGACACAAAAGAACGGAGGTAAGAACGACTTTTTTCAGATGGGCTGTTTGATGTCAGCAAGCAGAGGCACCATGACTCATAAGTGGCTTTTATACATAAAGCAAAATTAAACAGCCTACAAATCACAATGCCAGAGAACCTAATTAACAATGAGGACCTTAAGAGAGATATACATGGATCTAATGTACATGGGAAGTAGAAAAAGTCAAGATCTCCTGAGTAAATTGGGAGCATGGTGACCATGGAAGTGGGTTGAAGGGGAGGGGAGAGACAGGGAGGGCAGCAGAGAAAAATGTATAGCTCAATAAAATCAATTTAAAAAATAGAAAAAAAAAAGGCTTACCAACTCAGCATAAAAGAAGGAAGATTCCAACTCTTTCAGGAGACTAATAATTTGAATGGAGTTTGTGAGCAGAGTTCTACAAATTGATTAATGGCAGCACAGACCCACTGTGTGTCTCAAAATGGGGCTGTGAGCATGGCTTGCAAAGCTGGAGCTGAAAGAACCTCTGTCATGTTGGACTAGGTGGAGCCAAAGGCAAAGCAGCCTTAGTTTTAGCCATGATGCTTAACATTTAAAAAAGCGCTCCTGGTCAAAAATTAATTACAGATACACACACAATTAATACAAATTAAAATAAAAAGGACCTCTAAATGGGTCACAGTGTTGGATAAATGTACATAGGTTTAGGGGAAAGAGGAAAAAGAGTATAGACACTTATAATATAAAAGGGTACAGTCATTAAAGGAGTAAAGATAATAACCATAAAACTTGCAGAAAAACTAATAGAGTTAAGAAAAATAAGCCATGTAAAGATGGAATACACACAGAGAGTCTGAATTATGTATAATATTGTGGTTTTTTTTTTAATTTTTTGACTGTGAATAAGCTAAATACAGAGAGACATTTGATTCTGGGGGCTGCTAAGCTAAACCAATATATATGTTTTAAAGGTATCTGGACTTCAAAATTTGGGTCTAAAAATATGTTGCTTTGGAAAAAGAGGGTCTGCTTTTGTTTCCAAAAAAGATGAGAACCTGTGGATTCCTTTCAGACTAATGTGATTTGATGGAACAAGAAGCCCTGAAAGGTATCTGTGAACCACCAAAAATTCTTAGCCCAACAAAAAGCAGGAAGCAGTTAGGATAGAACTATGCCCAAATTCCCAAATATTGTTTATAAATGTTTGTTTACATTTAAAGATGGATATGCTATAGAGATGAATACTTTGCACTGATATATATCTTGGTCTAATTGATACAAATTTAAGGTCAATTTTGTTATTAAAATATTGTATTAGTGCAGCTCATTTAAAAATGCAATGCATAATTAAGAAATACAAGTTAATAGATAGTCATCTATAAAATTAAGCTTGTAATCATGTTAGTTAGGTTTTCTAGATATACAGAGATTTATTTCAGGGTAGCTATTTTTCAAATCTTTCAAAGACTTACAGATTATGGTATTTAAAATGTTTTAAAAACTTAGGACTTTTCATGACAATGAGACACATCTGCTCCTGGCAGCACCAATTACTTCAAGAGGACGATAGGCATCGAAGAGGCTCCTCATTGAGTTGATTAGCCATCTGGGCAAGAAACTGCTTTTGCCTGGACTGCTTGATGTTATGCTGTATGAACTAGACATGCAGGACCCACAGAAAAACGACTGTTAAACTTGCCTAAAGGTGAGACAGTTCTTTGGGGTTCCTGCTTCATAAAAGAGTGTGCCAGACATTCTAGAAACAGGACACAGAAGAAAGTGACTGACAAACTGCCAATATAGGTGGAACTCTCTTTGAAATTTCCTGCTTCATGGAAAAGTCTGCTGGATACTTTGGGCCTGGAGGCTGAAGATGGATGCCCTAACAGTACAGAGGAATTTTGGGTGACTGTCCAGGCAGCGAGATGTCTCTGTCAATTCTAGAGTTTTGGAAGTTGCTTACAATGTACTTCCTGTTAACTTAGGTGATATTATATCCTTCTGGGGTCTTTGATGGAGTTGAAAACTAGATAGTTGTACTTATAGTTTTCTTTAGTTATGATAAAAGATAAAGTAGATCTAAGTACTGTAACTGTAATTCTTGGTTGATAACTATTTTGTTGAATGTTAAAAGTTATAACCTTCCTTTCTTATTAGATAGAAAAGGGGAGGTGGTGTGTCATTCCCTTTTGTATGCTGTGAATATGTTTTATTGTCATTGGTTAATAAAAAAAGCTGTTTTCAGCCAACAGCTTAACAGAGTAAAGTCAGGTGGAAAATGCAAACAGAGAAAGAGAGAGAGGGAGAGTAGGCAGAGTCAGGGAAACACCATGCAGCCTCTGGAGGAGAAAGACATCCCTCCTGCCTGCCAGTAAACCACAAGCTTCATGGTAAAATAAAAAAAAAAAATACAAATGGGTTAATTTAAGATGTAAGAGCTAGGTAGAAATATGCTCAAGCTATTGGCCAAACAGTATTGCAGTTAATATATTTTCTGTGTGATTATTCCAGGTTTGGGCAGTCGCGAATGAACAAGCAGCCTCGGCCTGCAAATTCTAATGTACTACAAGAATTTATAAAAAAGAATCATAGGAAACAGTGCTTATCTAGTAATACATGCTGTGCGGGTTTGATGTCACAACTACACAAGATATACACCACAACATAGAAGCCTTAACAGACATTACACATTCACATATATCCACATCTAGAGTGTATTTCAGTTCAGCTAATTTCACTTACATCTATTCGTTTGACTTTTTCTTCTTGAGTCAATGTTTTATTAAATGTATGAATCTTTATTTTATACGTAGACTCTGAATGTAGAAATGGAACCTAAAATAGAAGCAGATAAATTTTGTAAGCGTATGCATCCTACAGAACAGGCACACATGCCTACATAAAATCACATTTCACTACGCACCATCTTCTCCACAGGGTAATTTTTAAGAGAAGTATACAGCTCCTCGGGAGATTTTCCATGACCCCATAGTTCAAATATAGACCTAGGAAATAAATGGTTGGTACTAACCTCAGTAAAGAACTTAGTTCACACAGCAATACATAATAGTTATTTTGCTAGTTCTTTATGCTTGCTACAATAAAACCATCATTGGCCATGTTTTCTCATTTACTCATGAGAAATGCGTATGCTGGAAACAAACAACAATATAACCCCAAACCATACAAAGAAGCTGAACCTGACATGAAAGATGGGAAATCCAACATTAAGTTAGGGGTTTTCCAATTTTTCAGCATTTATCCACATACATAAATATATATGTATATATTTGAGGGGGGCTAGGAACTGACCGCAGGGTTTTATGTGTGGTAAGCATGTTGTCAACCACTGAGCTATAACCTATGTCTTTTTTACTATATACTATACTGGATAATACAAACATTGCAACAAAATCGCATGGCACTAGAAGAAAAGGTGCAGAAAATAAAAATTTTCTCAACACTTTCCCCATTCAAAAGGGGAATGGTAAGCAGAAAAAAAAACCCTATCATTACTATTTAGTTATCATTTGTTAAAATTTTCTACGTAACTCAAAACATTGAGCTCTAATAAAGTGAGTACCAAGAGTTTGATATATATTTCATTTTGTGGAATATACAAAATATTCCATTTTAAAGGGGCTGAAGAGATTGCTCAGTGACTAAGAGAGCTTGCTGCCCTTGCAGGAAACCTAATTTGGTTCCCAACACCTACATCAAGCAACTTACTACCACCGATAACTACAGTTCCAGGGATCCAAGTCTATCTTCTGGCCTCTGAGTGCATCTGCACACATGTATACATTCAGGCAAACAGATATGTATATAAAATAAAAATACACAAATAAATCTCCTAAAAATCCTTGCTAAAACAATTTTAATCCTAACTTAACCTCAGAAAATTTTGTTTTTAATGTTTTTAATATGACCTTGTAAGTCTAGTGTAATTATCTGTAGGTTGCATATACTATCTTTGAAAGTGAATTCCTCTTCTGTTGAATTTAGAGAAAGCAAGTAATGCTACTCTTACTTAGCAGTTTCTTTAGGAGTAGCTCAACCACAGAAATAAAGAACAACTAAAAGGAAAATGTTATATATTTTACAGTATTATACAATTATTCCTTTTACTACTTATCAAACATATGCATCAAAAGAAATGAGCTTTCAACATATTTGTTTTGAGTACTCAAGTAGCTATTTTAAATGTAATATCCCTTACTTCTGGAATTCAAAAACTTCAAACAACCATAAAATAAAGTGGCATACAAATAGTCGTTTTTATGTTTGTTGTTGTTTCCATTTTCTAGTCATTTATATTTAATAATAAGATCTTTAACAAGTTGAAATTTAAGAAATTAGATTTAGAATTATGCATCCTTCTCAACAGGAAAAAGTTAGATAAATATGGAGGTGACCGTCATACCATAACATTACAAAACATTGCTATATTCTTTTCACTCCATTATTAAAAACAAAATCTAAGGAAAAATATTTCAATAACCTGCCATTATATTCAGGGAAAAATGCAACTAAGTGTCAATCAAGAAAATTTAAAGAAAAAGGAAATAAGGGAGGTTAAAGATAAAAATCTAGAAACAAGAATGATCAATGAACAATTTATTAAAAAATATGCTTGTTAGAATTCATTTCTTAACTGGGCAGTGGTGGTATAAACCTTTAACCCCAGCACTCATGCAAGTGGGTCTCTGTGAGTTTGAAGCCAGCCTGGTTTACAAAGTGAGTTCCAGGACAACCAGAGTCACACAGAGAACCTCGTCTCAAAAAAAAGAACTCATTTCTCTAACAAATATACTTCATGACAGTTCCCACATTTTAAAAATTTAAATTTACTAATCTGATCAACTGAAAATCGAAAATGAGGAAAGCAGTTTTAGATTTTGTAAGACTCGGTGACACCAAGTGCAACATTCCTTCATATCCATATTCATTCTATGTAAGGGTATGTCATTCCAGGGTCCTCCCACTGCACATGCAAGCGTCCGTCACCTCAGCTCCAGAAGGGGACTCTGTAAATCCATGTAACTCAGGCTAAGATGATCCCCCCTCCACAACCACCCTCCCAGCCTCTACCTCCTTCCCCAGCACAGAACAGAGAGTGGTTGTGAGCCCGTGTATGGCATGCAGCACAACACAAGGGGTTTCTCTTACTTGGCACACACTGTCCGTTTCATTAAGTTTCTGGCAATATCTTCAGAGGGAATGTTAAGAATCCAAAATGGAGACTGAAAGAAAAAAAAAAGCATGCAAATTGTTAAAAGGCTCCAAGGTCTAATACACTTTGATTCAGAAAGACAATGGGAGAAATTCCTATGTGTCACGTAAAAATGCCTGATCTGACTCTGACCAAAATAAGAATCATTCGGATAAGAAAATGATAAGTTACTTGTAGATAACCTGTTAATAAATTACATTGTAAGAAAACTCTTATAAATGACTGTATAAGTGAAAATGTCAGTACACTTTAAATTTAATTTTAAAGATAAAAACCTACTTCCTATGTATTTATGTATTCCAGACGGGCCTCATACTCAGTGTGTCAAGAGCCTCCTGCCTCCACCTCAAAGTGCTGAAATTATAAGCCTGCATGCAACATCTGGATTAAGATGACTTTTCATTTGTCTTTATGAAGTTTGACTAGAAAACTAATGCATATATGACATATATTACTGGAAGTTTTGTTATTACTAATCACTCCTTATATCATTATTTTAACTTCTAAGTAAATATATTGCCTTGATTTATTCCCTAATTACTAAATCTCACCTCCCTTCCCCCTTTCCTTGCTCTCCATATGGTTCGCTTTTTGTTCCCTGACACACCTAGCTGCCTCCATCAGACTGGCAGGGGGTTAGATCTCAGGGACATTTTCTTGAGAAATGATGGATATGGAAGGGCCCACCCCACTGGAAGCTGTGCCATCCCAAGTGGTCCTGAAGTGTGTAAGAAAGCAAGTGAGCAAGTCAGTAGGCAGCATTCCTCCATGGTCTCTGCTCCAGTTCCTGTCTCCAGGTCCCTGCCCTTTTATCCCTCCACGATGGACTAGAATCAGGCTGTAAAGCCAAATCAATCTTTTCCTCCACGACTTGATTTTGGTCCTAGTGTTATCACCACAACAGAAACCAAACTATGTCAACCCCCCTCAAAGACAAAGTCCCACTAAGTGGCCCACGCTAGGATCAAACTTGTCACTTTCCTGTCTTAACTTCCCAGGCGACAGAATTAAGGGGTACGCCACCATGCTCACCCTGGTCACCCATTTTCTGGATAGCTGTGGTCTGAGGCATCCTGAGAATTAACAGTGATGTAAAGTCATAGTGTCTATACATTGCTACTAATTTTAATTATTTTATTTAAGGGGGAAAGCTTCAGATGTATCAGCAGGGGTTTCTTAGTCCTCTGTCCCCAAAAATGAACTGGTAAGCTCCACCCTTACAGCCCCTTGTCAGAACCTGGGCAAGCACAGCGCTGCTCTCTCACGCATCGTATCCATACTCTCCCCTCCATCCTTCTTCGCATAGGGAAGGAGTCACTCTGAATTGCCATCACAGAAGACTTCGATTTAAGGACTGATTTCTGGCTTCCTTTGTTCTCTGAAACTATGAAGCTCCCATACTGGAACATGAAACTTGGGGTAGCCTGAATCTGTGTTCCCAGACCATGGTCACTTAAATAGGCTCCAAAATAAATACCTATTTCCTTTGAAAGAAAAAAAAAAAAAAATTCATCTTACCTTTCCATAAGTTTCCTGACTGTTAATGAACTGGCCTCCAAAAAGTGATAGTAAAGACTTTATTTCCTGTATCGAAAATACAGAGAAAATACATATTGTTATTGTGTATTTAAGAAATGTCCCTCAATGTTTTAAACCTCAGCCCTTGGCTTGTGGAGCCAGGGATGACTGAGTCCATCACTAAGAGGCAGGATTTGAGGATGATTCCAACCTGCTCATTTTCTCCGGTCTGTCAAGTGAGCAGGCTGCTTCCCCACGATCCTGCCACACACTAAGCCACTCCACCATGCCTCAACTATACTCTCTCAAGCCAGGAGTCAAAACAAAACTCTTCCATGTGATTACTTCTGGCAGCTACTTCATCACACCACCAAGAAGAGCGACTTTAAACTCAGCCTGCTAAGAAAAACAGGTCTAATAATAGAAATAAAAGCGTAGGCTGATCTCTACTTGAGGCATTGAAGTTTCAACATCAGGCAATTGGAATGTGTAGCTCTGAGGAGATTTGTATGGTCCTAACCATGATTAAGCAATTTCTGAGAAATTTTTATATAGAAGGTGCAAAAAGAAACTGTCCTGTCCTGGTTTGGAGAGGGAGAAAACATTTACAGATGCTATAGGTTAGTAAATAAGACAAACAACTAAGCAAAATAAAATCAATTATTAAACATAATTTTAAGATGTTTGGAAAAGAAATAATTAGCTAGGGGACCATAATTGTGAATTCTGTATGGATAAGTACATGGTTAACTTCCTTTCCCAATAGGAATAAAACTAGAAAGGACTAATACAGTGAGTCTTTTATTTTTGTGTGCTTATTTTTTGAGATAGAGTCTCAATGGCTGCTGTGACCTCCTGATTCACTGCCTCCATTTCCCAAAGGCTAGGATTGCGGGAGTAGGCCACCACACCTGCCCACAGTAGAGATGTTAAATGTAACACACATGCAAAGGGGAAATCTGATCAAATAACACAGAGATTCTTTGAAGGAATCTCTTTGGACTGACAAACACAGAATGACTATACAAAGAGTTTGCCTCTTAACACTGAAAATTTGTTTCCTTCAATAGCAAATGAATTCTATTCCTCTACATTGGCCCTATGGCGAAAGGAACTAAGGAGAAGTTAAGTGACCCTGCTGCTGGCTGCCAACATTCTCCTCTCCTCCCTGCCAGATCTTAACACCCAGCCCAAAGCCGTCAGCAGAGAAAGAGAGCCACATCATCAAATTGTCCATTCCAAACCAAAAGGAATGGGAGATTTGACAACAAATGCTACTTCTAGTTTTCCTTTGGCTATACATCAGATTGTTTCTTGCATTAGAAAGTTATGAGTTTTAGGAGGAATTGGAGGTGAATCCAATCAAAACAATCTGTATGGAAATTTTAAAGAATAAAAATATTCTGACGAGGTGAGTGTGTGTGTGTGTGTGTGTGTGTGTTTGTGTGTGTGTGTGAGGGGTAAGTTCAAGTCAAACATGTGAATGAATCACAAACTAGTACAGACGATGGGTAAATCAGTGAAGGTAGCCCGAAGGCTTCTTTACAGGAATAACACAAATTTGAAGAGGAGACATTATGAAACATGGGAGTAAAACTATAATTTGATTTTCAGATCTCCTAAATATTACCACATCCTTGGACTCTCCATTCCTTCCCATGTATATTATCACAGCTATCTGGGGTAGGATGTCCCTAAGCCGAGCTCAACACAGAAATGTAGATATCATGGCAATAAGATGGTGGTGACTGAAGCTCTGTTCTCTCGGCAGGTCTATTCCCTAGTCCCCTCAAACAGTAACTAATCTTGTCCTTTCCCCTCTCATATTCGGATATTCGTGAAGTCTGCCTTATTTCCCTTTCCTCACTTTTATCTTTTCAGAGAGTAACCTTTTTAACCCCAAAGTACATGCATTCAACACTATTCATTTCTGCTCTCTAAACCTTCACTCTCTCCTTGTGTCTGAGGCTCTAATGTTTGGGATGATGAGTGGTCTCCTCTTCCAGTTTTCCTTTAATGTCAATGCTTCCAAGCATTTGTACTTGGCCCACCACTCAAAAACAAACAAACAAACAAACACAAAACCTGTGTACACTTAGAAAACTAAGAAAGGCTTGATGGTCTAGAAGTGTGGGTTCTCCCCATAGTAGGGTTACAGATACCTGTGAGCAAGTTTCCTGATAGGGTTACTGGTAATCAAATTTGGGTTCTCAGGATGAGCAGTGAGTGTTCTAACCAGTGAACCATCTCTTCAATTCTATTGTCTCACCACTTTCAGAACTTACACTTGAAAAAAAATCCCACCTTTTCGTAGTTTTCTTATGCAAAACAATCACAAAGATTTATCCTAAGTCTAGATTTGTTCCCATCTCCCACACTGCAAGTCTCTCCTGTCCTTATTGCTCACCACTAGGTTAATTTCTTAAACATTTAACATTTCAACTGATTCTTAAGCAGTCTCAAGTCTTCTTCCTCCCAAGTCTGTCCTTCATTTTGCTTTCTATTAAAAACAATCTAACTCTGCCTCTTTTAACCTCTTTAATCCCGCTTCCAAGTTATAGAGTTCTCAAGTCTGCTTTTTCTGGTCCATCAACCTACTTCTCTCCTGGCCACGCTCTGCCACGTAACTGGTAACCAGTAAATGAACAACAGTTTATAATTCTAGTGTACCTACTTCCTCGGCCCAGCTAAAAAATCCTGTCGTTCAATGTCACCTCTTCACGGAGGCCACCATGAAAGCCCCCATCCCTCGGTGAACAAGACTGTCTTTTTAAAAGCTCCCATCTATCCTTACTGGGCACCCCATCACTGCACTTAACAACGTTACAATTGTGCTTAGGTGTCTGCTGGCCCTTAGCCTAAATGAACAGTAGGCTCTTTGAAGGCAGGGCTGTCAGTCAGCACATCCTCGCCTCCCGGAGCACGCGATTACACCCGCTTTGGAAAACGTTTCTTGAATAAACAAAAAGCTGTTTCCCAACTTCATCAAGTACCACCCTCAAGCTTTCTACCATGCCTGAACTTCATATTCTGATACTTCTCACACTCCCCTGAGCGCCCTCATGGGACGTCTGTGTCCTCGGTCAGACGAGGAGTCCTGGGGGGCCTGATCAGGTTCTCCTGCTTAACTGCGGCGCCAGGCTCACGTCCAGAGAAATGAATGACTTGGTTTGGTCCTGGAGAAAGGTCCCCTGAGCTATCTCATCCCACCAGCGACCTCACCCGCCCCCGCCCCAAGCCGGGCGCTCGCGGCTGCCCAGAGACCCCCAATCCGGCGAGCGAGGGAGTGCGGGTCTCTGCGTCGGGTACCCCAGGACGACTCACCGGCAGGCGGAACTCCAGATGCTCCTGTGCCATGAGCAGCAGATACCTATTCAAGGAGCCCGGCACCGCCATTGCAGCGGCTGCCGTGCGCCTGCGCGGCTTCTGCGGGCCCGCCCCTTTTCCACCCAGGAGCGAAGTTTCTGCAGAAGCCGAACCGAGGACAGGAAACGGAAGTTGGGCCAGGAGTGCGCCGGCCTGATAGCGTCACGGGATCGAGATGGGGGGGGGGGGGGGGGGGGGGGGGGGGGGGGGGGGGGGGGGGGGGGGGGAGCGTCACGGGATCGAGATGGCAAGTGGGGGGGGGGGCGGGGGGGGGTGCAGAGCTAGAATGTGCCTTCTCCAGAGGCTGCACTATCTTGCACTGCGCCCTTAGTGAGAGGTACATCTTTTAAGGGCATGACTGCTGTAATCCCGCAGTTCCCAGTGATGCTCCACTTGGAGTGTACTTCCGACTCCCTCCTCAACCATTCAACTCAAAATTGGACCTAAATTTTACTGTTCTGTGTAGACCCCTCTAGCTATCCAGGATTCTAGGCCTCACCTGCACCAGGCTTTAACATTGAATGGACTTCTTGTGATTTGCAAAACTTGTCAAGAGCTCTCAAGGACTTTGCTTTACTCTGTATGGAAGACAACACAAACCTTTCTCAGACTAAGACTCAATAATTATGTTTTATACAGGCACACAGTCACACATGATCAATGGTAAATTAAAAACATTGGCGAGGGTTGTCCTAATCATTCAGATGGGTCTAATATCAACAGTTTGTAAGACAGTGACTCATTCTTCAAGTGTGGTTAACTTTTAAAAGTACTGCCCCTTTGTCCTGTTGAGACCTCCATGTTGGGGGTTTTGCATTCCACCTTGACAATAGACAATGTGTAAAAGTATCCTGCTTCTCCCTAGCACCACGTGTTACAGTCGATGCAGTAGTAGTAGAGCTCAATACACAGAGTGTGGTGATTCTCATAACTCAAACTTCGGGTCCACTATCATTCCTATGCTCTTAGCAAAATTTGTGACATCTCCGAGTCTCTGTTTTCTTATAAAAACTGGAATATTGCCACCTACAAATGACTGTTACAAGGATTAGATATAATAATATTTACACTTCAAAACATAGCCTATTGCATGGGGCCAATAGCATTGAGAAAGTTTTCTTTTTTAAATGAGAATTCCTGTTTTTCTAAAAAAAAAAAAAAAAAAAAAAGGTTTACGTTTGTTATTGTTGCTGAAATTCCTTCACTGGGTACATGTGAGAAACATCTACCCTTTCTCCCCAAGTCTCAAGAACAAGTCAAGGCAGAGTATCACCAAAATTCACTTTGGAAACCAATGAGTTTATTGAGTTATAGCGTATATGGTACCATTACATCGCTGTGGTGCTCCTACCCCAGTAGGCTACACCTGAAAAGTCTTTACTGAACAAGGATGAGGGCTTACCTGCAGTCAAGGAGATCGAAGTACTTCACATTTCCTGAATTCCCACTCTCTGGTGCAGTCCCTACAAACCAGCTGCCAGGACATTCTTCTGGGTCTACCTGGCTTTCTGGGTCCTGACTCAGAATATAACTATTCTTTTGTGTTTCTTTTTCTTTTAGGTGCTGACAAGAGCCTAAGTATGCATTTAAATTCTCTTAACAAATGTTTTGAGCTGCTCTGCTCTTTTCCTAAAGCTCCTCTCCCAGCAGTGTGACTGCCTCCATGTGACAGACCTCCTGTCTCTCCAGAGTAACTTCAAGACTTGCAGCTTGCCTGCCCTGGAATTTTCTTTTGAAAGTTCAATAGTCAAGCTTCTGTTTGAGCTTTTTTTTTTTTTTTCTCCTCAAGCTTCCGTTTTTGTCTGTCCTTCAATTCTTTTATTAGTGAAACCAAGAGCCTTAAGAAGTTACCTGGGTTTCCCCAATATCATATGACAACTTCCCAGACTTGCCACGATTTCCAGTGTGGGAAGCAGACTATTCTGGCCCAGTATTACCATGAGATGCTTAAAGTTCATCAGTCACAGACGAGCAGGAGGCATTAGATTCCTTTACCTGAGCTGGTTGGTGGCTGGTGACTGCTTCTCTCAGAACTTTGAGAGTTGTAGAGTTACAGGTAATCTGCTATGTGGCTGTGGTAGTTTGAATGTAATTGTCCCTATAAGTTCATAAGCAGTGGCACTATTATCTGTGGCTTTGATGAAGTAGGTATGGCTTTGTTGAATGAAGTAAGTGTGTCATTGTGGAGATGGGCTATCATCTATCATATATCATATGAGCATATCATATATGCTCAAGCCACACCCAATGTCTCAGTGTCACCCCCTGTTGCTTAGGATACAAGGTGCAGGACTCTCAGCTCCTTCTGCAGCACCACATCTGCCTGCATGCCACCATGTCACACCATGATAAAAAAAAAGGACTAAACCTCTCAAACTATAAGCCAGCCCCAATTAAATGTTTTTCCTTTATAAGAGTTGCCGTGGTCATGGTGTCTCTTTGCAACAATAGAAACCCTAACTGAGACAGTGGCTGAGCTCAGAATTAGAAAAAGGTGGCAGTATCAAGCCCCAAATTTATTAGATAAAATTTATTAGATAAAAACTGTGTGTTCTGAACCAGTAAGATGCAGAATTTGGGAAGGAGACACAGCCATCCTCTTAGAAATTTGAATCCTTAAGTCTGTTATTCTACAAGTAGTGAAGACCCTGACACAGCTCCCTACTAGAACTCAGAGGCCATTTCTGGACAGCAAGGGTCAGAAATTAGACAAAGTAGTTTCTATTGTGATTATAACATGCCAACTCGGCTATGAGACTAATAGAACACAAAACAAAGAAGTAAAAAGTTAACAAGTCCCAACAGCAGTGGTCATATGCAATGCCAAACCATGCGTGCATGTGTCTGAGGCAGAACACCCAACATCTGAAATGGGATTGGGCATCACAGAGAACCGATAAGAAGGAAATGTCTCTTCCTATGTCCCAAAATTTACACAGCCATGAAGGCACATGCCAATAAATCCTGTCCCTTGCTCTCCAGACTCCCCAGAACTAATCTGAAGCCCTAACTGCAAACCCTCCTAATTCCCTACTGCTAAAGAAAGTTCTGTTTGTTAAAGAAAGAAGAAAAATAGATGGAGTCAGCTTTCTCTCTCAATCATTCTTAAGCTCTACTTTTGCTGTGATTCAAATATAACAATAACCATCAATTAAGGACTACAGATTTACAAATAAGTATGTCTGGCTTGTTGAGCTAACAAATATAACAATAACCATCAATGAAGGACTACAGATTTACAAATAAGTCTGTCTGTCTGGTTGAACTAAGCTGGGCCTTCTCAATGACATGACTTCATGTGAGCTATGAACGCTGGATACAATTAAAGCTTAAAAAAAAACATTAAAAACAAGTCTAATAAAAAGAACTTGTTCTAAAAAAATGTTGAGAAAAAGAAAGGTCAGCAAGGGGAAGGAGCTATATGACACTTGCCCATAGCCTTGTCAATTTGGCTATTAAATTCTTTTAACTATCTAGTGTGTTTGGATTTATAAACTCAGAGTTTCCCACTTAATTTATAATGGATATAGATGCCACCAAGTAAACAAAGCTAAGAAGATCAGCCTACATGCAGGCTATCACATTAACTTTTTGATTAAAAGTTACTTGATTTTGATGGATTCACTGGAATATTTGAATGTTTGGTTCTCAAGTAGTGGCAATGTTTGGGAAAGGATTATGAGGTGTAGACTTTCATGGAAGGAAGTATGTCATTGGGAACTTGTTTTAAGAACTTAAAAAATGTACACCATTTCAAGTTTGCTCACTCTACTTTCTGATTGAAGTTTACAGTGTGAGCTCTCAGCTTGCTCCAGCCACCATGTCTGTCTGCTGTCATGCTTCTCCACTGTGATGATGATGGACCCTTAGCCCCCTAAAAACATAAGCCCCAAATAAAACACTTCCTTCTGTAAGTTGCTTTGTCCATGGTGTTTTATCATAGCAACAGACAAAAAACTAATACAGTGATATTAAGCTCCTCAGTAAAACTTGAGTGTGTTATGGTAACATTATCAGCATCATAAGGTACACAGAGAAATACAGTGGATTTGTGGCCAGACATACAGATGAAACACTAATGTAATGTAGATTTAGAAAGATAGTATATAGTAACAGATATAGAAGGATATAAAGAGTTATCAACTACAAAAAGATATCAAAATCCAATGACAAAAAGTACCCCCATCAAGCCGGGCGGTGGTGGCGCACGCCTTTAATCACAGCACTTGGGAGGCAGAGGCAGGCGGATCTCTGTGAGTTCGAGACCAGCCTGGTCTACAGGAGTTAGTTCCAGGACAGGCTCCAAA
>NW_026067910.1:13662979-13671310 GCF_014885135.2 Alexandromys fortis | reverse complement strand
AAAAAAAAAAAAAAAAAAAAAAAAAAAAAAAAAAGAAGTACCCCCCATCATATCTTGGCTACATTGTATAGAAAGCCTATGCTAGGAAAATAAAATACTGTGTATGGGAGCTGCCAAAAGTATATTGTTGCAACTGAGAATGAAAGGTATCAGAAGACCTCGTAAAGGCTAGTGTGAACTTGGAATTTAAGGGATAAAAGATTCTCTTAGGACTGGAGAGGGAGGGAGAAGGGAGGTGGAGGGAGTGGGAGGGAAATGGGAGGATGGGAGGAGGTAGAAATTTTTAATAAATAAATAAAAGAACTTTAAAAAAAAGATTTTCTAAGAGGAGTGGAGAGGTGGCTCTATGGTTAAGAGCACTGGCTACTCTTCCAGGGGTCATGAATTCAATTCCCAGCAACCACATGGTGGCCCAAAGCCATTTGTAGTGAAATCTGGTGCAGACATACGTGCAGGCAGAACATGGTATACATAATAAACAAATCTTTAAAAAAAATAGAGTGGGGGGCTGGAGAGATGACTCAGAGGTTAAGAATACTGCCTGTTCTTCCAAAGGTCCTGACTTCAATTCCCAGCAACCACATGGTGGCTCACAACCATCTGTAATGAGATCTGGTGCCTTCTTCTAGCCTGCAGGAAAGCGTGCGGGCAGAACACAGTATATATAATATATAAATATTTTCAAAGAAGTGGTTTTGTTGTGATAGTAAAAGTGACTGGTACATAGCATGTACGTCAGAAAATAAAGCTAAAAAGTCTAGGGAATAGTCTTAAGGATAGAGTGAAGATGTGAAGAGCAAGAAAAGTACATGATCAATTTGGTGTGTGTGTGTGTGTGTGCGTGTGTGTGTGTGTGTGTGTGTGTGTGCGTGCGTGTGTGTGTGTGTGTGTGTGTTGAACAGAAGACCTCACATAAGACTAAACTAGTATTCTACCAGTGAACTAATCCCAATGTAATAATTTAATCACTTGATTTAGTAAAAATTCTGATGAAAACTCTCAAAGAAAGTGGAGGCATAGAGGCCAGTGATGAGAGTCTAGGAATCTTCAAGAGAAGAAAGGACAAGTGTTTGCAAAAGCAGACACTGAAACTGAGAGCAATGAGCCAACTTTCAGTGCACATCCCATCACACCCACACATGGTGCCAAAACATGTACAAATCTGAAGGCAGAGACTTTAGGAGCCAGAAGGCATAAGAGCATTTTGATAATAGTCTGTGGATAGACTGCAGAGTCAACAGTATAAGGTCTGGGAGACCAGAAGAAATAACTGTTAAGAAATAACTGGTCATGATCCCAGCAGTACAGTATCGGTAAGAAGTGGCCAAATTATAAATATATTGCCAACAGATCTGGTAGTAAGTTATATATGAAGTGTAAAAGAGTCCACAGTGAGTGCAACACTTCTGATTTGAGCACTAAAGAGTGCGGTTGTCAATGGTAAAGATAGGGAAAACAGAAGAATGGATTGATGAGAGGAAACACCCCAAGTACAATACTAACTGAATGGTATCTAGTTTACAGATTGCTTTGATTAATGTATGAATAATGAACAAAGCTCCATTTTTATTTGTGAGGATTTAACTAACTAGCCAAACAACAAGGAGCTGATTCTTAATCAGAGATGAACTAAGCCATTTCCATTAGGTTAAACTGAAATGGGGATGTTTTTGCATTTTTAGTTCTAGTACAAACATGAAAAATCAAGTATCTGCTTCATTTCACTGCTTTGGCATACTTGCATCTAGTACTTACTGAAATATTAAAAAAGTATCTGACTGCAAAATAAACTAAAATTATACAATAAAACCAAGACAATTATGGTAGTTTAAATGAGAATGGTCCCCATAGGCTCATGTTTGAATGCTTGGTCTCCAGTTAGTAATACTGTTTAGGAAAAATTAGGTGAGTACTGGTTGAAGAAGGTGTGGCCTTGGAGGTGTGTCTCTGGGGGTGGGCTTTGAGGTTAGAAAAGCTCAAGCTAGCCTCAGTGTCCCTCTCTCTGCCTCCTGCCTAAAGATCAGGACATAAAGCTCTGAGCTACTACTCCAGCACCACACCAGTCTGCTTCCTGCCATGATCATGGACCAACCCTCTAAAACTGTAAGCAAGCCCCCAGTTAAATGTTTTCCTTTATACCAGTTCCTTTGGTCATCATGTCTCTTTATAGCAACAGAACAATAATTAAAAAGTTCTTGATCTTTGATTCTTTATATGAGAGAAAAGGTATGTCTCCATCTCCAATGGTGAAATTTTGTATACCTTTCAGCCAGTTTATTAAACACGTTTGAGTTTAATTATGGATTTTAGTAACAATAAGAGTGCAGAGAATCAAAATTTGACAGATTACTCCATTTTTATTTTTATTTTCTAGTTACTTTATCATAATAATTTTATAATTATACATTAGCATCACATGCATAATGTTCTCAATACTATTTTAAACATTTTATGTGGTGTTCAGAATGAGAATGGACCCCATAGTCACATATATTTGCATGCTTAGTCACTAGGGCATGGAACTGTTAGAGAAGGATTAGAAAGGTTAGGTGTGGTCTTAACGCCGTGGTGTGCCTTGTTGGAGGAAGTATGTTTCAAAAGGCCAGTCTCTCTCTCTCTCTCTCTCTCTCTCTCTCTCTCTCTCTCTCCCTGCATACAGATCACAACACAGCTCCCAGCTACTACTCCAGAGCTGCCTGCATGGTGCCATGTTAACAACATACCAAACCTATGAAACTGTACACAAGCCCCCAATTAAATGCTTTCTCTTATAAAAGTTGCCTTGGCAAAGGTGTCTATTCATAGCAATAGAACAGTGACTAAGACACACTATTAATTAGCTTTGCTTTGAATTGATGTTGTGGATAGGTAACAAGTAACCAAACACTAATAAAAAGACTAAGCGGATTTTAACTGTAATTTGATTATTCATCTTTATAAGTAAAGAAAAATTACATTAAAAATGTTCTTTTAGTGATTTTTTAATTTTATTATCTCGGTGTATATGTGCATTATTTATAATGCGTGGGAAGATCTACAGAGGTCATGTGTACTAGTCAGAGGACAACTTTGTAGGCTCCTTTCTTTTCACTTCCACCCTTACATAAACTCAGAGATCAAACACAGGTCCTCAGGGTTTACTGTCAGACAGAAAGCACCTTTACTCACTCTGCCCCTTGAGAAGATATAAACCTATACAAACACAATCAACCAGCTAATTACATTTTTAAAGACCCCCTAAGGGCATTTAAACAATACCCTGACCATCTTCCAGGTACTCTCATCATGGGGTAAATTACATCACTGCAAGTTCAGAGTAAAACATTCAAAGGTTGCACCTTTCCTGAAGTTTGTCATATTTTTACTGGTATAGAAAAAACTGTGATTGCTAGCTATGCAAATGATCAGAAAGTTATTATACAAGGCAGTGCTATAAAACCTATAAATCTAAATTTGATATTAGCCTCTGCACGAAAACCCCTTTCTCCACCTCAAGTGAAGACGCTGAAATTCAAATGTTTCTATAAATTAACAGTGGAAACAGAACTCGGTTCTCAGCTTTCCACCATTTGTCAGCCTAACACTATCTTGAATTTAGGTGTTCCCCACTTACTACCTATTCTCAGTAGTGGTCTCCTTCCATGGCCTCTTTATCACATTTAACACACTAAAATCTAATAAATTATTTTTGTCTAACCCCATAGCATTGGCAACTGACCTCTATCATTTCTTTAGTTCTGAATCCCAATAGTGTTTGGCACTTATTAAATATTAAAAAATATTTGCTGAATTAATTAATTTTAATCAAACTAGACAACACTTGACTATAGATACTGTAACCAAGCATTGTAATAACTAGTGTGTTCCTAAAGTCACTTATCATCATGCCAAAACAATAAACAGAAATCTTAGCTGATTTCTATAATGCACTAGTCCTCATGTTTCTGTCCTGCTGCATACATAACAATATTAGACAACGGCAAAACGCAGAATCATCTTTCAACACCCCATCTCCCTTCACCCACCACTGTGTCTGAAGATAATGCCAAGGACAAGTTCCAATTAACAGTCTCCACTAAATGCTATACCAATAATATTAGCACTATGTTATCAAGATAAACTGCCTATCGATGTCTCCTTCTACTTTCAAATCAAGTCTTTTTTCATAACACTGGGTCAAACCACTAGGCACTTTCATTTTCCTTTGCTACAAAAGCATACCATATCACAATAGTTTTCATACATTGCTAATTTGCATTTTTCCTTATCTCCTCACAGGTAAATTTGTTAGATAACCTGTTGTTGGTTACTATATTCATTTAAAATTACACTGAAGTAGTTCCCTCTTACCTAAAGTTTCACCTTCTGCGACCTGACTTTTAGTAGTGTCAGTTATCTATGGCTGACCCAAAACATCAAATAACAAATGCCAGAAATAAACAATCCATACATCTTAAATTGCATGCAAGTCTACACAGAACAATGAATTTTCACAGCATTCCACTCTATCCCATCTGTGATATGAATCATCCACAATCTGTATGCATTACCCGCTTACAGTAACTATGCCAGTTATCAGATTAACTGTTACAGTATCCATAGTAATTGTAATCAACTTAATATGGCAACAAAGCACAACCATGGACATTGGCAGCATTTCAATTGTATCTTCTTATAACTGCTCTATTTTATTAGTATTATTATCAATCTCTTACTCTGCCTGTCTAAGGTATGCATATATAGAAAAAGCACAGGATACATTACAGAGTCTGGTACTATCCTGGGCTTCAGGTAAAGGGTAAACTAATATATTATATGAGTGTGTGTGTATGTGTGTGTGTTTCTGAAACCAGTGACACATATACAAATGTTTCTATCATCGAAATCAGAGAATATTGGTAGTATGGTATTCTTTATTTTGAAAATTTATGTGTAAGACAATAAAACTATCATAAAATTGCTAATTTCTTTTTCTACTTCATTGTAAAAAGGTTTCAATTTTCTATGCCAGTTTATTCATCATAAATTATTATTAAGAGTACTAATAAATGAAACCTGAACTTTAAAGAATATAGGAGTCATCCTGATTAGCAAAATTTGTATTAAATGAACTTTTAGTTATAGTATCTTAAGCATAAAACCTAACATAAGCAACAAAACAAATAAATCAGTGACAAAGTACTCACATAACTATATTACAGATCTCAGAAAATAGACATTCAGAAAAAAAATGTAAGGCTACTCAGTGGTACTGTCATGTATATCCAGCAAACCTTCAGACTGCAGTTACACTTCGAAGAGAACAAATCAGTAAGTAGCTCATCCCGAGTCAGGTTGAGGAGCTTGTCCATGGTTCACATTTTTATTTTCTTAGCTTTTCAAGCCAATAATCAGCCTGTAATAATAATAAAAAGAATAGACATGAATATATGGTTCTTTGTAGTTACCACTGCCTCTATTAGATAACATAAGCATAGAGGATGTTTAGAAAAGTGATGCTGTTCTGTGTGAGCCTACAATGATGGATACAAGTCATGCATCTGTCACTTACAGAAAGTACTGCAGTCAGAGTGGAACCTAAAGTAAGCTAAGGACTCTGGATAACAATGATGAGTCAGTGTTGGCTCTAGGCTGACAATAAGCAGGCCACTATGGTAGGAACGCGATGGGAGGAGGACGGGTATGTATGTACCAGCAGGGGAAATATAAAAATACTGAACTGCATTCAGTTCCCAGTACTGCAGAATAAGAACATGAGCTTTTAAAAGATACTGTATATGGTCTTTCAAGTAAGAAAAGTCTGAATTTATATCCAGATCTGAATTCTTAAAGCTCTGCTTTTCTATATATGTCCTACTTATCATCTTATAAAATTAGATTGCCCAGAACATTCCCTCGAATCAAAATTTTCATGTGAAATGGGAATTATAGCATGAGCCTGCAATCCCAGATCCTTAGAAGATGGTGGTAGGAGGATCCCAATTTCAAGGCCCATCTGGGTGATACACAAGACTCTTTCTCAAAATTGAGATGGGGGGAGGTTTGAGATATATCAACAGAATAAAATGTTGCCTACTAGCATAAGATGACCCTGGTTCAACATTCATCAATGCAAAATAAATAAATAAGTTTGTTAAAATGAGTGTTAGAGACAAACAAAACTCTCTGTCTAGTGCTATCAAGAAAAATAAAAAAAATAAAAATAAAAACAAAAAGGTACAAACACTTTAAATATGCTGGTATGCTGCTAGTGCAACAGGATTACTTACTGTGACAAACCAGTAAGAATCTGGTCTGTAAATCAACTTTGATAAGAAGCTGAACTGTTTGACTGGTGCTATGACATGAAGGTGCAGATGAGAAATGGAACAGAATGGTGGCATATGGAAACCCATTCTGTAACAGAAGAGATTATTGACAAGTCACTTCTCAATTTTTAAATTACTTGTAAATCACACAAAATTAAAAATATCCAAAGGTGAACAAATTACCATTCATTGATCATTTTTTGTTTTCTTTATGCTCTTGAGTTTTTGCAATGTGTTGCAATTCATAGACAATGCATACCATTTATCAAAGAAAGCCTGATAAAACCTCTAGAGAGTGTGAATTGTATTATTACTAGTCACTTCAGTACTTATCATAATAAGCTTAGTTCAGCAAAGATGTATCCTGTAATGAATCTCAAAGCAAATGTACTGGACATTACTTTAAGACATTGCCAGTAGATGGCAGGCTTTCACTTCTAATAAAATACTCAGACAGTGACCAACATTTCTCTGGTAAGAGCAATCCAATCATTATTACAAAAAAAAAAAAAAAAAAAAAAAAAGCTTTTGTCATCAGATAAGGTTGTTAAATACTAAAACAACTTATATTATTTGTTGATAATTTCTTACTTTATAAAACATTTATAAGATTATTCTTTTAAATAGGAAAGCATTTAAACTCTTAAAAATCAATTAAATGTTATGGGTTTGGGCTCAAACTTTGTTAAATGCTAGAGTTCAGCTCAGCAAGCAATGAATTCAAGTTAATTTTATGCTAGAAGCCTAATAATAGGGTGCGTGTGTGTGTGTGTGTGTGTGTGCGTGTGTGTGTACACGTACAGGTGTGGCTGGTCTGCACACTCGTACATCTCCAGAAAATGACATTGGGTGTCTTGGTTCATCATTTATCTTGAGACAAGACATTTTTCTGAGCCTGGAGCTAGACTGGCAGCCAACAAACCCCAGAAATCCTCCTGTCTCTGCCTCCAATCATGCTGGGACTATAGCCCTGCCTGGGTTTTTACCTAAATTCTAGGGACTCAAACTAGGGTCATTATGGCTGTATTGCAAGCACTGTTGCTTACAGAACTATTTCCTTATTCCCAAAAATGATTTTGGTTTGTTTGGGTTTGATTTTTTATTTTGTTTTGCTTTTCAAGACAGTTTCTCTATGTAGCCCTGTCTGTCCTGGAACTTGCTCTATAAACCAGGCTGGACTCGAACTCAGAGATTCACATGCCGATGACCCCTGAATAGGGATTAAAGGCATTCACCACCACTGCTCAGCCCAACAATGTATTTTTAAGCCATGTAAGTTTACATTAATTCGCTTTATCCAATTTTATAGAAATTTATATGGAACAAGAAGGGAGGACTTCTAACTATTTTACCTACTTATTGTTTATATAGACTTGTCTGTCTAACGTACAAGTGAAGGTTTTCAGAAGATGTTGAGGCATACACAACAGGTTTATTACAATTATACTAGCAATGAACTATATTCTCACTTCCAGGAATACTGTATCTAAAGCACAAACTCGGTCACTGCTACTTCCCTTTTCATGAAAAACAAATTTCATAAAATGTTGGTTTCTAGGCAAAGCATACATACCTCACATCTGTAAAGTCAGTGAAATTATTCCTCTCAAGAATGGCTTTCCCAACAGCTACCATGCTCTCAACTGTAAGACAGAAAAGAAACTATACTATACTATGGGACACAGTAAGCTCACTAAAACTTTACTTTCTTCAGGGTATTTACTTTGTCTTTGCTTGTCTTTTTCTGGTATCTTTTTAAAAATTAATTACTTTTATTTTTGTGTAAGTGTGTGTCCAAGTGTATGTCTGTGTGGCATGTGAAAGTCCATAGGGGTCAGAATAAGTGTGCGATTCCCTAGAACTGGAGTTACAGACAGTTGTGAGCTGGCATGTAGGCGTTGGGAACCAAACCCAGGTCCTCTAGAAGAGCAGAAAGTGTTCTTAACCTCTGAGCCATTTCTCTAGCCCCATTTTCTTTTTTTTTTTTTTTTTTTTTTTTTTTTTTCTCCTTTTTTTTTTTTTT
>NW_026067910.1:13645214-13662952 GCF_014885135.2 Alexandromys fortis | reverse complement strand
GCCCCATTTTCTCTGTTGAACACTTAATTTACTGAATTTGAAGCCCCATTTTCTCTGTTGAACACTTAATTTACTGAATTTGAAACTCACTTTCTTCTTTTTTTTAAAAAAAAAGATTTACTTTTATTTATGTGTGCATGCCTGTGTGCATATGGGAAAGTGCCCACAAAGCCAGCAGAGAATGTCAGATCCCCTGGAGCTGGAGTCACAGGCTATCATGAGCAATCCAGCATGGGTGCTAGGTAAAAATAAACCTTCTGGAAGAGCAAAAGCACTCTTAGCTACAGAGCTACCTCTCCAGCTCCTTAAAAAAATTTCTAGTATTAGCATTCAAAGCTACAAAGTTCCCTTTAGGTATTTTAGGTATATCCTACCAACTTTAATATGTTGTGTTTTTATTTGTTTATAAACTCAATATCTTCTCTATTTTGGAATTATTTAGAAATGTGTTATTTTATTTAGAAATTCTTCTCTGAGAGCAGGAGAGATGACTCAAAGGTTATGAGCACTGGCATCATTCAAAAACTAGGCTCAATTCCCAACCCACGTGGCAATGCATAACTGTCTCTAACTCCAGTTCCAGGGCATCCAACACCCTCGCACAGACAAACATGCAGGCAAAACAACAATGTACATGAAATAAAAATGAATAAATTAGAAATATTCTTTGACATATTTAATAATTATTTAGGTGTCTGTTTAATTTTAAAATATTTACTGCTGTGATAAATATCTAATTTAGTTCCATCACCTTCAGATTACATATTTTATAAGATTTTAAACACATTAACTGCTACAAGCTTTAATGCTCAGAATATGATCTACTTTGGTGAACATGTGCTCTTAAAAACCATGCACTCTTGCAACCACTTTGGAAATCAGTGTAGCGGTTTCTCAGGAAATTCGGGATCAACCTACCCCAGGACCCAGCAATACCACTCTTGGGAATATACCCAAGAGATGCCCTATCATATTACAAAAGCATTTGTTCAACTATGTTCATAGCAGCATTATTTGTAATAGCCAGAACCTGGAAACAACCTAGATGCCCTTCAATAGAAGAATGGATGAAGAAAGTATTGAATATATACATATTAGAGTTCCACTCAGTGGTAAAAAACAATGACATCTTGAATTTTGCATGCAAATGGATGGAAATAGAAAACACTATCCTGAGTGAAGTAACCCAGAACCAAAAAGATGAACATGGGATGTACTCGCTCATAATTGGTTTCTAGCCATAAATAAAGGACATTGAGCCTATAATTTGTGATCCTTGAGAAGCTAAATAAGAAAGTGAACCCAAAGAAAAACATATAGTCATCTTCCTGGATATTGGAAGTAGACAAGGTTGCCTGGCAAAAATTGGGAACTTGAGGGTGGGGTGGGATGGGGGTAAGGGGAAATAGGGAGAGAAAAGTGAGAAGGGGAGGATGGGGAGAGCTTGGGGGAATGGGATGGTTCGGATAAAGGAAGGGTAGATATGGGAACAGGGAAGTATATATCCTAATTATGGGAGCCATCTTAGTGTTGGCAAGAGACTTGACTCTAGAGGGGCTCCCAGGTGTCCAGGGAGATGTCCCCAGTTAGTTCCTTGGGCAGTTGAGGACAGAGAACCTGAAATGACCCTATCCTATAGCCATACTGATGAATATCTTACATATCACCATAGAACCTTCATCTGGCGATGGATAGAGATAGAGACAGAGACCCACAATGGAACATCGGACTGAGCTCCCAAGGTTCAAATGAGGAGCAGAAGGAGGGAGAACATGAGCAAGGAAGTCAGGACCACGAGGGGTGCACCAACCCACTGAGACAGTGGGGCTGATCTATTGGGAGCTCACCAAGGCCAGCTGGACTGGGACTGAAAAAGCATGGGATAAAACCTGACTCTCTGAACATAGCAGACAGTGAGGGCTGAGAAGCCAAGGACAATGGCACTGGGTTTTGATCCTACTGCATGATCTGGCTTTGTGGGAGCCTAGTCTGTTTGGCTGCTCACTTTCCTAGACCTGGATGGAGGGGGGAGGACCTTGGACTTCCCACAGGGCAGGGAACCCTGACTGCTCTTTGGACTGGAGAGGAAGGGGGAAAGGAGTGGGGGGAGGGGGAGAGGAGTGTGGAGAGGAGAAGAGGAGTGGGGGGACAGGGAGGGAAATGGGAGGCAGGGAGGAGGCAGAAATTTTTTCAATTAAAAAAAAAAACATGCACTCTGCAAGTAAAAAGAGATCTAAAAGTGTCAATAGCAATAGCTAGCCTTGACATTGTTATCACGTCCTTCTATGTACATTTCTTACTTTAAAAATTATATAATAAAAGTTAAGTTCAACAACTTTTAAGATTTTTATATGAAAATATTCAAATACAAGCAGAGGGAGGAATTAATTTAATGAAATTCCAAACCCCATTAGCTTAAATACTTATATTTTATGTGCACTAACTATAATAACGAGCTAAAAATTACTAATTATTACTAATAATTGTAGAAGCCTCTCTTCTCCATAAGGCTACTACTACCTTAATGATAAATAAAACTTCCTAGAGGTTATATGATCTCTAAGAAATAGTCAAAGAATGCAATGGAAATTTTAGTAATAATTATACAATCAATCAATCAGGTAAATATAGGTTAGATATTATCTCCATAAGTATAAATGCTACCTTGTGGTTATAAATCATGATGTTCTAAATCACATGGAAAGAACTTCAGATAACTAAACAATTTTATAGAATTTAGAAACAAGTTTCTAACTGGTAATTCAGTCATCTACATGCCCATGAACAATAATAATACTACACCAAGATGTTTTGTCACACGTTTTCTTATTCACCTCTCTAGACAGTCTGGCCTAATTCAGCTATATTGTTGGCTATCATACAGTACTGCCAAAACTAATACCAGACCATGGTTAGTTAGAAAGACTACTAAAAAGATTGAAATAAACTAAAAAAAAAAAGTTTTAGGAAAAGCTTTCAGAAAAAGTCAAAGAAGGCAATGAGCAGGAAATACAGAATAATTCTGGAAGAAATAAAATTGGAATCTCCTTTTCAGAAGCTAAAAGTTCAAAACCAAAATCTCATAACTAAACTCTGGCACTAAGTTATCTGCATCTGAAACTGTCAGGAAGTGTAAGCTTATATAGATAATACATCAGAACTTGTTTAGAATTTTTCATAGCATCTTCCAATTTCAAAGCCTGATGTGGGAGTGTCATATATCAATCTGTTGATTTCATTGGCTGAGTAATAAAGAAACTGCTGGCCCTGATAGGTTATAAGATAGGTGGGCGGAATAAACAGGATAGGATGCTGGGCGGAAGAGGAAGTGAGGTCAGACTCTGCTCTGCTCCCGGACAGACCAGACAACTCTGCTCTCTGGAGCAGAGACACCATGATGGACGGAGGCTAGAAGGACGGAGGCTAGAATCTTCCCGGTAAGCGCACCTTGGGGTGCTTACACACATTATTAGAAATGGGCTAGTCCAGGTGCGAGAATTAGCCTGTAAGGGCTAGAGTTCATGGGCCAAGCAGTTCTTAAATGAATACAGTTTGCGTGTTGTTATTTCGGGCATGAGCTAGTCAAGCGGCTGGGGTGTTGGGGACGCAGCCCTGCCGCTCCTTACTTCAACAAAAGCCAAAAAAAACTATTATTTAAGAAAGCATAAAGCAAAATCTGGATGGTGGCACACACATGTCTCTAATCTCAAAAAAGGGAATGTTTCAAAAGTTCTCACTTTCTTCTTGATAATTTAATAAGCCTTTTTTTTATCAGCACTGGCATATTTAAAGACAATTCATGAAATAAAGCCACAGAGAACACTGCTTCCATCTTACCCATTTCTACTTGCTCTCTGTTCAGTTCCTTGCAATTTCTAATATGCTTCTTTGGCACCACCAGATAATGATGAAGTGCCGCTGGACGGATATCTTTGAAGCAAACTAGGTCTTCATTCTAAAAAAGAGACATATTTGTTGGTAAATTAAAATAAAACAAACATTATTCTGCTCTGCTGTGACTTATACACTATAATCTACAAAAGGAAAATGGTATTTCAGTTACAATTTATGTCTAATGAACATTTTTGTGACTGTGCCTTATTTAAATTCACAAAAAGAAGCTTAAGCTTTTGTCATGGGGAATTTATTATATTAGGTCGATTTCAAGGAACAACTAATTATAAGTAAAATTCATTAAAATTTCCTTACCAGAAATGTCAGTTTTAGGCAGTGATGGTACACACCTTTAATCCCAGCACTTGGGAGACAGAAACTGGTGAATCCCTGAGTTTGAGGCCAATCTAGCCTACAGAGAGAGTTATAGAACAGCCAGAGTTACACAAAGAAACCCTGTCTTAAAAAATCAAAAAGAAAAAAAAAAGAAATCTTGGTTTTAAATTTCACTATACATTTTCCCATCCCTATTGTATGCTTTCTTCACTAAAAATTAAAATAAAGGTTAAATCAATAAACAGTTTTTCTCAGCAAAATTCCCTGGATACACTGTTATCCTTCAATTCCCCATCTTAGGAACAGAATTCAGTGTCAAGAGAGCCTCACATCCATATTGTTAACCTTAGTTATCTAAGGTAAAGGCACAACAACTACATTTTGATCCATTTTATTTCAGTCTGAGTAGCAGATAAGCGCTGATAACAACAGAGTATTTTAGAAAAGGTTAAGATAAAACTGTCACAGTTTGGGCTAAGGAGAAGGTTCAGTGAGTAAAGTGCAAGCCACACAAGCTGAGAACTCACGTTCAGATCCCAGCACCACATAAAAAGTCAGGTTGGTAAAAAGGGCTCAATGGTGGAGATAGGAGGTCCTTGGTGGGGTCTGCTGAGCCAAGTGAGTGAGTCTACCAAAGCCACAAGTTTTAGGTTGAGACTCTGTCTCAAGCAATAAAGTGAAGAGCAATAGGAAAAGACACCCAGTATTCATCTCTGGCCTCTACATATGCACATGTACACCTATACCACAGACCAAGGCAATCAACTATGTTTTAAATTTAAAGACAAAGAAACTTGATATTTCAGTTAGCTGTTACTTGCATTTCCACTAAGCTTTTAAAATACTGGTTCTGTGCTACTTACTATCTTCCATTACTACTACTGACCCAACTATTACTTTAAAAAAAAAGAGAGAAAGAGATCCAATTCCAAAGTTATGATGCCAAAAATATAAAATTGTGTGTCTATATCCACATATATACGTTTTAAATTCATTTTCTTTTTTGTAGTGCTGGGGATCAAACCCAGGGCCTCCACATGCTTGGCCAGTTCTGCCACTGAGCTGCACCTCCAGATACAGCTGATCTTTACAGTATGACTTCCAAGAGCAAAAACTGAAAAGAACCCAAATGTCCATAGCTCAAAGACAATGTTTAAAATTGTCCAATAAGCCCACTGAACAGTTATACAAAGGAATGCAAAGTGCAAAGGATCTCTATATAGCTATGAAATTATTTCTCTGAAAGAGTCTAATTTATTTTACAGTAAGGAGCAGAAACAGTTATAATGTGTATAATGTGTAAAGTTCTGCCATGCTGTTCTGGTTATAATTCTTTTTTTTTTTTTTTTTTTTTTTTTTGGTTTTTCGAGACAGGGTTTCTCTGTGGCTTTGGAGCCTGTCCTGGAACTAGCTCTGTAGACCAGGCTGGTCTCGAACTCACAGAGATCCGCCTGCCTCTGCCTCCCGAGTGCTGGGATTAAAGGCGTACGCCACCATCGCCCGGCTTCTGGTTATAATTCTTATAGACTATTCTAGAACCTGCTTCTCCTATTCTTCCAATGTTTTTTTCTAACAAATAATTCTCAAAAAAATATTTTTTGCTTAAAATCTCTACAACAATTTCTTCCCACTAACTATATCTTGATATCTAAAACAAGGAAGTATATTGAAATAGTTATTTCTTAGTACCATGCTAAGGAGTCAAGACAATTTTAGTTAACAAAAGTAGAGTTAAAGCATTGAAATATTTGCTTAGTATGGGCTCACACATGGTGAAATTTAACCTAGGGCATCTTGTTTTTTCCATTTCTAAGACTTCCTCTTTTTCTCCTCTTGTAGCCTTGGCTGTCCTCGAACTCACTCTGTAGATATGTTTTAGCCACAACTGTCCAGCTGTTTCTCAGAACTCTTTAAGATAATTCATATCAAAAGCATGAGATACTAATGCCGGCCATGGTATTTATGTATTATATGTATACCTGTGCCTCATACACAAAGAGTAAGACACGCCTTCAGAACTGCTATGCTCTCTGATAAGAATATATGGTGTACCTTTTACTCAAATAAATTCTAAAAAATACAGTAAGAAAACTATATAGAGATCTGTGAAGTGAGGAATTTTCTCTGACTTTTGTTGGAAAGGTTTCCCAAACAAATTCTTCATAATGCTGGTAACTCTGATTATTCCACATCAAATCATTTTCTCTGTACTTACTTATGTAAGTAGATCACTCCTTACGTAAGCTCAATCTGTTCAGGTGTTTACTACAAATTTATGTGTGATGAGAATTTAAATGCAAAATGATTAATCTCTTTTAAAAGATTAATTTTTTATTCGGGATGATAGGGTACAAAAAATGTTAGAGACAGAGGAAGGGGGGGTGTATGGAATAATGATGCCCAGGCATGGCACGGCTGTTGTACTCTAGAACTCAGAGCAGCCACGATTACCTGCACGTGATCTGCACAGGACTGAACCAGGCAACGTCTTGCCTTGAAGAGGGGCGGAACTCATAGTTGATGGGGGAGGAGACATTTTCTTCAGTGCTGTGGCCACTTACAGGTCACTGTTAAGTGACAATTCTACTTCAGACCCAGTCCCGAAACCCCGTCCCAGACTATTTTACACCGAACTCACGCTTCTGCGCCACGCCCACGTTCTATTTTCTGCCAGTTCTTTCCTCTCTACCGATAGCAGAAGTGTGCAGAATTTAAAATCACTATCTAGAGACGATGACACTCCCGATAATAAAAGCAAGGGGAGCAGAGTGCACTTGTGTTGCAAACGCATTAAGGAGGCGAGGGTGCCTGGCTCTACCGTGTCTCCCCACAGAGCAGCAAAGGGACCACAACAGGCCTCCGGGTCCCGGAGGGAAGTCGGCCACACTCAAGGTCCAGCGGGTAGGGAAGGAGCCGGGGGCCAGCGGGTAGGGAAGGGCAGGGCGGTCGGGGTCCCACCCACCCGGGCCTGTCGCCGCCCACCTCGCAGTGCAAGAGTTCAGTGTTGGTTTCCTGCCCAGCCGCCACGCGGCAGAACACGCAGGTGCCGTCGTAGTCGCCGGACTCGGAGGTCGCGGGCGAGGCCGCCTCGGGTCCCGCTTTGGAGGCCACCGTACTATCAGGTTCCGGCCCTCCAGCTAAGTCCACCTGCTTCTCAGCCATGGCGGCCGAGAGCCGACGTCCAGACCAGCTGACGGGCGGACTGACAGCCACTCGCGCGCACTCGCCGGCCCTGGAGTCACCGCCCCTGCGTGGCCTTCCTCGCGACAGGAAGTCGACGCGCGCGCAGGCAGCGCTAGACTCCGGGAGAGGGAGCCAAGCGCCGGCGCGAGGCCTCGACACCAACGGCCGTTAGAGGGCGGGCGAGGACGCTTCTAGGGCTTGCCCCGCCCCCCCGGGCGTCGCGCCGGTGATGACGTCGTTGCGCAGCCACAGTAGCCCACTCAAAAAAAAACCCTGCTTCCTGAAGGCTAAGTGTCTAAGTGCAGGGTTTGGGGAGCTGCCGGTAACCTTGCTTGAAAGTGCGAACGGCTTTGTTTCTGCAAATGAAAGAAGCAGTATAAAAGTTTTAATTTTCTAAGGGTTTAAGAGAATGAGTGAAATGTAGAGAGCCCTGTCCGGCAAAGCCAATGTTAGGTCTTTTCTGTGTTCAGCCACAGTAATTTCAGGATCTGAAACTAAAAACGGCCAGACTGAATTTCACATATGGTTACTTTTTGTTGTTAACGGAACGATGTAAATCAATATAGGGGTCTTTCCTACCACGTTTATGTCATAAAGAAAAGACTGTACTTGAGAAGTTCCTGCCTGCTCATATGTCTGATCGGTTGGTTCACCAAATATGCACCATGTTTCTCTAATTGTGAAGCCACGCAAGATTTTTTTTTATTACAACTCTACAGAAAGAAATAGATTGAGAGTTTTTTCTTGATACCTAGATGATGACACAGTTCAAATGACTCCTAGATTCCATAGCATTTTTTTTATAATACACTTTTACAAAAGTGAGGTGAATTCTGACTGGATAGCTTGTGCTGGCCTGGGAACCATCTTGCCTCAAACCTCCTAGTACTGTGCTGCCCTCACTTCTCTTTTGATGCTGCAATTTTACATAAAATCATTTATTTTAATAGTTGTGACATTGGTGATTGTTGACTTTGGATTCAGTAATGATTGTAAGTGAATTGTGCTGTCATCCAAAACAGTAACACAGGTAAAAGTACATGCTCCCTCGAGACTCATTACATTCACTTTGTGGTTAGCCACTTGGGTGGATAATCACTATCGTAGCTTCACAGATCCTCAGAAGTCAAGGCAGGATTCAGAATCAGAAAATCAGACCTTGCCAAATTTAGGTATTATTGCTTTCTGTGTCTGTTTTAAGATGAGTTTCATATCACTGGGTTTTTTTGTGCTTTGTATGTATGTTATATGTAATATATTAAAGTAGTTATAGGGCAAAAGTTCTTTAGTTCTCAGTTCCTTACCCAAGTGTTTCTTCCTCAATAAGGTTAACACTGACTAACATTGGAACCTCCACCTAACACCTTGCTTCCTCTTTATCTTGCTCTTACTTTTCTGTTGCATGTCAGTCTCCACAGATTTAAAGTTAATAATATGCCACATACATTTAAAATGTATGCATTTGATTTAGTATGTGTTTTTTTGTTTTTTGTTTTTTGTTTTTTTTTTTTTAAAAATGCTGCAAGATCCCCAGCGGCAGTAGACAGCAGAAATGCTGTAGGTCCCAAATGGTGGTGGCGGGCCATGTGGCAGCAGGCAGTGGGCCCCAGGCAGAGGCGGCTGCTGGTCCCTGAGCAATGGCTGGTCCCAGGCAGGGAGACACATGGCAGGAGGGCAGGAGACAGAAACATGGATAGACACAACATGCAGGGTGAGGTTGAAGTTTATTCTGGGGGAGGAAGGGTGAAGGGGAAAGCAGAGAAGTGGAAAGAGAGGCAGAAGCGAAGCTGCCTCTCCGAGAGGAAGATGGAAAAGAGAGCGAACTCAGGCCAGAAGCTGAAGATCAGCCTGCCTCAGCAGATGGGGGAGGGAGTGGGCGTGGCTTGTCTCTTAAAGGGACCAATACCATAACATTCCCAGGTCTTCCTTATAATAAAAAGCAGATTAGATCTCTTAAAAGGACCAAAACCATAACAGTATGTATATTTATTCTTACTGCCCTATCTCTGTACTGGCTGGTTTTATATGTCAGTGTGACACAAGCTAGAGACATCTGAGAAGGAGCTTCAGCTGAGGAAATGCCTCAGGGAGGCCCAGTTGAAGGACATTTTCTCATTTAGTGTTCAGTGGGGAAGGGTGATGTGGGAGTCCTCTGTGTGTACTGTGATTTTCATTAATGAATAAAGAAACTGCTTTGGACCTAGAGCAAGGCAGAACTTAGGTAGGCAGGGAAAACTAAGACGAATGCTGGGAGAAAGGAGATGGAGTCAGAGGGAGATGCCATAAAGCCTCCACTGGAGATAGATGTGCTAAAACTTTGCTGGTAGGCCACGACCTTGTGGTGATACACAGATTAGTGGAAATGGGTTAAATTAATATATGAGTTAGCCAATAAGAAGCTAGAGCTAATGGGCCAAGCAGTGTTTTAATTAATACAGTTTCTGTGTGGTTACTTCTGGTCTAAGCTAGCTGGGTAGCTAGGAAGAACAAGCTGCCCACCCTCCTACAGGAGGGCCCAGCCCATGGTAGGTGGTACCATCCTTAGGCTGATGGTCCTAGGTTCTATGACAGCAGGCTGAGCAATCCATGTGAAGCAAGCCAGTAAGCAGCACCCCCTCCATGGCCTCTGCATTTGCTCCTGCCTTCAGAATATTACCCTGTTTGAGTTCCTGTCTTGACTTCCTTCAGTGTCAAAAAGCAAAATTCAAAATATCAGACTTTGGTGTTTGTTGTAAGCCTAATAAACCCTTTCTTCCTCAAATTATTTTTGGCCATGATGTTTTGTGGGAGCAATAGAAACCCTATCTAAGACAATCTCCACTGAATGCCATCTCTACAGAAATTATCTTTTGTGCCCGTTCATATATATACCTGCAGGAGACTACTACACTACAGTGCAGTAGCACCACAGTAGAGTATTCAAGACTATAAGAAGTTTTGACCTCATAACTGGAAGGCTGAGGCTACAATTCACTAAGATGGGTCGTCTGTGTGACTAAGAGATATCAGGCAGATAGGGAAGATCAGGCATTCTGTTCTGGGCATGTCACATTGATATGCTCTATCAACTGAACTTCTGTGTATAGGCTGTTTATTACAGTAAACGGTTCTAAAGCTTATGCCAATGGTTTAGTGGCACACACATTTAATCCCAGCACTTGGGAAGCAGGGACTGGTTGGTCTCTGTGAGTTCAAGGCCAGCCTGGTCTACATAGTGAGTTCCAGGGCAACCACAGAGACCCTGTCTTGAAAGCCATCAAACAAATAAACAAAATGTCTTGCCACATTTATGTTCATAGCAGACCAATTGTTTCTGATATTTATATAAAGCAATGATACTTGTTCTGGCTACTTTTATGTCACCTTGACAGAAGCAAAAGTCATTGGAGAGTAGGGAACCTCAACAGAGAAAATGACTCCATAAGATCTGGCTTTGGGAAGTCCTGAAAAACATTTTTTTAATTAGTGATTGATGGGGATAGCGCAGCTCACGGTGGGTGGTAGTCTGGCTTTTTGTTTGTTTGTTTGTTTTGTTTTGTTTTTTTAAGAAACCAGGTTTTAGCAAGCCACGTGGAACAAGCCAGTAAGTGGCACTTCTTACCTCATCCTGGGTATTGGGAATCAAGGCATACACCAACACACACCCAACTCTTGGTGCCATGCTCTTGTGCTTACAAATTTTTGAACTAAGCAAATATCCCTGTTTATGAGAAACATAGCCTTGATCTTATTGCAACCGAAAATGGACTAAGACATGTCTCAGAAATTCATCATGCTAGTTGCATCCACAAGTTGTGAACCAAAATAAATTGCATAGCTGACCCTGACTTCATCAAAATAGAATAAATATAATCACATCACTGGAAAGGCACCTGTATATGAAGACTGGTCATTCGTTCCCGCCTGCCCAGACCCCAAATAATCACACAGAAACTGTATTAATTACAACACTGCTTGGCCAATTACTTAGGCATATTTCTAGCTAGCTCTTACATATTAAATTAACTCATTTCTATTATTTTATATTTCACCATGAGATTGTGGCCTAACAGCAAGATTCCAGCAGGCTCCCATAGGTGTCTTTCTCCGTGGTGGCTACATGGCGTCTCTCCAACTCTGCCTACTTTCTCTCAGCAGTTTATTTTCCCACCTAACTCTATTCTGTGCTGCAATAGGCCCAAAGCAGCTTCTTTAATAACCAATAATATTCACAGCATACCGAGAGGAATTCAACATCAGGCAACCTTAAAATAGCAATACTAAAGCCTATCATGTCAATCTGACATTTAAGTGACACATCACTGGGTATCTGAGTTTCCAGATGGTAGTCTGTAGTGGCATTTCCTGTGTGTGTATGTGGTGTGTGTGTGTGTGTGTGTGTGTGTGTGTGTGTGTGTGTTTTGTTTATTACAGTTTTTCCAGACAGGGTTTCTCTGTAGTTTTGGAGCCTGTCCTGTATCTGGCTCTTGTACACAAGGCTGGCCCCGAAGTTTACCTGAATATCAAAAAGTAAAACAGCCCCACTGGTCAGCCTTACAGACCAAGCAGTGGTAACACACCTTTAATCCCAGTAGCCATACTAGTTGCCATAGAAACTGGACGGTGAATGCCTTTAATCCCAGCCCTAGAGAGCATTATAAAACCGGAGGAGGCAGTTCTCAGTCATAGTCTCATTCTGAGATTCTTAGAGGCAGGGTTGTCATTTCAGATTGAGGTAGAGGTAAGAGCCAGTGGCTGGCTGATTTGCTTTTCAGATCTTCAGGTTGAACCCCAATTTCTCTCTCCGAGCTTTTATAAATCGTGCATCAGCAGTCCAGGCTGGAGATATAAGGTTCAGAATCTTCAGTGTACAGGAAATTAGAAGAGATCCCCAAGAGAAAATGTACAGAACAAAACATTCCCAGGGACTAAGCTGGAGCCATTGAAGCCTCTTAAAGTCATAGAAATGAGAAATGGTTAAATGCAAAAGTAAATGAACAAAATGTATAAATAAATATTGAGACACAGGAAGAGGATCAATAGTGTCATGGAGTCAAGACAGAGGGTTTCAAGTAGGATGGTTTGATGGACGTTAAAGGCTGCGAAGAAGACAAGCTGAGGGCTGGGAATGGAGCAAGGTCACTGGAAAAGATGATGGAAAGCAAGTTTAGAGTTGAGCTTTCTCAAAGCCAGATTCCAGTTGCATTGAGAAAGAATGGTAATAAAGAAATTGAAAGCAGCAAGTATGAATAGATCAAAAATAATTAGGGAAAAAAAAAAAGGACGGTACACAAAGGATCTCAGAGACTGAGCTACAGCCATAAAGACAAGATGAGATGCAGATACCAGAGTGGTTGAGGAAAGTGACTATTGCCAAGAATACATGTTATCCATGCCTGTCTACCAGGTGCCTCCACTCCTCACAGCTAACAGTTTTTTCCCTCCTGTTTCCGTACCCCAGGTTTGCCACATTTAAGTTCTGGCGTTCTTGCTACAGTTATCAGTCCTTGTTTCCATGCTGCCGTTCATCTGGCCATACACTGTTAAATTATTCCAGGATTCTATGCAGTTTGCATCTCTCGCCTGACAGATGCTTTCTGGGTGCTCCCTAAGATCCCTGCCATTAAAATGCAAACCCCCTGCGTGTGGCATGCGGCCTTCTGTACTGTAATCCAGCCTAGCATCTGGCACACCGTAGGCAACAGCAAAACACTAACTGCTTGAATGAACTGATGGTTAGGTTTTAGAAAATGGACATTGTCTTGATATCATTCCTGGTTTTCTAATTTTAAACTAAACCTGTCTTTCTGTAGGTTTGCCTCTCACAGGATTTCAAACGAATAATTCTTTTTTTTCTCTAATTATAACTTCGGATATCAGTTAATAATAGTCTTCTAAGTAGAGCTGCTCCCTGGCAAACTGCCAAGGACTTAAAGCAACTGCCAAGGATGCGGGGCTCACACAAACTGACATTCAAATCTTTTCTCAAGGGTGTCCTAGGGTATCTCATCTCAAAGAGAAGCTAAGTGTTTTCTAAGTGCATGAAATAGATTCTATAAATAATTTACCTACTGATTTAAAGTAATTTTTTTAAAGTATCTACAAATATCAAAAAAACGTCATTGAACGATAAATGGCTCTTTGGGTAAATATATTTGCAACATACATGAGAAACGAAATTAATTGTAGCATAGTTGTTTAAAAAACAACTAGAACAAATTGAAATCTGCAGTAAAAAAAAAAAATTAAAAGCAGCTAGGTGTGGTGTGAATGTGGATTTTCCTACTTTCCGGAGGCTAAACAAAGAGGGTTTGGAATTGGAGATTAGCCTAAACTAAAAATAAAGGAAGGGGGTGGGGAGGAGATGGAGTTGGTAGAAGAGGCAGGCTAATTTGTGAATTTAAGACCAGCCTGGGATACATGATGACTTAAAGGCTAGCCTGTGTTAGACTAAATGATTTTGTCTCAAAATACCAAAAATAAATAAAATGTAAAATATACAAACAAAAGACTAAGCGACTAACATGAAAGTAATTAATAAAAAGTATATTCAACTAATCTATGAGAAATACATTCAGCCTAAGTAGAAATCAAGTCATTCATTTTTATAACTGCATTCAGAATCGTGAGGGTATAGGTAAGTGTCTCGTACAGAGATGCAGTGTACATTACATTCCCAGTGACATCATGGAAGAATTCAGGAGTGAGGATGGGAGGTCAAAAGTTCTGGGGAGTATGGAACTTTATGAGGAGAAAGCTTAGGACTCTGACACTTCCTGTGTAACTGACAGGAACAAAGACACGGAGAACTGAAGCCATCAGAAGGGAACAAACTCACGCCAAAACGATGACGCATGCACTTGGCTTCCTGGCTGTTTCCAAACAGAGACTGCCTTCACATCAAAGCTCATTTCCCATTTACATGCTAGATCTTGTCCTTTCCTGCCCACTCAAGATTACCACTTCAAAAATTCCCCCATTGTGTTCAGTTTCTTCCCTCGACTGGGTTATTACCACTTGTAAACATACTATTACTTCTCTCAAAAAAAAAAAAACTTTCAAAAAATAAAAATAAAGAACATTTTTTTCTGCGTTTACTTTCACCACCAACCCTTATCCCAAGCACGTTCTGCATTTGCAGGAAATTTTTCTTTTCTTTTGTTTTTAAATAGGTATGTGGTGAGGTGTGAGACAAGGTCTTTTGAGTTTATCTTTCCAGTGAACTTCTTGTATTCTCTTGTCAGTACCCACCACCGCTGAGTTATAGGTACCTAACCCTGTGCACAGAATTTACGTAGGTTCTGGGAATCCAAACTCAAACAGCAAGTGTCTTACCAACTGAGTGTGTTGCCATCGCTCACAACAGGAAATCTGTAACCTGAGCTTTCTCTCCTGCCTGCCAGTTCCCAAATAAACACTCTGAGGCTTAATATTAGTTGAAAATTGTTTGGCCTGTTAGCTCAGGCATATATTATTAACTGGCTCTTATAACTTAAATTAACCCATTTTTATTATTCTATATTTTACCATGAAGCTTATGGCTTGTTACATCTTGCTTCCCCAGTGGCTGCTGGCCTCTCCCTGTTAATGTCTGTCCTTTTTCTCTCTGTATCTCTGGATTTTCTTTCTGGCTCCATTCTGCCTGGCTATTGCCCATTTCAGCTTCTTTATTAACCAAAGAGAATAAAGCAAATTCACAGTATACAGAGAGACATCCCAAGTTAGAAAACTTCTTGACAAAAGTAACCCCTGCTACCACTCCCAAATTTCTCATTCCCCCTCCATCCCACTCTTTTTCCAAACTATTACATCATCTATATTTCTTGCAGCCAAATTCAATTATTAATTATTGGTTCTTTTCAGAGAAATGAGGAGAGCCTGAGACCTATTTGCAGCATTCATAACTTGTTTGTGTTTTTTTTGTTTTTTGTTTGTTTTTTAAAATTATTCCCTCTGTCCTTAATGTGTCTACTAAGCTCCTAATATGTTTTCATATTCACCTCATTTCATTTAATAATTCTGTACTTTAAAGAATAATCTCCAGTCCCGGGGCAGTTTGTATTGGGTGCTGAGGAGAAAATATCTCACCCCACAGCAGTCTTGAGGTGCCAGGCAGTCAGGCACTTTTGTGGTAAGCAAATGTATGGAGTGGAGAGAGAAAGAGTGCTTCTTGTCCTGTGGACAGAGCCATATCTGAAGAGATGAAAGCAGTAAGGGTCAGACTGAGGTGGCTTGACTGACATTCATGGCAATGGTGATGTCTGGACCTGAACCGCTGCCGTGGTTCTGTTGCTGCCATGGTCCGTGTTGATGGCCCTCCATGACTTCTGTTGCCACTGAAGGCTGAGAGGATAGGGCTGTGCAGAGCGGACCCACCTTTCACTGGCTGCAACCCTAGGGAGGACTGGTCCTGCCCATCACTGGCTGAAACACTCAAGAGAGCAGGCTCTGCACCTCACCTGAGATGATGGTTTATCCTGATGTAGGAAGGTTTAAGCATTTTCAGGCCAATCTCTTGGCATTTCTGGTGGAGGTGAACTGTTGAGTTGCTACGACAGTTTTGTGTTTCCAGTTTCCAGTAGTATGTAGAAAGAGTTGGTGGATTTGTCTTAATCCTGAAACCTTTTACTTGCAAGTAGGCATGGCTAGGTAGCTAGTTAGAAATTAGCCAGTTTGAAAATCACTGAAGATAGTCCCTTCTTCATAATCATGACTCTTCTATGTCCCCCAAACAATCTCTTAAGAAAGAGAAATATCAGAATTGTACCCCTGTTATCCTTGCATATCCACAAACCCTAGGGAATTTCTAGATTGTTATGTCTTGAAACAAGAATTATGCAGAGATGTAGATAGCAGCAGAAGCAGTAACAATTCATTAAGGAGAAGGAACACACTTCCAAGAGAGGAAACAGGCCAGAGCCAGAGGGAGGCTAGAAGATCAATGGCTTCCTGCCCAAAGGGTTGCAGCCCACTTTTGCATATTGCCAGCATTTCCATGCATGCTCTATGTGTGACAGGGCAGGTTTAATTGGAGAGTTCTTAGTCTTCCTCTTTGTCACTGGTTCCTTTCATGTGTTAATTTCACAGCCTGAACTTCCATGTAAGGTTTTTTCTGCCTCTCCTTCTCAGAATTTGAACTATGTTAAAATGGGAAAGAAAGCATCCCAATTTCCCTCCTTCACATTTAAAATATATGAAAGAATAGCTGCCCACAGAGAGGAGGAAGGTGGAGGCAGTCTAAGGGTCAAGTTAATCTGTGAGCCTCACTTGCCCAGGGACAGATAACTTCCTAGAATGCTAGGGGCTGTGGTTCTTGTAAGATGATAAGTCATGGGCTTTCACTTCAATAAACAAGGTTGGTTGCCCTCAGTTGCACAGATGTGCTTGATCACAGATAGGCTGGAGATACACAGGGAAGAAATACATGGAAGTACATAAGAATGTATACTTGCCCCTGATTGGATGAAGGTGGACAGTACATAGATAGCTCTTTAGATTTGGCCTCATAGGCATCTGACTGACCTTATTCAGCATTATTTGTTGGGAATCCCAGGTATGGACATTGTCAGTGTCCATCTTCCTGGGTAGTCTATAATACAGCTTGCTTCAATTGGACAATTGTGAGTGACAGAAAGAAAGTGCATAGTGCTTATATGTAAGAAAAGAGAAATTTCCAGCTTCTGGTTATTAGACCACTTATAATGCTCTTGAAGAAATACTGGCAGGTGGCCCAAAATCCCAAGTTGTAGGTGTTTGGGCTGTGCGAAAAGGTTCAGGTGAGTCTTGGTCTGTTATTTTTAAGTAGAAGCTCTGTAAATCATATGATAGAACAAGAAAAACCTTTCTTCTAAGTTTCCCCATTCCTGCTACTTTCCTGATAAGCTGTCTTTGTTTACTTCACTTTGGAATACAATGTAGAGAATTCTGTTTTTTTTTTCTTCATACAATAAAAAGAAAGAAAAAGGAAAGAATAAAAGAGATAAGCCATCAAACAACTACAACGAAAACTGTTGAAATCAATTCCTTTTTTAAAAACCAGGAACAGAGTTGTACTTGTCCTCTGCTTCTTGAATACAGAACTCAGCATTATCTGTGTAAGGTGAACTGCCTAACAAATTTAATATGAATTTATATATCACTCTGTGATTTTGTAGGCATGTTTGTATCAGAAGCTAATTTTATTTTGATAACCATTTGAGAAGAACAAATAAAATAAAGAAGAAAGAGGAGGAGGAGAAGAAGGAGGAGGAGAAGAGAAGGAGAAGGAGGAGAGAAGAAGAAGAAGAAGAAGAAGAAGAAGAAGAAGAGGAGGAGGAGGAGGAGGAGGAGGAGGAGGAGGAGGAGGA
>NW_026067910.1:13642336-13644867 GCF_014885135.2 Alexandromys fortis | reverse complement strand
TTTTTTTTTTTTTTTTTTTTTTTTTTTTTTTTTTTTTTTTTTTTTTTTTTTTTTTTTTTTGAGATAGGGTCTCTCTGTATAGTCCTGATTTCCTGACTGTGTTGGAACTTACTATGTAGACCAGGCTGGCCTTGGACTCAGAAATCAGCTGCCTTTATCTTCTCAGTGCTGGAATTAAAGCCATGCACCAACATGTCCCTAGAATTTTTAATCTTTTGTTTGTTTCTTTTTGTTTTTTTGAGACGTGGTTTCTCTGTGTAGCAGCCCTAGTTGTCCTGTAACTAGCTCTTATAGATCAGGTTGGACTTGAACTCATAGAGATACACCTACCTCTGCCTCCCGAGTGCTAAGATCAAAGGCGTGTGCCACCACCACTTATATCTTAATGAATCTAAATCCCAAACCAAGTATGGGCAAAAATAAAAGAATGGAGGCAAGTTCATTGCCTGCAAGAGGTAAGGCAAGCATGAAAGATATTTTCTGTTATTTCAAGCTATTTGTTTTATTTTTATGTGTAAGAGTGTCTTGCCTGAATGCTTGTCTGTGGACCACATGCATTTTTGGTGTTCATGGAGAGTCTGTAAGTGGAGTTACAGAAGGTTGTGAACTGCCATTGTGAGTGATGGGAAATGACTTGGGCAAGAGCAACAACTCCTCTTAACTGCTGAGCCATCTCTCCACATCTGAGATGCACTTTTGGCGTAGTGATCTTCTTGAATAAAGGAAACTATGTCCGGGCAACATAAAGGAAAGCTCTTTAGACAGGTGAAGCTCTCTGAGCATGCTCAGTTTAAGGTCATAATTGAAGACAAAATGATGGTGGACACATGGAACATGTTCAACAGGTCAAAATCATGGACCAAACTATCTCTGGGCTTGCTTAGCTCCCATCACAAAATTTTATCTGAGAACAAAAGAGAGGTCAGGTTAAGGTGGATGGATACAGAAGTCAGTGGGCCTGCCTTGCATAGTGACTGACTAGGTCTCACTGGCGATCACACTTTACTTCTCATTTCCAAACCTTTTTTTAATCTAGGTTTCATCTCAAGTATTCTCACCAGAATCCTCAGCTTCCCCATAGAGGTTAACTATCTTCTTGCCTTGCCTGAAATCTCCCTTTCATCCAAGTTTTTGGTAACTCTTGAGGCTTGATAAGCAAAACCTGCTTATTTTCAATACTTCCCAGTGTGCACAGAGAAGCTTAGAAGCAAGATTGGCATTCTCCTATCTTCTGTCAATCTGCTTTTGACTCTGTGCTACACTCTGAAGCACGGCCACCACTTCTGCTGGCTTCTAGGATATTGCCCTACTTTTATAAAATCAGTTCCTGATTCACAAATGCAACCAAATTCAGGCCATTTTCTTGGAAAACTTCCAGACCCCTGAGTCACAGCTTCTCTACCACGTGGGGCCCTGTGCCCTTTGACTACATTCCTGGGTGGCACAACTCACCCCTGTGGCAAACTCTTCAGACTGTGTCCACTCAGACTTCATGAAATGTGAACTTTGTACCCTTGGAAGGGCCTTTCCCATTCTTTTAACTTCTTAGTGATTTCTGATCTTAATTTTTCTCTCAATTCTTTCAGTTGCTTTCCAGAGTTCTTCCTCCATAGCATATTCTAAAGGTCCATCAGTGCTTCCAGTTGTTCCTGGAACTTAGCTGCGCTTCCTCTGTCTTGCTGTTTTATTTCGAAATGAGGCGCTACTTCCTGTGACTATGATGTAAGTTGACAGTGTGGCAGAGGAGTTAGCCCCCCCCTCTTTTTGACATCTGTTTCTGCCATTTTGTGTGATTCCAATTTCAACAAGTTGTTTCATTTTTTTAGGGCTCTCATTTCCTCATTTAGAAAATGCAATAATATTGTATTGATCTCTCCCATTTATGTCAATTTCAAGACGGTGGTAATATTTTCAAATTGCTTAGAATGATGCTCAGCACATCAGTGCTCAATAGGTGATTTCCCTTTTTGAAGCAAACTGCTTGATGCTTCTAAAAACAAACAAAATCAAACAAAGACCCCTAAATCCCTAAGCCAAACCAGTGCAAATATATTTGCACAATGCAAAGCAAAGCAAGCCACACACTGACAAAAACGCGCCTTTTAAATTCCTCTTCATGGTTATTGCTAGTTCAAGGAAGACTTAAGGAAATACCTTTGTAGGGTCCAAGACATCTAATTGTGAGTTACCTATTGTTCTCCTCATCAGGCGCAGCTATGAGTCACAGAATGACTAATGTCTTTTATTATTGTGTCAGGGACAGCAAGGATGTCATGTGACTTTTCCAAGGGTGTTTTTTTTGGTGGAGAGGGGGTTGGTTGACCTGAAGAGGTGACACAGAAAAACAAAAATAAGAAGCCGGGGTGGGGTGGTGGTGGCGCACACCTTTAATCCTAGCACTCGGGAGGCAGAGACAGGAGGATGAATTTGAGGCCAACCTGGTCTACAGAGCTAGTTCCGGGATTGGCTCCATAGCTACTGAGAAACCCTGTCTCGAGGAGGAGGAGGAGGAGGAGGAGGAGGAGGAGGAG
>NW_026067910.1:13589135-13642286 GCF_014885135.2 Alexandromys fortis | reverse complement strand
GAGGAGAAGAAGAAGAAGAAGAAGAAGAAGAAGAAGAAGAAGAAGAAGAAGAAGAAGAAGAAGAAGAAGAAGAAGAAGAAGAAGAAGGAAAGAAAAGAAATAAAGAAAAACACTGCAAAGATGTTCTACTTAATTGTAATTAGGGAAATTCATATTACCCGAGATAATTTTACACCCTTGAGACTGAAGACTACCCATGTCAGAGGAAGAATGAGAGACTCTGATGGGTATGGAAATGATGCAGTTATTTTGCAAAAACACTTCACCTAATCATGGAGCCATACACTCACAAATTCCAAAACGCACAAAACTGTCAGCAACTTGGTACACAGAGAGGAGCAAGAACAGCATGTCCATACGGAGGAATGTTAAATCTACATATGGATATAAAGATGAAATATATCTACACTAACATGAATGAATATAAGAAACAATGTTAAAGGGTAAGGGAAAGACTATGACTCTAAGAAGTAAAATATATTGCATAGTTATGGGTCCTTTAAGACAACAAGCACGTGCTCTAGGAAACATGTCATTGTGGGAACACCACCACCACAGCATATATTTGTCCAAACTAGGATGACCACAGTGTTACTAGACAACATAATCATCTGGAACCACAGTTGCATATGTAGTCTATTGCTCTTCAAAATAAGACATTTCATTTTAATTTTTTGCAGCAGCAATGTGCTATGCTGCATTGACTGATCTCAACTTCCTGAGCTTGCAGAATCTTTCAGCTTTCTTGCCCAGAGCAGTGGGGATTCCAGATGCAGAGACTCAACTGCACCTGGCTCTAGCCCACTTACTTTCAGAACGCTTGCTTGTGGTTGGTATCATTAGTCTCATTTTATAGATGATGGGACTAAAGCAGGAAGAGTTTAAGTGACTTTTACTAGTATTTGGAAATCTTAAGATCCAACGTTTATCACTCGTTTACCAGACACTGCCTAACTTTGCCTACGTCATCTGTGTCATGATAAAATCTTGCTTGTAACGCATTTTCTTAATTGCTTTTGTCCAAAATTTTCCTTACTAAGTCATAACAAGATAGAACAGGATAATCACAAACTTTTTGTTTCCTCCCAATCGCAGCCCGAAAATGCAAAATTAGACAGTCTCATCTTCATTTGAACGGCCTTCTTCTGACCCGTTCCCAGGTCACAATTTTGGAAGTGTAGAATCACTGCCAAAATCCTGACTCTCTGAGGCCTTACAACTGCCTTTTATGAATTTTACCTAACATGTATGCAAAATCATGTTGTACATATGTACACAGATGCATCAGATTCAACTTTTATAAATTTACCTTTTTTAAAACATTTTTTTGAGGATTTCACACAATGCCTTCTGATCATATTCACCTCTCCAAACTCTCCAGATCCAGTCCCCATCCACGTCCATCCAACTTGGTGACTTTTTTTTTTAAACTCCTAAGAGCATTTGTGCTGTCCAAATATTCTTGGATGCGTGCTCTTCCACTGGACCATGGCCAAGTTACCAGCAACTACGCCCTTAGAGAAAACAGACTCAGTTTCCCAGCAGCTAACAACAGCCAATAACTTCACACCCTGGGATTTGATCTGACTTGGGCTTGTACAGGGTCTTGTGCATGCTGTCGCAACTGTCATAACCTAGCTGTGTCTGGAAGACACTATTTCCTTGCAGTCACCCACGACCCCTGGCTCTTAGGCCTTTTCTGCCCCCATTCCCACAATGATCCCCAGCCTTGGAAGGTATGCAGTGTGTGTTTATTTAGTTCTGAACATTTGGCAGCCCCCCCTTTTTTTTTGTACCTTGTCCAGCTGTGGGTTTCTGAGTTAAAAAACCATTTACTTCAAACAGAAGCTTCTCTGATGAGGGTTGAGAAATGCACCAATCTATGGACATAACAGTAAGTTATTAGACATTGGTTTAATACTGGTGTCCATTTACAAGAGTAATAGCGGTAGACTATGCACCTCATGGCCTCTCTTATAGTGCTTTATCACCCCTCTTTCCAATTCACGTGAGAGTTGATATTGAAAGCTATACATGTGACTGGGTATACAGTCTGCTAATTTTTAAGGATGACTGGACATTCAATAGCGCTATGTAAAGCCTTCAGAGTGCTTCATTATTCTTGATATTTCTGAAACTGAACCTTTAATTCTGTGTAAGAATTAAGTTTTTTTTTTGTTGTTGTTGTTTTGTTTTGTGTCCCCTCCCAACTCTATCAGGAATTGTGGATATATGCTGGTCAAGATTGCAGAATCCTACAAAGCTGGCATGAGCAGTGGCGTAAACAGAGGCTGCTTATTTGTTCCTGGCAGCCCACACCCGAATAATCACACAGGAACTATATTAATTACAACAATGCTTGGCCTATTAGCAGAGGCTTCTTATTAACTAATTCTTTTTTTTTTTATTTTATTTTATTTTTTTTATTTTCGAGACAGGGTTTCTCTGTAGCTTTTTTGGTTCTTGTCCTGGAACTAGCTCTTCTAGACCAGGCTGGCCTCGAACTCAAAGAGATCTGACTGCCTCTGCCTCTCGAGTGCTGGGATTAAAGGCGTGCGCCACCACCGCCCGGCTTTATTAACTAATTCTTACATCTTAAATTAACCCAGTTATATTAATTTGTGTATTGCCATGAGGCTCTGCCTACTGGTAAGGTTCCAGCGTATCCTTCTTCTTCGGCAGCTACATGGCCACTTCCTGACTCTGCCTTCTTTTTTCCTCTATCTCGTCTTGGAATTCCCAATTTGCTCTATTCTGCCCTGTCATAGGCTCAAGAAGGTTTTTTAATTTATTAACCAATAAAAGCAATACATATACAGAAGGACATCCCACGTTACAGTGGTGGGTTCAGTACAGAATCAAAAGCGTGTGTTGGTTACACAAGGAAAACCGAGACAAAGGGCATGGGGGGGTAATTGCCTTTGGCTTGAAATAGGGATCAATAGTCCTATAAAGACCTATTTTTTTTTTCAGTGTATAAAGACTCCCCGGAACTTGTTCTCTAGTTTTTAAAGAACTGACTATCTAGGTGGTGGGAGATACACCAAAACCTTGGAACTACAAGGATCCATAATGACAGAAACACATCAAAGTGTGAGGAACTAATCCATCACTTCTCATGGTGGATTCAAACATTATTAAATTTTAATGTTAACATCCTAGTCTAGAGCTGTGCAATTAACTAAGGTGGCCACAGGTCACATGTGGCTACTCAACTTAAAATAAATTAAAATTATATAAATTATGAAAGTTAGCCCATCCATCATTCAAGGTACATTTTAAGTGTTCCATGAAAGTATGTATTTGTGTCTTCTCATAGAGAACAAAGATCATTTATTATTTATATCTCATATATTATTTAAAAAAGAAATTTTAAAACTTTAAAGTCATGGGCTTTATTTGTCAGGAGACTTAGGACTGCCTCAGTGGTACTGTCTATTGTAGGCTTCCTTGTTTGTCTCATCTTCATTCATTTTTGATAAATCATATGCTTCAAGAAAAAAACTTCTATTCATTTTCTATATATCCTCTATTTCTTGGAATATGAACTGTCAAAAGTATTCTCTAAAGATCCTCTGGATTTCCTTAGCAACTATGGTGACATGCATCTTTTTATGTTCATCAACTTGATACTTCTGTCTCTTTTGGTTAAGTTAGGCAAGGAATTTTTCAACCTTGTTTATTTTTCAAAGTACCAACTCCTTGTTATATTGATTGTTTATACTATCCTTTCAATCTTCATTCATTATCTTTTCTTCTGTGATGAGTGGATTTAAAAAAGAGGTCCACATACAACATGTTATTTAGTCATAGAGAGGAACTGAGTTCTTGCAGGAAAAGATGAAAGTAGATAGCCTTATGTTAGCAAAATAAGCAAGAAAAATAATGCATATTTTTCCCCATATGTGCTATCTAGATAAGCATGTGTGTACACGCACACATGCATGAACTATTTGGGAAATGAAGGGTACCAGTGGGAGGAAAAAGAGTGAGTGAGAGAAAATGGAAGGCACATATGAGCAAAATGCATGTGCTTGTAAAGTGTCATAAGGAAACTCATCATTTTGTATAAATATACACAAATGAGTAAATAAACAAATGGTAAAGGAATTTGTGGTACATCCCCGTCACTGTAGAATGGTCCACTGAACAGTGCTGACACAGAAGATGAAAGAACACATCAAGAAGCACATTGATGGCCTCATTGGCCAAAGCAGCGAGGACCTGCCTGCTTTATTCTCAGTCACCAGACACCTTAGAATGGAAGGTAAAAGATGGCCTTAGAGTTTGCTATGAATTGTGAAGGTTACTTTTCTCAGTAAGGAAACCATCTGTTAGGAGGTCATCATGGATCAAGTTCACATGCAAGGGAGTAAGAGGATGTGGGTAAGAGCTCCCCAAATGAAAGAGTTCTGATTGACAGATGTTTGGAGGCACTTCTGATAGTTATACAAAAGGTGGGTGTGCTGCCTTATTTTGAATCTTTTGTAAGTACACTTGGCTTTCTCTCACCGACTTTTTATTTGCTGAAGAGGATCTCACTATGTAGCCCTGGCTGGTATGGAACCTGCTATGTAGATCAAGCTGGCCTGTTTCTGCCTCCTGTGTACTTGGACTAAAGGCATGAACCATCACACCCAGTCCTCACCTAAGATTTTGCAAATGCACCTATGCCTTGAGAAATTATGAGGAAATAAAGACTGCTTGGTGTCTTCATCTGTAGAGCTATATGGCAGAACGTGGTAAAGGATCCCTAATGGAAATCGGTAAGCAGGGTGGAACAGGTATGAAAATAAAGAGGTGCCTACATACGGGGTGCTAGATTATGAAAATCACTAAATGCATTATTAGAAAGCCAAGAGAGCTGTCCCCACTAACTGTAAATAGAGCAAGCAGTTTCCACGAACTGATGAGAGAACTGGAGGGAGAGACAGGAAATGAAATACAGGTATTTTCCAGTGAAAATATGCACTGAGTGCAGTTTATTGTTGGTTATTTCCCTCCCCCACTCTGCCCAATATACAAACCCTAAACAGGCATGCGTCATACTTCAATGCACTGTACCTTGGACACACTGCAATTCTTAACAAATGGAAGGTTTGTGGCAAACCTGTGGCAAAAGGGCTATAGAGACCCTTTTCCCAACAGCCCAGATAATTAATAATGCAGCATTTTTTAAAGCTATTTTTCCTCGCTATTTTTAAGTGCATGTTTGTGAGGATGAGACTGTGAGTGTACGTGTGTACATTCACACATGAGTGCAGCTGCCCATGGAGGAATACAATTGCCCTGGAACTGAACTTACAGGCAGTTGTGAACTGCCTGATGTGGATGCTGGGAATTGACTCAGGTCTTCAGCAAGAAGCTCGGTCAATCACAGAGCCATCTCTCCAGCTGCAGACCAAAGTATTTTCAAGTAAAATATGTGCACTGTTTTAATCCTTAGGTGACTGCATGCTCGATAGACTATGAGATAGTCTAGACACAATTCTTACAGGGCTGGATATTTAAAAAAAATAGGGTGACGTGTTTTGTTGCAGTGTCTAGCAATAAATCCTGTTATGTCTCTTAGGTAGGGCTGTACCAAATAAATAATCAATGAATGAATCTTTAGAAAATAAGTTCACACTGAATGCATAAATTCCTTTATTTGAAAATATTGGAATAGCACTGCATTACATGTAGTTGAGATCCATAAGGAAGGATCACACATTCCTGCTCAGACAATACTGTTTTAAATAGAGAATACAGCATCTGGATAGGCTCTCACGAGTATAGCGTCATGGACTAAACTAGGTAAGAGTGACCTATAGGCAAAATGACCATCTTGTTCATTAACAGCATATGGTTACAAATGGCATAAATGGTGAATGTAATCACCACAAGCTATTCCTGGGATCTCACCAACTCATGTGCATGAGTAGACCACGTTCAAATCATGTGTTTTTAACCGAGAGTCCTCAGTGGGAGAACACAGGTGTAAAGTGTCTCTGGTCTACAGATTTAAAATTTTAGAGCATTCGTTTAAACTAGCATGGAATGGCAGTGAGTATAACAACTGATGACCTGGCAGAGACCACTGAACATTCTGTTTTCTTACAGGGAGTCTAAACTGGAAGAAAAATTTAAAGAACATATTTTGAACGTAAACAGATATGTAAACGTGGGGAGCTAATTTTCCTTTCAGTGATCACTGGGGAAATAATTTGTGGTAGACTACTTTCCAGCTTTGGCTATCATTAATTTTTCCCATCAGTAGTCTTTGGCTTTCACAAAAGGGTGGCAATCAACAAGGTTAATGACTTTATCTCTTACTGCTTAAAAGAAAAGATGGTTTACAATGTGAAAATGAGTTTCAACTTTAAAAAATAGATTTTCTTTTTTTCTTTCAGTTGTGATATAAACACAATTCTTTATTGTTTTTTTCTCCAATAGAATTCTAGAAACCAAAAAAATTGGTCCAACTTGATATTTTCATCCAACATCAAAAATGAAGAAATTAAACACTCCCCTTTAAAACAGAGGGCTCCTCATTCATGTAAACACCTGTGAAAAAAACTATATATATAAAAAAACTAAAAAACTAAGTTACTGTTATTAGTACACAATTTCGTAAGAAGCAACACATTCTCTTTTCAGGATTTGTTGTATGTCCACATTCATGAAAATTCCTATTTTGATAGACACCAACTTACAACTACGAGAGATGTCATACTCTATTTCACACAAATGCTTAGGGTGTCAAAGTGTACTTTAAAAACTAAACGAAAAGCTGGTCTATAATATTCAGATCAATGAACATTGGTCATGAACTCTGGAAAGTTCATATATAGAGAGATACATAGTCTTAAGACATTAAGACTATCTCACCCTAAATAATCAGGGCAAAAAAAAAATGAGTATCAAACTATACAAATCAAAGGAGACTTGTTTCCCAAATATAAGCACAAAAGGTACATATTCCTTTATTTCAGTATTTGACACATTGAGAAGAAAAAAATTCCAACATATTTCAGACAATATACTAGAAATAATAAATAAAATAGTTAAAAAAATCAGATGTTCCCTTTAAGTGCCGTGCCCTTTCAATTTTTCTAAATCAGATTCAGCTTTCCATAGCAAACAGTAACTATACATTTGGTAAATTATGTTGATAAATACACAAGGCAGGTATATATTTCCACAGTATCTTTTTTTTTCACAGTTACCAAAAATAAAAATTGCATTCAACTCATACTCCTCTAGACACTCTGATTTCTCATGGTGTGGATCCGAAAGCAGTGGATGTACAAAGTCTTTTCCCATCTGGACCTCAGGTTTCTTTCCTCAGCATCTGCCCTCCGCAGGTACCTGTCAGAATCTTTCTGCATTGTTATCATGCTCTGAGACGGTGGCAGAAAGAAAGCGTTGCTGTGGGATGCGGCAGCCGGGGCTGGGGCTCATCTTCCAGTAATAGGGCTAATCTAGCCCAGTCTTTTTAATATTATATTTTAAGGCAGCCTACACTTCACTCAAATGTCCATACCTCTAGGTCCTGAACTATGAAGTCTTCTTTTTTGGAGAGAATATCATTATTAAAAGTGCTGCAAGAGTTGCTGCGTCCGTGGTATAAGTCGGCATCTAGCCACAGACCAAAGCGTCCCCTGTAACGAGGTTAAAGAGGAAAGTCACTACACTGACACCCCGAACCCGGCATCTTTCTGTCTTCCTTTGCCAGGTGTCCCTTCCTTTAGGCCATGACAGGCAGAACTCTAAACGTCTCACCAAACAAAAGCAAGCTGAATAGACAGGCCTCTCCAAAATGACAAATAGTATAAGTCTCCCTGCCACATTAATAAATCATTGGTCTTGATCCTCAGGGGCCTGTGTTAGTGCACAGTCCTAATTCATCTAAGCAAACAAACTGGCTGGGTCAAAACAGAGCCTCCCACAGCAAAATAACAAGAATCTTACCCTCCACCACCAAGCTCTAAAGAACTTATGTCTCCGTTGATGAAATATGAATTTTCTCCACTCCACTTAAAGACCTAGGGGCAGAAACACAAAAGAGCAACAGACATTTCAATATGGAGAATTAGCAGAGACGACATCTTGAATAGTCATACTGCATACAGGGAAACACATCTTCGACTACGGAAGCACTTGGCAGAATAGCCACAGTGAGGTCACCAATGATTACGAAATACTAAAGACCAGTCCACAGTATGTTTGGCTGTGACCTTCAGCCTCTTCCTGCATCTCAGACTGAGACAGTCCTAACGCTGGGTCCCTGAGCAGGCTGCGAGCCACAGGCATGAAGAACAAGACCCAGAGTAAAGGGTGCAGGTGAGTTTGCAGGGCAGCTGCTACCCCAGTGTCTGGGCACCCCACCCGCGCTATCCCAGTGTCTGGGCACCCCACCCGCGCTATCCCAGTGTCTGGGCACCCCAGCCGCGCTATCCCAGTGTCTGGGCACCCCACCCGCGCTATCCCAGTGTCTGGGCACCCCATCTGCCCTGACTGCTGACAACAAACACGGGCCATTCATGGATGCCACCCATCCAGCTACCTTGAAATTAGGACTGAAGGTGTAGAGAAACGTCTCGCCTGTGCCGTAATAGTGGTCACTGAACTTGAAGGGATGAGTTGCATATGCCCCAAATATCTATTGAAAAGAAACAGAAGAGTTAGTTATTTCCAAAACTAAATTCCCATAGAGAGACTTTCTGAAATATTTTTGACACACTATTGTTCTTAGATCTTATAACACATTCAGCAAAGGTTATTACTAAATTAGAACTCTTAAGTGGGGAGGGAAAAGCACCAAACAAAGCAATTAGCACAATATCCCCAGCTCTAACTGGAACCCATGTGGTCAGGCTTCCTGGTACATGGAAAATCCATCAAAGAAGCTCAGAAAAGTTTTCATTCGTTAAAGGCCAACAATTCAGTGGCTAAAAGGCCACAGAAGCCAAATATGAAGAACAACCTAAAGATGTGTGTTTTACATGGAAATGAGTGCTTGACAGGACACAGTCACATCTCTAGAATGACTTAGCTTGCTTTGTATTGCTTTTGTTTCTTGAGACAGGGCCTGATACTACAGGATAGGCTAGCTTGGTACTAACTCGCTGCGGTAGCTAGGTTGGCCACTAGCATTTCCTCGCTTTAGCATCTTGGATTTATAGGCGTGAGTCATCATGTCTGGCTTTCTTATGTGTTTTATGTGTGAGATCAAGGCTGGACATTTCCCCAAAGAAAATTAACTTTGCGCCCATTCAGTTTGCAATGATGAGTGATAAAAGTACTTAAATATGACAGATTAATATGCTTAGTCTGAAGTGACTTCTAATAAAAAAACAAAACGAAAACACATCTTGACTTTAAATATGATGTGTTTGCATCAATAATTCTTCTATTTCTTATTTGAAGTACAAGAGTCATGTTACAGAATATGGTCAGGCCCTCCCTCAGCTTTCTGTCCACCTGTTTCCATCCTAATCAGTGTATATGGTTGAGAGTTAGGAGAGGTATATATATATGTGTGTGTGTGTGTGTGTTTGTGTGTTTGTGTGTGTGTATGTGTGTGTGACTCAGTAATTCATGTATCTTCCGCTCCAGAGCCTACTTAAAAAAATATTGCTTTAATAGAGATTTTAAAAAAAAACACATTTTTTTTTTAAAAACAATACTTTAATTGGGTCAAAATCACTGTGTGCCCTCTTCTTTGCTAGTTCTATTTAAAACGCTAAACATTAGCGATTTCTAATTCTAAACAAAGATTGTCATACTTCCTACTCCCGAATTTTCTCAACTTCTAAAAGTGAAAGAAAAATAAAATATATTTTGTAATAAAACATAAACAATTATTTTCTCTTTTTTTACTAAAGGAATTGGAATGCAATAGAGAAGCGCCCATTTTTTCAAGCACGATCCTGAAATATGACAAGAAGGAAACAGGTAGGAAGTGGGCTCCTCTCAGTGGAGTCAATGGCAGATGCTGTCCACACTCTCCGGCCTTCTATAAAATTCTAAACGATATTTCTCAGTGAAAAGTTTTTCAGTGATGATGGAAATCTACTTAATAACCAGGGGCCAAGTAATTCCAGGGCTATGCAATGGGTTTTTTCTCAGAAACTATTTAACAAATATCTATGCTATTCGTTCTATTACTTTATTTAGTAGAAAAAGAACATAAGAATTTGTATATAATTATATTTGTACATAATGAAAATGCAATACATTTAGCAATAACAGAAAAAAGAATCTATACAACTAAAGAATTGGAAATGATAGGGTGAAGGTTAATATAATAAAGATAATAAAGATGTCTCATTGCTCTTTTCTCTTAGCTTTTGTTTTTCTTGTGGTGCTAAGGATTGAACTCAGGGTCTCACACATGCTAGGAAAGGACTCTGCCACTGAACTGCAGTCCCGGCCCTACCACCTGAACCACCTTTATTTTTCCTTTTTATTTTGAGATAGGATTTTTATCTGTCCTAAGAGTAGCTGCGATAGCAAACCTGTAACACAGGTCCGCCTCTCAACTCCATTAGCAGATATAAAATATAAAGCAGTTATCTTGACAGTTTGCTTTGGGTGTGTAATCTACATGGGTAAAATATGGTTAACAACAGTATCATAAATAGTGGGACGGTGAAATACTGCAATATAGACGTGACTTTTTTCTTTTTTTTGCCTTGCCAATGCTGTTAGCATAAGCCACACTCTATTAATTGCTGAAGATCTGCTCTTCTAACAATTCCATGTATCATAAATTCCTGGGTAGTTTGGTTTGACTGACGGTGCCCTCAGTGAGTCTGTGAAGTGATCACCAACTCTAAAAAAAATTCTGCTTAGCTCTTTTCCAGATTCTTTCTGGTAACCTAGAGACACAACGCTGCAGCTTATTGTCTTGTGGAGAACACTCTCAACTGTTTAGAGCCAAATGTAATCACTGCTGGGAATATCCTCGACCTTGAACTTCCTTACTAGTCTAAAGACGCAAGCCAGCTCTGTGGGGCTGGTGTAAGGGCTCTGTGTCCTACGGCCGCCCTTTCCTCCTGGAACAAGTCCCTTAGCCACTGAACCAGAGCTTCGGCTATACATCTGCCTGCTTTCCCAGAAAAACAATTTTGCTCTATTAGCCAAGTGCAGGTCTGGCCTTGGCTTGTCTCAGACAATGTGCATTAAGTGTTGAGCCAAGAACAATGGAGCATCCGGTATTCACAACCTGCCATCTCTCTGACAAAACACCTACTCCAAGGAAAGGCTGGGTGGAGGAAAAGGCCTTCTACCTCTACGCCATACTTATCTGCATTTTCACTTCTGGAACACACTGGGAGGGGTGGATGAATTGCTGAGCACCTGCCCCTGGAAGGGACAGATGATTGGCAGCTAAGAGAAGAGGGAACCCCAACTCCTGTACTACACAGGTCCAGAGTAAAGCTTCAGGCTTGAGCTGGGGTTGCTGGAAAGATGGGAAGTGGGTTGTGTCTCAAGTGCCAAAGAATTTCATTGTTATTACTGAGATTTATTAGATTTTCTTGAATAAACATTTCTTCATTTGCTGCATGCCTTTAGGAGAATTTCCAGAGACTTTAAAGGGTTGTTTTTATGACTCCCACCAGTCAGGGTTCTTTCACGGATTCTGTACAGCTCCGCTCTCTCATTCTGCATGTGTAATATTGGCTTCTAATATCTCTGTCATATTTCTACAAACAGCACAGCCATCTTATTTCCCAGGGTGGAGGAGCTGAAAGAGGTAGAGTTAATGTCCAAGTATCCTCAACTGCTCAAGCATCTCCAGAACCCAAGATATGCATGACTCTACTCCAGTGATACTCAGCTTGTGGGTCATGACCCCCACAGGGGTTACATATCAGATATTTATGATTTACAACAGTACCAAAATCACAATTATGAAATAGCAATAAAATAATTTTACTGTTGGGGTCACCACAACATGAGGAACTGTATTAAAGGATCGCTGCATTAGGAAGGTTGGGAACCACTACTCTACTCCCTGACCAAGGCTAAGCTTCAGCCTCGGGCCTCTGGTAGATCACTGCTGGCGGAGAGCTTGACGAAACTGTGCCTCACTGATACCTTCTTGATGCGACCCTCTTATTCTTCAAGTTTAATACTACTGCTAAAAGACAGGAAACGAATGCATATTTTTGTAGCCGACTTGTGTGTCTAGTCATACTTTATCTGAGACATAGCACCTAATTGTGTGGCCATTCCATAACTTTCTATGTGACTTTCACTGTAAACACTTTGTGGTATTATTTCAACTTTCATAGTACTTCTACCCATTATTCAATAAGATGTTAGCAACCATGATCTAATAATAGTAAAAATAAATATAGTAACAGTTCCTCTCCTTTCCATAATTCTTATTATTGCAATAAAGCCATAAAGTAACCTCACCAGGACATAACCTATTGGGTTTTTTTTTGGGGGGGGGGAAACAGTATCTAACTGTGTTGTCCTGAAATTCACTTTGCAAACCAGGCTGGCCTTGACTTGAACTCACAGTGATTCACTTGCCTCTGCCTCCCAAATTCTAGGATTAGAAGTAGGTCACATGGTTATATATATTTCTCTTAAAAGCATCTCAGTTACAGACCTCATTCAGGGAGGAAAGTTGACAGGATTGAGATGTGCTTTGCAGGTAAGATCCTCCATGAACAATACAGGTTGAGCAACACCAATCTGAAAACTTCCCAAACCCCAAATTTTCTGAGTGCCAACATGATACCATAAATAGAAAAATCTGTACTGAGAACCTGTTTCATGAACAAAATTATGAAAACTCTCTTTGTGTGTCTGTGTTATTATGAAGCAATTGTGATCCCATCTCCTTATACATATGCAAATATTCTATGACTCCCCCAAATCCAAATTTCTAAACAATTTTATCCCAAGAAGCTTGAATGAAGAATATCCAGTTGAGTTGCCTTGTATATAACAGGTGCTGATTAGCCATAACCTGACTAGATGAATCAATTAGTTCATGACTTTGCAATATAGCAGCCTGATTGAGCAGTAAATGAAAGCAGTCTGCAATATTCCATGGGCAATGTAAGCTGACTAGAAGGAACAGGCAATGGTGTAAAACGGATGGGACACTACCTAGCTCGAACAGCTTATCAAAGGGTACCCACCACACAGGTGAGAGTACTATCAGGAAAGGATTTCCCACGGCTGCTGAATCACTGGACCCCAGAACTATTACACAGATGAATGACTAGCCCCCATTCAGGAGGCAGCATCAATGGGCACTACTTAAGACCCATGGGAAAATCTCCGGTATGTCACTGGGATTGTCTTTGCAACTATATACTAGACTGTCCCTAACATCTTTAAATTGCTGTAAGTTTCTGTTTTCTGCTCCATGGACAGTACAGGGATAAGATTCCTTAGAATATAATTACTCCATTTTCTTTATATTAGAATTTCAAACTACATCAACAAAGAAAAGCAAGAAGAGACGGACATAAAGCAAGAATGGCAAAACCCATTTAGCCTGAGCATGGGAGCTGCTATACTAGTTTCTCTACTGTTTCTTTTCATTTTATTTTTCCTGAGACAGGTTTTCTCTATGGTTGTCCTGGAAGACTCTGTAGACCAGGCTAGTTTTAAACCAACAAACATCCTCCTGCCTCTGCTTCCCAAGTTCTAGGATTAAAGGGATGCACGACCACCCAGCCTGCTGGATATTCTTAAAATTTATCACTGAAACACCTTTTCAAGTTGGGACATAGTTCAGTTAGCAGAGTCTGTCTGGCACAAATGTGGCCTTGGACTTGATCCCTAGCACCATATAGCCAGTTGTGGGAGCACATACTAAAAATCTTAGCACTCAAGATATGGAGGGAGGAGAATGACAAGTTCAAAAGCACTGCAGGTTATACAGTCGGAGCTACGTGCAACCCCATTTCCAAAACAACACCCATGTTCTGTGTGAGAGGAACAAGCTTCACCTGGTTATCCATGTCCTTGATGACCAGTAGAACAGGGCTGTCTAGGGATGCTGATTTCCTGTAGAGAGTTTTCAAGCTTGTTCCATGCTCTAATGTTCTGTAGGCCAGTCTCCACGGATAGCCTTGTACCCTGGCTGGAAGGCGTCGGGCCAGCTGCCAATCCAAGGAAGGAAATACAAAGAGACAACCACTAATCAGCCACGAACCAGTGCATTAAATAAGGGCCTGTGGCTCCAACTAAAGAATCCTGTATTTACATCTTGACCTATTTTTGCCCTGGCAAACATTTGCTACCACTAGCTAAGAAAGAGAAGGGAAATCTGGGCAGTGTTTCCCTTGGCCAGGATGCTGCCCAGGAGATGCTGCACTCGCTCAGAGCCTGATTGTGGGCTTCCAATGTCATCATGCAGGCCTGTGTTTCTCGCTGATAAGATACATAAGTGGAGAAACATCTTCTTAGGCAAATTTGGGGTCATTTGAATGTCACAGAAATTTCATACACAAACCAGCCAAGCTACGATGTCACCTGATGATTATGTAGTGGATCACAGAGCAAAGTGTCCCTATTAGTGCATGACTACACATTTGAAGATTCCCACCGATCAAGCTGGCCAGAAGAGTATTCACTAGACATATACTTTCCTCTGTAATTCAACCTGGCCTTTATCATTTTCTATTTTTTCAGTTGTCCTAAGTTTGCATAGGTTTAAAGTTGCTACAATGTCCCATAGATTAAGGAAAAGCACGTGTTTTCCATGAGAGTGCAGAGGGACTTTGTCCACCTTGCTTCGGTATCTTTCATGTTTATCTTTAGCTTAAACTTAGCTGCCATAAATACTAGTAAAAGGTATCTCTCCAAGAAACGTTATCAAAGCAGTTATGAAACACAATGTATTCGAGCGTTGGAAGTCAGCTCCAGTGGCAGCATGAAGCCCACCTCTAGAGCTGCCTGACCAAGTCTCTGGGTTCCCCTGGTTTGAGTCTTTAAGCTTTCAAACATTCAAATTCCTAGCTAACTGGTGAAAAAAGTCAGAGATCCTCATATTCAGCTTAGTAGCACATAATATTTCACAAAATTCAAGCAGCAGACATTTTAAGCACACACAGGTAATTCTAAAGAAAGGAAGATCTTTCCTGAAGGCAGGTGTTCTGTCCATCACAAAGCAAGTACATTCATGTGTTTTATTTTTTTTTTATTAATCCCAATAAATTAAAGCCACATATACTAGCTAGGATAAAGTTGGATCCTTTTTAGGTGCATTAAGACTATATGGGAGATCTCTTCCCTTTTTTTATGTTAAGAATTAGCCTTCTTCTCTTTCCTTCCTTTCTTCCTTTTCTTCCTTCGTTCCTTTCTTTCTTTCAAGACAGGGTTTCTCTTTATCTTTGGTGCCTATACTTGAACTTTCAGAGATCCACCTGCCTCTGCCTCCTGAGTGCTCGGTTAAAAAGCATGCGGGGCAGGGTTAACAGAAATGGTCATCTTTTCAGGTTTGGAAGGAGGATGTCGAGGTCATGTGAGCTCCCCATATTCTCAGGAAGGTCACCGGGAAGGCCACTGGGACTTTTCCTAAGTGGAGAAGGGTTGTTATCTATGCTCTGTCCCTCCACTTGCTCACCTGGCTGTTTCACTGGTGACCATGGGCAAGGGACACTTTTTGAGACCAGGAAGACCGCGGGGCTCAGTCTGCGGAAGACCCACCTGCTCGATGTGCATGTTCTCCAGGAGCGCACTGTGGGGCTGCAGGATAGGCAGTCCCTCTTCTTCCTCCTCCTCCTCCTCGTAGTGGCTGCAAGTGCTCTTCCTCCGTTTCGCCTCTTCAACAGTGATGATCTAAGGTGAGGACAAAAAGAACCCAATGGAGAAGATGAGAGGTGCTTTCTCCCAAACTAGCCCAGCACACAGCTGACTGTAAATATGAGATGCACTTTCTCCAAACTAGCAGGGCACACGGTTGACTTAGACGAGATGGCTTTCCCCTAAACTAGCCCAGCACACAGCTGACTGTAAAGGTGGAGTGTTGGGGAGCAGGAGACAAACAGAAGAGGGCTTTGGGGGAAATGACTAATTTTCAAATGCAGAACAAATGCAGAATTTAAACCACGACAGCTGAGCATTTAGTATGCATGACTTAAAGTCACCAGCCTTTCACTTTTTCTCATGCTGTTGCCTGCTCAGAACCGCGTAACTCCACACACAATTTACAGTCTTGAAAACACTTAGGTCAGGCTCTTTTAGTCTGCGTGTTCACATTTCAGTTGCAAAGGAAATAATCAGAGATCCCTCACCAAGGCTATAAATAGGGAGTTTGGAGCGATAAAGATAAGTTTGTAATCAGGCTTCCGGGTTGTGTACATAGCAACCAAGTCTAATAGAAATAATGAATGACGGCAGCCACCAGAAGCAAACGGGAGACAGGGAGCAGGGGCAGGGGAGGCTTTACTCTAATTACAACTACCTTACGATTTATTCTACACAATTCACAATGATCCAATGTTTCCCTTCTAAATTGAAAGATGCTGTATCACACACATCTCTTATTTAAATACAGTTGGGCTTATGAACTACCAAAGTCCTTACCTTAAAAACACTTGGTCCCTCTTAGTGTCTCAGTACATTACTGCGTGATTCTGAAACATTTAAGAGGTAACTAACTAGTTCTCTAAAATGCCCAGGTACACTAACTAGTAGTGACAGCTGTTATTACAGAGAAAAGACATTTAATTTACATTCTAGTCAGTGTTGTCAAGTAATGCACTGTTTGGCTTTCAAAATGAAGAATGGCATGTACAAATTATTCATCTTTTAGCCAAATTTATCTTCTGATGGCGAGGATATAAAAACACTTTCAAAGAATCACACATCTGACATTTTAAACGTATTAGACAAAGCACTTTGTTTTGTTATTTCCAAACTCTCCAAATTATTAACAGCATACAACAAGGCTGTAGAATGAAGAGAGTCAAGGACGGATTTTGGATTTCAGAAAGAGGGGGCAAAAACCTCCACAGCAAATCAAACAACGTGCTCCGGGTGAGACGCCAGCGCAATACTTTCTAACCAGAAGGATTTCGAGACACACGGCTGTGACAGAGCACCTAGCTGCCCGATGAGGGACACAGTCCCACCTACCTTCACAAAAGGCTCTTGGTCAGGTCTGGCACAATAGAAAATCTGAATGTCCAGGGGCAGTCTTCTGCCTCGCATTGTGCTGGGAGTGAAGACTGAAGCCACCCGAGAGAGGAACAGGTCTTTCGCGGGCTGCCCGCACACCAGCCACTGGCTGCCGGGCTGAGCTACACTGTTTTCTGTATCTAGCTAGCTTCCTGCACGGCTGAGTTTCTGTTTCCCTCAGGAGGGGGTTCGATGTTTCTACAGGAACACACCCAAATTAGGATTTAGAGCAGGCACACTTCCTGTCAGGCAGAGCGGGAGTATGTAAAATGACACTTTCACCTTTGAAACCCTTGTCCCAACAGTACAATAAAACCCCATTGTTCCAGGGGCTTTTTTTCCCTTCCTCTCTTCCTAAACAAACTCTTCATCCTTATGCCCTCAGGGTAGGTAACTAAACCGTGCTCACCCTGTCTCTTCTGGGTTTTCTTTCAGCTCCTTCCTTAAGGCTAAACCTCCATTTTAAACATAGTGTAGGTTCCCAGTATCAGTTTGAATCTTAAAAACAAAAGGAGGCTTTAACCGAGGTAGAGAGACTCACTCCAAGGCATCGGTTTTTTTTTGTTTGTTTTGTTTTGTTTTTTACATTTCTTTTAGCTTTTAGAGTTTGTTGGCATGGGCGACATGAAAGAGTGGGAAAACATCTGATTTACAGGAGGCTGTGAACGATGCCATCTTATGTGCAGTTTGCAAAACAGGTAGCAATGCACAGTTTATCCTTTTACACTGGAGACTGCGTCTTAGTGGCTGATAAACCTACTGGGTCCTCCGATGGCAGGCTGGGAAAGAAATGCAGATCTGCAACAGATCCCCTTGTTGCTAACTCCTCCACACTGTTGGGGACTTTCAGTCCCAGGGTTCTGAGGTAGGTTAGAAATTGCACTCTGGCAGATGAGTGGACATGACCTATCAGCCAGGACCAACCCTCCATGCAGACACATAACAGTCTAGGGCAGAAGCACTTGGATTCTGTGCCCAGGAGAAGCAACTTTTTCGGTGCCTGGCATTTCATGAGAGATCGCATTATTGGGTAATTCCTGGATGCGGCAGGAGTGCCAGCATTTATTCGGTGCTTCCTTGTTCTGGGAAGTGCCAGGTGCTTTGCCAGGCACAGGGACACAAAGCAGCCCATAGTGTCTACAGTTGAGTGATAGAAGATGAAACTGTAAACAAACAAATGCCAGCACATGCAATAAAGAAGCTGAAAGCTCTTGAGGCTCAAAGGAGGCTGGGACACCTGGTTTGTCCTGAGAAGGCTTATTCACAAGGGAGAGGGTGGGTCCATCTGTGAGAAGGGTGGGGTGTGGAGAGATATCCCAGGTGCAGGGTGCAGCAAGAGCACAGACATGGGCTCTAAGTTCATGATGGCTGAAGAACAAACACCAGCTAAAGAAGAGATGAGAGAGGGGGGTAAGATCAGGAAAAGTGAAGAACTGTAATGTCTTGAAGGGATCTTGCCATATAAGAGAGTAGTTCTAAAACCTAGCTGTTTTGCTGATTTATTTTGGTGCTCACATTCTTCCTATAGGCTTACTAAAACAAAGGATCCAGAGGTAAAGGTCTAGGAGTCAACCTTTTAAGAATCTAGAGGGCTGCAGATGTGGCTTTGTGTATAATGTGCTTCCTGTGCAAACACTGAGACATGAATCCGGATCACAAGGCTTGGAAAGAAGGCCTGCTACTGCAGCACTCTGGAGGGTGGAAACAGGAGGGCTGCAGTGTTCAGTTAGCGTAACGTTCAGTGAGAGACCCTGTCGCCAAGGAATACTGCAGAGAGTGATAGAACATGGCACACGGTAGCCCCCTCCGACCTCCTCAAGCATGCACAAAGACATGCACACAAGTGCATATTGTGAGCCTATATCATCCGTCGCCACCCGCCCCCCCCCCAGAGAGAGAGAGAGAGAGAGAGAGAGAGAGAGAGAGAGAGAGAGATAGTACCTGGTATCCCCTAGTGGTTATTCCAGTGATGGGCAATGTGGTTAACAATTACTATAGGCCATGGGGGTGGAAGGATGGGGACATGGTACTGAGAGCTTTAAGCCTGTGAGTGTATGGATGAGTTTCTGTATTTGAAATGTTAAGTAAGATAGACAATACATCCAAATACATACCTAAGACCTATTACTATGATGAAGGAAATCTCAGAAATCACCCAATAGTGATGAGAAAAACTATTACTAAAAGTACTACCTATATACTTCATATATACTTACAAAATAAACTACAGGACTACCTCTATATTAAAAGGAAACCTAGGAAAACATAAAAGCCACAAACAAAATTAAAAGAAAAATGGAACATGAAGGAATATCTGTGAAACAGAGGAAAAAAATCTCTTTCATCACAAGAATTCAATGGTAGAGAGAACTGTTAAGGTCCCACTAGAGCAGTGGTTCTCAACCTGTGGGGGTTGCACATCAGATATTTACAACTCATAACAGTACCAGAATTATAATTATGAAGTATCAACAAAGTAATTTTATGGTTGGAGTCACCACAAATGAGGAACTGTATTAAAGGATTGCGCATTAGGAAGGTTGAGAACCACTGCTCTAGGGAAACAGGATATAAAAATGAAAAGAGGTAAGAGACTCACAGGTAGCTAACTTGTGCATAAGTACGTTCATTTTTGGCTCAGCAATAGTCAATTAAATGAAAATTAAATTATAGGATAATATCACTCACTTTACAATTTTAGCAAGCATGTTTAGGAAAAAGAAAAAGGAATAATATTCGCAATCCTTATTTGCTGGGAGACACACTCTGGGAAATCCCTCACAAGTTAAATTGGTGACACATGAAACTCAGGAGAATTAGAAGTCTATTGCTCTTATAGCTCATAATTTCACATCCAGGAAATTACCTAACTAGTTAAGGTATATTTTCTCATTCTTGTGTAATTCTTGTGAAATGATCGAAACAACATAATGATTCAAGTGGGAAACTTAAATAAATTATAACAGACATAAATATGCTAGGAACTAGATGGAGGATGGTGATGCATGGATTGGATCTGTAATTACAGCACTTGAAAGCCTGAAGCAGAAGATCTTGAGTTTGAGGCCAGGCTGATCAGAGTGAGCTCCAGGCCTGCCTAGACCTACCTAAAACAAATAAACAAACAAAGGCAACCATTAAAACTGAGGGTCTTAAAGACTTAAAACAATTCTTACATTATGCCAGGTAGGAAAAGCCATACACAAACTACATAGAACATAATACTTTTGCTGAATGAAAAGGAGGACCCATCCCCTCAACAGTTACAAAGCCCCCAAACAAAACAGAAAATAAAGTCCAAACATATGTATGAAGGTCACAAGTACTATTAGTTTTTTTTTAAAAAAACTTTCTGTACTCTACTTTTCAAGGTTGTTTGTTTGTTTGTTTTGTTTTGTTTTACAATAGGCACACATTGCTTTCATAAAACGAAGACATAAAGTATGTTTGAAGATCTTGAATAAGGGTGAGGAAAGGCAGGAGTTGGGTAGGGACTAGAGTCCAAATGAGTTACAGAAATTTTGACTGGATAAGAAGGGATTGGCTCAGGAGAGCGGGTGGACGGCCCTGTAGCATTTAAAACCAGATTTAACATGATTCTGATTGAAGATGAGGTGCCTAGTCAGGATGACGAAAGAGAAGGATCTAGTATTACACATGGGGTTGTTGCTTGGACACCACTAAGATATAAATATGGGAGCAGAAACAAAAATTTTGCAGGATTATGAGTTATTCTGGATATGCTTAAGATAAAAAACCTTTTACCTTACGGGAGTCCACAATTCTCCTTCACAGCCTTGAAGCCGAGGGACAGGGGTGTTTCTCACACACTCAAACACTCATACACACACACACACACACACACACACACACACACACAATGAGATTAAAAGAGATGAGATATTTCTTCCTTAATTTTTTTCCTTAAAAAAAAAGAAAGGAAACAGCCTATCCCAGTAAAAGATAAGGAACCAGGCAGGAAGGAGAAAGCCTTTAAAGACACATAAGAGTGACAGCTGTGACTTATAAAACAAAAGTCAGCCTTGGAGAGGAAAAGAGCCTGTTCCCCCTGAGTCAGAAACTGAGAATGTAATTGGTAACTGAAAATGCAGGAGAGGGAGTATCAGAAAGTAAATTCGTCCAATTCCTTCTTCTTTATAATGTGAAAGGCAGGTCATACTATGGGATGCGTGGATGCTAATGCGGGCAGGGGAGCCTAGGCAGAATGGCAAAAGGTCAGAAAAGGGAAAGAGTTCCAGTTCTGAGTCGGGAAGGACCCAGATGAACTCAGTATAATTCAGCTATCTTGGTATCATTCTCCTTGGTTTGAGGCTTTTGCTCTGTTTTGTCTTTTGAGATGAGCCCTAGATATGCTGCCTAGGTTTAGCTCAAACTCTTGAACTCAAGTGCCCCTTCAGTCTTTGCCTGTGGAGAAGCAGGACATCAGGTATGTGGCACTCTGACTTCTTTTGCTTTTCTGTGCCAATGCTTGACCAGCTAGGATTAGAGCAAGTGTGAGGATACACCTTCCAGGAATGGAGGAGTCTAGATGGGTATGATAGATGGAAGAACCACTAAGCAACGCATGTGCTCCGATAACTGAGAGTGGGGATTTCCCTGAAGCCATTCACCATCTCCCCGACATAGAAGGAAAAGCTTTGAAGGGTCCCAGAACGGTACAGAATAGGATGGAGTCAAAGGACCAGACCTCAGAGAGATCCATAACTCAAAAAACAGGCTTAAAGGAGGAAGAGTGATAAACATATTTCTCTTTGTTCCCTCATCTGCCATCTCAGTTCTGAAAGCTTATTACAAATAGAGACTTATCTTATCCATCTTTATAATACCATGCCTTGCCCCACAAGATATACTTGATACATGATGGTCTGATTGGATAAAGGGAACTCAGGGTTGGGACACTGTAACTGCCAATCAAATCAAGCTTATCACTCATTTTTTATGACACAGGAGACAAAGTTTCATAAATGTATTTTTTAAAATAAAAAATGGTTAGAAAAAATAAAGAATAAGAATAGTATCAGCTATTTATAGTTTTTGGAATCTGAACACAAGACCATTTTGTCTTTGGTTGGCATTTTAGGGGTCATGACAGCCTATTTTCTAGCCAGGTGTTTACCTCCCAGCTCTTGGTGGTCGGCTCACTGAAGAAATTGTCGATCATGTTCAGTTCTTCTTTCTCTACCACCACAAAGCCTTGCTCCTTGGCATCTTTCCCATAGACATCGGGAGACCATTGAACAAAGAAGGTGTACAAGTGATCCACCCTGGAAAACATGTTCGTGATACATGTTAACACCAAGTCCACGTTCTTGGCAGGCATCAAGAGCGCCTTGAGTACCTGCAACAGCCTTTTTCCTGCTTGGCCAATTGTTTCACTAACTAGGAAATTCCCCAACGTCAAGGCTATCTTTGTGAGTGGCTTCCAAAATCAGAAAACAAGAACCCACAAACAAAGCAAAAGCCCGCAGGCACTAACCACTGTTGAAACTGTCTCAATCTGAAAGAAAGATCAAGAGACGGGACAGAAAATGGAAAACCCCAATGCAATGTTCCACCACATGTTTCTTCTTCCCCAACTTTCACTTACGGGCTACACACTCAACGACAGAAAACAAAAAATCTGTTGACCCGAGGCTTTAGCTGGGAACAGAGACAAACTATAGTTCAAGGGGCCTTTCCTTAGTGCAAGGTATATTATATACAATTTTTATAAACCGCTTCTGACAACCAGAACAAGCAGTTATCAGGAACAATGCTGGAAGGAGACCTATCATTTGTGGCACATGTCTCTTGCTTCCTCTTTCTATTTAGGACAGAAATTTCTGATGCTTTTCTCTGGCTATGATCAACAAAGAAATGTCTAGTTGCTTAGCAGAGGATGGGGGGGCACTGCCAATGCCATAACCTGCAGTATCCACCCTGTATGGACCAGTCACAAACACTAAGTTCTTTATTGATATTCACGATAGCAGGGCATGGGGCAACAGGGAGGATGACCACATGGTTCTTAAAATCTCTTATAATTATAAAACAATTCCAGTTTGAAGCGACTGGAAGAATGTCAATTAATCATTACTTCTTAAAGAAGCTTTGATTGTATCAAAATACTTTCACAAGATGGTAAGAGAAAAACAAATAAAATCCCCACCTTTGTTCTGACCAAACTGCTTTAGACTCCCACCTCCTTATCTGCTCTTGCCCACATGTTTACTTGGGTAACATAAAGTTTCATTTGTAATGGGAGCCAAGACATAACTGTGTTATATGTAACATTACATAATAACATGTTTACCACATTACTACTCTTTGTATACATCTTTAATGACTACACTGAATAAAAATTAATGAGTCATATCTAACCTGCATCTCTACATTGTCAGGATGTTAGCTTAGTGATTTCTTTCATTATATAAGTAACGCTGTGAGGAAAATCACACAGTCTATATCTTGTACTATCTTTCAAGTTATTTTCTCAAGATTAGAGCCCAGGAAGGGATGACTAAGCCCAAGGGCATGCTTTTACAGCTCCAGATGGATCCTGCCAAACTGATTTCGAAAGGCCGACACTGACATTTTGGTTTCTAAGTTTCCCACCACTTTATCCTTTTTAAAAAATGAGTTTATGTGGGCTACATAGATGGCTCAGTGGGTAAGGAGCCTGTCACCAAACCTGATAAACTGAGTCCAATCCCCAGGACCCATATAATAGAAGAAGGGAGTCATTCTTCCTCAGGGTCCCTGCACACTGACCCCCACCTGTTCCCAAGGCGTATGTGCCTCCTGCTAATACACAGCATTAATAAATAACTTAAATTTTAAATGAGATCGAAATATTTCATCCTATTCAGTGGGCATTTCTTTGAGGTTGAACATGTTTAAGTGTTTTCTTTCTGATGGGAGTCATTCTTTTCATGGGTTGGTTATTTGTGATATGAATTTTTTTCTTTTCAGACTTTGGCAGCCTTTATGTCAGTGGTTCTCAACCTTCCTAATGCTATGGCCCTTTAATACAGTTCCTCATGTTGTGGTGACCCCCAACCATAAAATTATTTTCGTTGCTACTTCATAACTAATTTTGCTACTGTTATAAACCACAATGTAAATATCTATGTTTGCTAGGGTCCTGTTAAAGGGTCATTCGACCCCCCAAGTTAAGAACTACTGCTTTATGTAATATAAATACCAACCACCATCAACTGTGTTTATAAGCTGCTATGTCCCTTCTCATAGCAACTGTGTCTTTCTCCTAAAACCAATATTGCCAGTGTATATGTATGTATGCACACATACATATAAAACACATTTAAATTTATTTATTCTTATTTATGTGTATGGGTATTTTGCCTGTACATTTATATATCTATGTAGCAGATGTGTGTACAGACCATGGAAGCCAGAAAAGAGTGTTGGATCCTCTGATACTGTTGTTACAGACAGTTGTTAGTGGTCATGTAGAAGCTGACAACTAAACCTGGGTTTCCTTCAAGAGCATCCAAGTGCTCTTAATTACTGAGCCATCTCTCCAGCCCCAGTTTTTATATAGTTTAAAAATATATTTCTTTCAGAATTCTCCTTCAAAAATACAATGTTGTCACAAGACAAGGCTATGAAGTATATATATCTGTGCCTGGGTATTCTGCAATGTTAATACTGCAATTAAAAATAAATATGGATATTGATATATTCTCATGTTCAAGGGTGCAGTGGTTATGCTGTTGTTTGACTTGGTCACAACATTCAGGTTTGGGTCAAACACTATCCTCTATTTGTTGTGATTTTCTAAAAGATACGGTTATTGTTTAAATCACTCAACTTTACAAAAAAACGATCACTCTAGAATGTGAATGGGCCTTGCCTAATCAGTTGAGGTTTTTAAGAAGGCAAGGGTGAGGTCCCCAAGGAAGAAGGAATTCTACTACTAGATTGCCTTAGACTTGTTTGTATATCAACTCTTCCCTGGGTCTATAGACTTCTGGCCTGCCCCCAATTTTCAGTCTTGCCAGTCAGAGTTAAACCTAAGCCAATCTTTTAAGAAAAAAATTGCTGGGCAGTGGTGGCACATGCCTTTAATCCCAGCACTCTGGAGGCAGAGACAGACAGATCTCTGTGAGTTAGGGGCCAGCCTGGTCTACAGAGTGGGTTCACAGAGAAGCCCTGTCTTGAAAGAACAAAAAATCCATGCATACATGATATAAATTCCATTTATTTTGTTCCTTTTAAAGATATACAAAAGAGTTCTTTGAAAAACTACAAAGTCACTGCTAGAAATACTTACTGCCAAGGAAGTGAATGGGTAGGACAAAGATACTGCCTATCATATATTTTTATCTTAATTTTGGGATAGGTGATGAATTTTTTTGGTATTTAAATATAAAAATATATACTTAAACCTTGCTATGGTGGCACTGTTCTTAATCCCAGGCTTGAGAAGAAGAGGCAGGTGGCTCTCTGTGAGCTTTAGGCCAGCCTGTTCTACATAGAAAGTATCAAACCAGTCAGAGTAACATGGTAAGAACTGGTCTAAAAATAAAAATAAATAAACAAACAAAAAGAGCCACTTAAAATGATAAGAAATTTCCCAATCATTTGTTTTATTTAACCATTCTGATAAGTGTAAGATGAAATCTCTAAGTATTTTTAATTTGCATTTCCCTGATTACTAAAGTTGTTGAACTCTTTGAGACAGGGTTTCTTTGCATAGTCCCGACTATCCTGGAAATCACCTTGAATCCACCTGCCTTTGCCTCTTGAGTGCTGAAATTAAAGCTAGTGCCACCATACCAAGCTTTAAGTATCTATTAAAAGTGTGTGCCGCCACCACCTGAATATTTTTTTTGTAAAAGTACTTTTTTGTTTTTTGTTTTTGTTTTTTGTTTTTTAAAAATTTATTTATTTATTAAAGATTTCTGCCTCCTCCCCGCCACNAGAGCAATCAGGGTTCCCTGACCTGTGGGAAGTCCAAGGACCACCCACCTCCATCCAGGTCTAGTAAGGTGAGCATCCAAACTGCCTAGGCTCCCCCAAAGCCAGTACGTGCAGTAGGATCAAAAACCCATTGCCATTGTTCTTGAGTTCTCAGCAGTCCTCATTGTCCGCTATGTTCAGCAAGTCCGGTTTTATCCCATGCTTTTTTAAGTGTTTCTCAGTCATTTAAGATTCTTCTTTTGAGAATTGTTTAGATCTATTCTCTAAATTGGGTTGTTTTCATGAAACCTAGTGCTTTGAGTTCTTTACATATTTTGAAGATTACTCCTCAATCGAATGTGTAAAAACAAAACACCCTTTTTCCATGCTGTTGGCTGGCACATTGCCCAACTGACAGTCTCTTTGATGTACAGAAGAAGCCTTTCAGTTTCATGAGGTCCTATTTATTAATTCTTGATTAGTGCCTTGAGTAACAGTGTTTTGTTCAGAAAGTCTTTTCCTTTGTCAATAAGTCCAAGGCTATTCCCCACTGTCTTTTCTATCAGTTTTAGTGCATCTGGCTTTATGTTGAGGTCTTCAATCCATTTGTAGCTGTTTTGTGTGGGGTTATAGATAAGGCCCTCTTTGCATTTTTCTCTATGCAGCCATCCAATCTGACCAGCAGCATTTACTGAAGGTGCAGTCTTCTACTTTCTCAAAATCAAGTATCCATATGCATGTGGATTTATGTCTGGGTCTTCATTTTGATTCTGTTATCCTCTTCAATTTCTTTCTCCAATGCCAGAAAGTTTGATAATACAGGCCTTTCCCTTGTTTAGTTAGAGTTACCCCAATACATTTATTTTGTTTGAAGCTATTGTGAAGGGTGTTGTTTTCCAGATTTCTTTCTCAGTCTTTTAGTTGTCTGATTACAGGAAGTCCCAGTAGTTGATCTTTGTGAGTTAATTCTGTAACTAGCTACTTTTCTGAAACTGTTTGTGAGCTCTAAAAGTTTGCTGGTGGAAACTTTAGGTTCACTTATGTATACTATCATATCCTCTACAAATAAAGATATGATGACTTTTTCCCTTCCATCCTCTTCGTGTCTTCATTGTCTTACTGATCTAGCTAAGACTGCAAGTTCTATATTGAATAGATATGGAGACAGTGAACAACCTTTTCTTGTTCCTGATTTTAGTGGAAATGTTTTGATATTGGCTATAAGCTTGCTTTTATTATGCTGAGATATGTCCCTCAATCCCTAATCTCTTCAGGACATTTTTTTTTTTTTCATGAGAGGGTGTTGGGTTTTATCAAAGGCTTTTTCTGCATCTAATGAGATGATCATGTGTTTTTTGACTTTCCGTTTTTTATATGGTAGACTACATTTATCCGTTTATGTATGTTGAACCATTGCATCTATGGGATGAAGTCTACTTGATTATGGTGGATGATCTTCTTGAAGTGTTCTAGGATTCGGTTTTATAGTATTTTATTTAGAATTTTTGGTTCTATGTTCATAAGGGAAATTAGTCTAAAATTCTCTTCGTTGTAGCTTGGGTATCAGGATGACTGTGGTGTCATAAAACAGAATAGAACAAATGTTTCTTCTGTTTCTATTGTATGGAAAAACTGGGATTGTCTCTTCTTTGAAAGTCTGGTAGAATTTGGCATTAAAACCATCTGCCCTGAATTTTTTTTGGTTGGCAGAATTTTAATGATTGTTTCTATTTCACTAGTGGTTATAAGTCTGTTTAAATTGATTATCTAATCTTGATTAAGTCAACTTTGATAGGTGGCATTGAGATAATTATCCATTTACAGGTAAATGGATGGAACTAGAAAAAAAAAACATCCCAACTAAGGTAACCCAGATCCATAAAGACAATAAGTGGATATTAACTGCTAAGTTAATAATAACCAAGTTAACAATCCATACCACCACAGAGGTTAGGTATGGAGTAAGGTATTAGAAAGAGGAGGACAGACAGGTTTTTCCTTGGAAAGGGAAATAGAATAGATAGTTATAGATGGATGGTGGGAGACTAGAACAGGATAATCAAGTGGAGATGAGGAGAGAGGAATGGAATGAGGAAAAAATATAGGGAAAGACAACTAAAATTAAGGGTCATTTAAGGAGTAGTATGGAAACCTAATACAGAAGAAGCCTTATAAAATATATACAAATATGAAGGTGATCTAAATGAAATCATCACATAACAACACATCTCTTGTTACCAAATGAAAATTTGGTTGCATCTAATTGAGTTATTGGTCAAAGGGGTCCCATGCAAACTCCCAAAAAATCCAAGCTGTTGTCAAGAGTAAAGGACGTTTTCTACAAACTGACAGTAAAGCCCCATTGCTGCAGACAACACCTACACAACTCACTGAACATGGAGAAGTCAAGGTGCTACCTACACAGAGCCTTTACTCCTGTGTGCTAGAATCTTTGGTACAGGAAGGTGCCAAAAAGCATGCTACCAAAGAAGAAAGGTGAAACACTATCCTTGCTACAAACCCTTAGATCTACAATGGTGTCTTGCTTGCAAGATATGCCAGTGCAATGGTGGCAGAAAGCTTATGGGGCAACCAATCAACATCTGAGTGCCTGAAGTCACACTCCACAAGGAGGAACCCATATCTGGCACTGCTTCGGTGACCAAGAACATGATACTATATAGCCAGTGACCTAGGGTAAAACAAAATACTACTGTTTTAAATAAAATAAAATAACAAAAACAGAATAAAATGACTCCTAATGACATTCTGCTATATTCAAAGATCAGTGCCTTACTTAGCCATCATCAGAGACAATTTCTCCTGCAGCAAAAGGAAAAAAATAGAGAGACATACAGACAGGACATTATCCAGAGAACAAGAGACCTTGGAAAATGCAGCCCTAAATAGGTTGTCTCCATTAAATCCCTATCCTTAGGGCTTAGGAAACCCTGTAGAAGTGGAGGAAAAAAGACAGGCAGATAGATAGATAGATAGATAGATAGATAGATAGATAGATAGATGATAGATAGATAGATAGACAGACAGACAGATAGATAGATAGATACATACATACATACATACATACACACATAGATACATACATACATACAAACATTCTCTTTCTTTACCCTGCAGGTATATATTATGTATATAATATGGCTTCCACTTTTGTGTTTTTATAGGATCCTTGAAATGAGTGGATTTCTGAGTCTGTTTCCTGTACCTTTTTCTTCTGTTTGTTTTGTCCTATTCCGATATATTAGCTTTGTTTTTATCTTTTATATTATATTAATTATATTATATTAATTGTATTATATTATAATAACCTTTAGAAGCCTGTTTTTTTTTCTCATGAGCGACAGAAAGGGCAGAGAGGAGGTGGGGACTAACAGGGAGAAGTAGAAGAAGGGGAAACTGTAATCAGGATATATTATGTGAGGGGCAAAAGCTAATTTCAATAAAAGGAAAAAAATTCCCCATCAATCTCACAAAGAAAGGTAATTATTATGAGTACATATTTTTCTTTTTCTTTTCCTTATTCTTTGTCTTATCTGTCCTTGTCAGTATACCAACAGCTTCCTCATTCTTTCTTTTATAGCTGCCTGATACTTTACTTAGGTGGCCCTGCATCTTTATACATAGTTATACATTATTATACATAGTTGGACATGTGAGGGGTTTCCCAGCTATGCTGTCACAGATAATGCTATGAGCAATCCACTCTGTATGAGTGGTATTTCACACGTACAAACAAAACTGCTGTTTATATTCCCTGGACTGGGGCTGAATTGTCTGCCATGCAATTACTAAGCAAGCTCAACTCTTTTGCCTCCAGGAAAAGACAAGTTCAGATGTGTCCAGGGAAATGTGGTTGCAGACTTGGATTGCACTATCAAAGAAACAATCTTATGCCATCATAATTATACAAATATAATTCTAGAAAACTATATTACTCTGTATAGGGATTATATTACTTTTGTCCCCTACGTCTCTCTACTAGATGTTAATTGAGAAAACATGAAATTAATCACAACTCCAGAGAGGTATGATAAGTATACAATTCTCCAGGCTTTCTTTAAAAATGTAGTTCATCATAAATTTATGTGGAGCAAAGCCATGGTGTAAGACCAAATATACTTCCCTTTAACTTTTATAAAAGAGTCATATTTTTACAGTGCATGTTCATGTTATGGGGAAAAAAAAATCAAATATGGGCAGCACAAAAGGCTTCCTGATTGCTCGTGGTTGGCTTCCGTGTAAATAGAGAAAAGTGACTTCAATACTTGGTATCTGGCAAACTTCAGTGTTACTGGCAGCTGGCTTGTCACTCATAGCCAGGCCCTGATGTTTTCCTGTTGGCCATTAAAAAAAAAATTACAGAGAACACCAATCAGATGAGGGTACTCTGGACAAACACCACTCTACTGCTGTGATAAAAACAAGGTCTAGTCAAAGTGACTAGGCATGCAGCTATGCTACCCTGAACACATACTGTTTCTCCTAGTAACATCACTTGTGTCCAGTCTTTCCTTGCTTCTAGGTGAGATTTCCTCAGGTGCCTAATCATGGAAGGGCTTTGTTTCCTGAGGATGTCTCACCTAGAACAAGGTACAGCTTCATTTCCACTGCCAGTTACCTCACTCAAAGCTCAACCCTGTAACTACTTGCTAACACTTCCGCTGCCTTCCACAGACTTCTAGTGCTAGGAATCAAACTCTGCGGTCAGGGATGCATGTGTAGAATTTCAATATCAAAATACACTGAGAAGAGCAAGTCATGAGAAGTTCCCCGATGCGCCTCACAAATAAAGGTGATGGTTTTATTCATTTCTTCTGCATTTATCGTGTTTTGTAAGCAGGCATGACATAAATGCTCTCTTGGCAAGTGCTCTTCTACAGAGTCACACCACACTCACAGCCCTTAACACTCCCTTGTTGAGTTGCCAGTTCCCCCGGAGCGTACTCCTCCACTATGAAATGCTGACAAGTTTTAATGTGCTCTAGTGGGTACTGTCTGGAAGGCACTGCATCTTTGACAGAGCTTCCTGAGTACCCAGCGACTGTGTCAGTGACCTCAGTTTTCTGGAGTAAAAGCTCTGGCTGGGATTGGGTACTGAATTCAGTCAGTTATCCTTATGTCGATGGGATGAGGACTCTGAAGTCAGCCATCAGTATCATACCCAGCACTGTGTCTCCGGAGGTGCCACCAGGGTTCTTTCTGTATCACTCACACTGCAAATGTTCTGCTTAGTCCACCTCATTTCTCAACTACTTTCAAGCCCTTTTCCTGGCTGATAACACAGATATTTTGATTGGATTTTTTTTTTTTGAACAACAAAGCACTTCACTCTCACGGGGAAGCCATCGTACAGGGTGAGACCTATCAAAGAAGCATCCATTCTGATGGAAGCTGAGACTGTGCTGGACCATATTCCTTCATGAAACTGCAAGGAAACCAAGATGAGTAACAGCTTCGGACTGAGTTCTGCATTCCTTCTGAGACGTCATAAGACGTGCGAGTTCTGAAAGTGCAAGTCGGTACAGATTAAGGGAAAGAACCAATCTTAACAACTTCTAGCTACTTCCGTTTCTGATAACAAAGACATCAACACACCCAGGGTAACCATCTCAGTGGTTCTTTTAATGGTAAATAAGATGAGGCTGACTTAGTGTTTTGCGGTGAGAACATAAACACAACTTTCTCTGCTTGACGGAAACAACATTCCCACAACTCACTGGGAAGTTGAATTTAGGTAGACGGCTAAGGAAAGGGTCAGAACACCTCTTAAGGGAAGCCAGCTTCATTTGAAGTTCAGTGTTACTGGAGCTTCTCTGATACGTTCTGATGGTCATAACAGAGGTAAGCTCAAAGAAATGACAGCATGCCTTTCTCTCCCTCATCTTCCTGAGGGGAGATATCCGCAGGGGCCTGGGGGACTGCTCCAGTCTTAGCCTGGTTATTTAAGGAGACAAATCTGATCACATCATGATGCTGATGCTGAAATATAGACCATGCTTCCTGCCACTGACCACGCTGGGAAAGGAACCAGATGCATGTGTACATGCATATCTCTTGGGAGCTGTGACAAATGGAGGTGGGGGAATGAAAATGAGGACATGACCTCTCCAGGACATTGTTGAGGAGAAGGACTTTATTGTCGATACGAAGCAGAGTACAGCCAAAGGCATTTAGAAGAGTCCAGACTGAACCAGGCCATAAGACGAGAGAGATGGGGATGGGGTGTTAGGGCAAAGAGGCCAAGAATGAGCCAAGAGACGAGCTGCATAGCTGAAATTTTAGGTTTAGATGGGGCTGAAACGCTGGATGAAGGTGAGCACAGCCACTGGGATGGATGGGTTTGGAGCAGGGGGCAAGGTGAGACACGCTAGGAGGAGGCATATGTACTGAGTGACTCTAGAGGTCAAGTATGTGCTTTGGTGTGCTAATAGACACCACAGTTAGCCTGACAGGTTTGACAGCAGGGTTCTCACTTTTGGAGTATTCTTGTCTACCGGTGCCATTCTTTCTAGAAGTACTCTTAGCCAGGGCAGCAATCTAGAATGCTCAGGCAAAGAGGCTTAAAAAAAAATCTTTCTCAAACCCTTTCTATGACTGCCAAATTTTCAGTGAGCGATCAGGACAAGTTCTGGGTTTGCCTGCATTCGGAGCGGCACAGTGTGAAGCAGCCGGTGGTAGGTCAAGAGCAGCCAGGCCCAGCCTCATGCCCTGAGTGAGCTCTGGCTGTTAACCGATGCTTAGGAAAGGCAAGGCTTCCTATAAGGAAAAGCTGCACAGTGGCCCTGCAGGTCAATGATTGACCAATATAAAGATAAGGAAACGGAAGACAGCAGCAATGGAATTATGTTCCCGAACACTCCTTTCCTAGACGTGTTCCAGCCAGCTCCAGCTCGGGCTGACTGCCTTTACAAGAATTCTGTAGATAGCTCTATTTTTGTTTCCATAGCCAAAGGTCATACATCACAATTACTTCCCTGGTTTGGGGTTTTGAGCAAAGCTTATGTAAATACCAGCAATATCCCTGTTGGCTCTCAGGCCCCCACTTCCCAGTTTCTAGTTCTGCTTCTAAATTTGCCCCTGGTGGGCACACAGCACAGTAATTCAGTACCAAGCCTCACCAACTGGTGTGTGTTCTGAACTCAGGGAAGTGGCATGGCAGGGGGCACTGTCTCAATAGCTATAAAAGTTGTCCTTTGCCAGGGAAGCCAATGGGAACAAAAGATGACAAACCGTGAAGGTGCATTGTGACAGGAAATGTTCAGGGCTTTTCTTTCAGACATCCAGACTGTGAGCACACCCTTACTTCTTTCAATGTTAGCTTCCCACATAATACTAATACACCCTCATTTTCTCATGTAGTTAGAGACATCATTTGAGCCAAGTGAGGGAAAGTATAGGAATGAAGATTTTAAACGATCTGCTCCACAAGAGAAAAATTTAAAATAGACTTCGAATCAATTTACTTCCTTAAGTTCAAATGTCCTTGCAGACCAAATAGAAGGATCAAGTGTCCTATCCCATGCATCTTCCCAATCTTTGTGTTTAATTCCCTCCCCTTTTTTTATAGTATGTGACCTGTTTGGGGGCCAGGGAGAGGATATAATTGAATTACAGTTACCTTCAGTTTACTTAGTGGAAGCCTTGGACTGGTTCTTTTTACCTAATCGGGTTTTCCTAGCTGTAAGCTTCCAAAACTCAACAGACTTAAAGAAATAAAGGTCCCGCAGATCCCCCACCTGTTCCTTTGGATCCTACCTTGTCCATTGCTTCCTTCTGACTAGACTCATTCATCTTCTGCCTTCAGGACCCCTCTCTGCCTCAGTTTCCCCCAGATATTGGTCTCTCCTGGACTCACACAATCCTAAGACAATCTGGTCACTCTTGCCTGTGTTTTGACCCTGTGTGCCTGTCTCGGTCTCCCAGGCCACCTTTTCTGATTTCTCTCCCAGGGAAGCAGCTATTTGGGCTTGCTGCCTACTTGTGCATCCCATGATCACACATAGGTCCTTTCCTGCTCCTCGCAGAGCTGTTAAACCTCTCTCCACATCTCAAGCTCTCAGCCTCTCCTACTGACACCCTCTTTAAATGGAAGATGCTCCATTTCAGGAGTAAGAGTCTTCCTGCAACTTCCCATAGTGATCTCGCTCTCCACAATTCCTCTTTTACCTATTGTCAGCCTCCTCTCTGCCCCTTACCACTCTCACTGCTTGCCACATTTCCCCTTTCTGTCCCCTGTTCTCCCACTTCTCTATCCTTTTGTGTCCCTCATGCTGATCCTTAAAACTGCATGCATTTCTGGAAGAAGGAGGGCGAGGAGGAAGAAGAGGAAGAGGAGGATGAAGAAGAGGAGGATGAAGAAGAGTAGGAAGAAGAGGAAGAAGAAGAAGTAAAAGAAGAAGAGTTCTAGATTTTTTCACCTGAAAGTTTTTTCTCATTTATTTTTTCCTAAGGGTATATCATTTAGACTAGCACACTCCTCTTTATCCCTGAAATCACCTGTTCTGGTCTTTCTGCTTCTTAGTAGTATATGGTATTGGTAAAGCAAGTCTGCCTTACACATTTTCTGAAAGGAGGCAGAGGGTTAAAGATGTTGCTCCTTTTCTCACTATTTTCATGAAACCAACGGTGCAAAATGACAACAGTATCTCAAGCCTTATAGCGTTGACCTTAGAAAGCCTGTTGAGGCTTGAGACTTTCATAGTGATTCACCTTGTGGTCTGGTCCCTGATGAATCAGCAGCCCTGGGTCACTATCCAGGGCTTTGCTCAGAGCCAGTACCATTACTGGTAATTATAGCCACTGTAGCTGCCAACTGTTCCTGAAGTGGGGTATTGTAATTCATGTAACAAGTGAGCAGAAAAACTAGGTCATGGGCTGTGAGATATCTTTCTCTATGCTGTGAATATGTTTTATTACAATTGTAATAAAGAAGTTGATTTGGCCAATAGCCAGACAGAATAGAAAATCAAAGCAGAGATACAGAGAGAAGAAGGCGGAGTCAGGGAGATGCCAGCAGCAGCTGCCAAGGAAGCAAGATGTGAGGTAGCAAGCCACAAGCCTCGTGGTAAAATATAGACTAATAGAAATGGGTTTAGTTGTAAGAGACGATTAATAATAAACCCGAGCTTATTATCATAGGCCAAACAATTTGTAATTAGTAGTAAGCCTTTGAGTGATTATTTTAAAAGGGCCTCAGGACTGGGTGGGAAAAAGCCTCCATTTACAATCATGTACTGGGTCCTGGGAAAAGCCCATCTTTAAGGGGAAGTAGATCTGGTGCTGTAATGAAGCCAAGAAGGAAGTGCAGAGAAAGGGAGCAACTATAAAATACAAAGCCAATCAATTTTACCTGGTTCTGTAAAACTCTTCTTGCATCTTCCTGGAGATTTTAGGATTAATTCAAGCTCTGTGTAGCTGCTTAAGCTTCTTGTTTGATGTCACACTCTCAAATGTGCTACTGGTTCACATGCAGGTCTTGCATTCATTTCTCAAACAGGCTGATTTTCATACAGGTGTCCATCCATCCATCCATCCATCCATCCATCCATCCATCCATCCATCCATCCATCCCATCACTCCATCTATCTATCTATCTATCTATCTATCTATCTATCTATCTATCTATCTATCTATCTATCTATCCATTCATCCATCTATCCATTAAGAAAGCCTTCTGGAGAAATATCTAGGGCTGCAGTGTGGGAAGGCTTCCCAGGTGCCACAGTTGAGCTGGATACTGAGGGAGGCAGAGGAGTTCATTACAGGAGGAAAGAGAAAAGGTTTCCTACTGCAGGGAAGATGTGCAGAGATGAGGCAGAAGGGTATGCTGCTGCTGTAATAAGGTCAAACTGCATATGACAGAGAGAAAAAAGAACACTGTGGTCAGGCTTTGGGTGACTTATGACAGAGGTGTCCCTAATGGGGACAGGACTGTAATAATAAAAGGTCGGGTCTTTATTTAGAGTGTCAGATAGTGGGACATCAAAAAAAAGAAAAAAAGTGGGAGACACAATATAAATTGTCCATCGACTATGGAAGACACTATAGGGTTTCCTAAACGAACAACAACAAAAAAACAACAACTAATAATAGGTCTGCCATATGACCCAACTGGGCCACTGCTGCTTATTTACCATGGATTGCAGGCTACCAGATCACAGAGACTCTTGCACATCAGCATTAATAGCAGCACTCTTTACAATAGCTACATCATGGAGTCACATAAGTATCCAACAAAAGAACAATGGGTAAGGAAAAGGTGGTATAGATACACAATAGTAATTTTTAGTTATAAAGAAGGCCAAAGCTATATCATTTGGAGGAAAAGAGATGCAACTGGAGATAAAAATATGAACTGAATTAAGCCAATAACAGAAGGACAAATATCCTATTTTTCTCTCTTTTATGAGTCCTAGATTTTATATCAGTAGATAAAATCACATGCTGTATCATATAGATAGAAGCAAAACTGCTTAGGGACACAGGCATAGGATTTGGAAGGATAAGGGTTGGAAATAGGGGGATGTGTTCAACATATAACATATACATGTACAGAAAGTTGGAAAACATGCCTATATCATCTTCCTCATCAATCAAGATAGAGTAAAGGACTATGGTGTAGTGAAGGATCTCCCTATGAGGGGGGACAGAATAGTTATTGATGAATTAGGGGGTCCTGGATCAGGAGGAATAAACAGGGATAGGGAAGAAAGCGTGGCGTAAGTAAGGATCTACAGGGAGGGACAGCTAAAACTATGGGCTATTTGAAAACCTAATACAGTAGAAGCTTCTTAAAATATATACATATTATTAAAGAAATCTAATTTGGAGTCATCAAATAATGGGGGAGACAAAGACCCAACTACTGGGAACAGGTTACATTTAATTGAGTTGTTAGTCAAAGAGGTGTCATGAAACTTCCACCCCCCCCCCAAAAAAAAATCAAAACAATTTCAAAGTGTTGGTGGCTCTCCACAACTGCTGGTGAGCTCCTATCACTAAGGAAAATACTGAACCTGAAGAAGTTAAGCTGGTGCCTACATAGAGCCTTCACTCCCCCCAAATGACTAATGTTTATGCTAATTGGAAGGTACTCTGCATTCTATCAGAGGACAAAAGTAAACACCAGCTACAAACCCTGTGATCTACATTGGCGCCTGCTTGAAAGATTTGCTGGTGCAATAGTGTCACAGAACTTGTTGGCATAACCAACCAACATCTGATTGGATTTAAGGCCCACTCCATGAGATGGAACTCATGCCTAACACTTCCCATGTAGCCAAGAACCTGAGATTGAACAGGGCAGGAACCTAGGGTAAAGCCAAAATACGGTTTTACTAAAGGGATGCAGCAATGCGATGACTCCCAATGACATTTGGCTGTACTCATAGATCCGTGTCTCTTTCAGCCATCATCGCAGTAACTTCCTCCTGCGGTAGATGGCAACAAAAACTGACATCTACAACCGGGCAATGTGCAGAGAGTGAGAAAACAAACTTGGAGCACTCAGTCCTAAGTGGGATGTTTCCATCAAATCCTTCCCCTCAGAGCTCAGGGAACTTTGTGGAAGAGGAGATGGGAAGAGCCAGAGGGGATGGAGGACACTGAGGAAGTAAGACCTAAACACAGCAGGACCAACAAATGTATGAACTCATAAAGACTGAGGCAGCACGCACAGGGTCTGCACAGGTCTGCACCAGATGTGGTCCCAGCCCTGAAAAGAGAAGCAGACACAAGCCTCCATCTCTAACTCAGAAGCTGCTAAAAGCTGGCAAAGGAAAACTTAGTTTTTTTCCAATGGAATCTCACTGAGTACACAAACCACACTTAAGGGTAGGCCTCATGGCCAACAGTAGATACCAACACAAAATGAACTCACTGATATATTTGGAGGCTTTTTTTTTTGTTTCATAATGCTTTGCCTGGGCATATTTTATTTTTATCTTACAGATCTTTTGCTTATATATGATGATTATGGTTTCCGATTTTGTATTTTCTGTGTGTACAAATGTATGTGTTTTTCTGCTTCTTCTTTGGCTTTTTTTCTGTGTGTTTTGACCTATTCTGGTTTGTTTGTTTTATGTTTACCTTATCTTATTTATTATCATCATTATTATTTTAGATGCCTGTTTGTATTTTAATGAGAGAGAAAAAGAAAGGGTGTAGATTTGGATGGGTGGGAAAGTGGGGAGGATCTGGGAGGAGCTGGGGAATGAGAAATGGCTATCAGAATGCATTGCATAAAAAAATCTATTTTCAATTAAAAAACAAAAAAAATCTATCTTCCTCTAAGAAATGCAAACTTCTTCTTGTGATGATGTGGGGTGATTCATTGTTTACGTCAGGAGATGAACTGAGGTGTGTGACAGGCAATGTAGCATTGGACTACAGTGCACACACGCACTAGGATGGTCCAACAGTTCATTTTATCATCTGATGACTAGTAAAGATCGGAGGTGCTGGTAGTAGATACAGTATCCAGAGGGTAGCTGACATGAAATTCAATTCCCAGCTGGGATGGACTATGACGGTATCAGCTTTCATCACTGCTCTAAGTTCCATGTGATTTAAAACTCAAGAATACTCCCTTCTAGAGATTTCTATCTAGTATTTCAGGGCTGTAGTTGAACACAGGAAACAAATATTAAAAAATGAGATCTCCACAAAGGAGATATGATAATAAGTGCTCCTGTCATATACAAAATGAAGGCAGAAATGAAGGGAGGGTTGGACAGAGGGAGGGGGAAATGGTTACTATGAAGGATGATAGAGATGTTCACTGGCTTGGTTGTGGTGCATATTTCACAATGCATACAAATATGAAATCTTTTATTTCCTGAAGATTGAAAATTTTTAATTGTTAACACTGTTTAAATCTAGTTGAAAAACTACATTTCATTATAGTGACTCATCAAAAACATTATGCTCTTTTGAGAATCATTATGAAACACAATAGTTGTAGTTATCAAATGGATCACTTAAAACTAAATAAAAACCAAAGTTCATACCAATATCAATCTTCCAGGACTGGTGCTGGCATCCCATAGGCTGGATTCAGTAGCAGATGTGTTCTTTTAGGTGGGTGTACTTTTTATATGAACAGTAGTTAGTATTTAAAAAGTGGGAGATCTGATCTGCCCTTCAGTCTGTGTGGAGAAAAGAGCAGTTCCACAGCCTACATAGCTATAGGCTTCAGAAACAGCTCTGAGAGGGCCCAGTCCCTTGCCGTGCCTGAGTCCCACAGCCCAATCCCTTAGGCGTTTAGATAGAAAATTCCCTTATCTGTAAGACCCCGGAGGTTGTCTGAATCCTGAAATATTATATATATCATATACATATATATATATGGTTTTTACTATATATGTAAAGTTTAAATTCAATGATAAAGTAGGTATAGCAAGACACAACAGCAATAGATAAAAACTGTATGAATGCTGTCTCTCTTTAACTGTGTCTCTCATTGTCTCTGTCTCTCTCCGTCTGTATGTGTGTGTGTTGTGTGCATATATGTATCTTAATAACATACTGTACCATAGAGTATTTTCAGACTACAATTGACCACAAGTAACTAAAATCCCAAGTGGTGAAGCTATGGATAAGATCTAGGGACCTCTGTGACTCCTTCATACCTCCAAACCCTGTGTGCAGCACCCATTGGTGGACATAAATTGGTGTGCTTGGCTTGTCTCGGAAGTGCTGGCACTTGCTCCTCTACAGGACAGCACGACTTGTCTTAGGAAGAGGGTCATTTCTCAAGAGCACTGCGTGGTGGGAGAGTCAATGGTTAGTGAGCTCAAGACATTGACTCATACAAGACATAGCTCAAACAAAGCTATTTACTGAAGGTCCTGGAAGGCAGTTCTGGAAGGAGACAACTTTCTGGGCATTTAAGTGAATGGAGCAGAAGGTACAGGAAAAGAATGAAGAGCAAGCAAGACCACCTCAGGGCTTTGTTACAGTAACTTTTGGGGAACAGCGGAAGTATTGACATGAATGACTAATAATTATGTGTCCATATGGCACATGCCCTAAATTAGTATTAAATGGGAAGGTGCTTGCCTTAACTAGGGAATCTTAAGATTTTCTTTCCTTCCCTTTCTTTCTTAGCCACCTTCCCACCTTGAAACATCTTAATAAGGCCACGGCACAGGCATGGATGTCCTGGTGATAGAGGGCGGCAGGCTGGCTCAATCCCTAGTCCTGAAATAAATAATAATATGAAGAAAAAAGAAAAGAGAAAGAAAGGATTACATAGTGATGTTCGGTACTTTAAAAAACCAGGTGATTTTTTTTTATTCTAAAATACACCTGGTCATTCTGAGGAGAGCCAAAGTTGTTCCAGAGAGAACACTGCAATGAATGTTCCAAACAAGGGCTTTGTTGGCACTCGTTAAAGATTCCAACTTAGTCCTGATCCCATTAACAGCAAGGTGACTCTTAATCATAAACGTTTTTCTTAACCGTGGTTAAAGATTGCATGCTAGAAAACTAGGTCAGCTTGCATTGCTTTAATTTGCCCGTTGCTCTTCTGAGAAATGCATCATGAGGAACATTTTGCTCAGTCTCCAAAAGGGTCTTTAGGAGTGGGGCATCTTCCTATTGCAACATGAGTTGAAGAGGAGAACTGATTTTCTTTATTATTATAAAACTAATGAAAAGCTCACTAAATGCATGCAGACAGAATTTTAGCAGAAGAGAGACTCTATCAACTAAAGGTAGTTCATGTGACAATATACATGTGTGGCCTATATACTGTTAAGACGGTATGCACAGAAAAGACTCATAGAATACATTAGAATTAGCTCTGTGAAATTGTTATGAAAAAGAACTTCCTTTTTCTTTTTGTTTCCTACATTTTATAAGTCTAAATATTTTAGTTACAAGGACAACTAAATACAATTAATGCTTATCTATTAGATCATAAGCTTTAGATATTCACGCACTGATGTAACTGACTCTTTGGAGCACGGATCACATACCAGGCCCTATGGCTGTTTCTCGCATGCAAAGTAACAAAAAGCAAAAGAATCCAAGACGCATGGGTGACAGGTAGTGGTGTTAAATGTTGTGGATGTCTGTCATGGTTTGAATGAAAATGGTCCCCCAACACAAATGCCACATGTTCTCTCTCATCTGTGGATACCAGCCTCAAATATTTTTTTTCTTGTGTGTTTAACTTGGTAGTATATGAGGAAATTAGAAAGAGTCCACTGGTAGTGGGTAGACACATTTAGGGAGAAGGGATAATAGAACACAAATTCTGTTGAAGAAGAGAATGGGAATACTGGGGGCAGAAGAATTTATGCAGAGAGTGGAATGATGCAGACAGGGAAACAAGGGGCCAGGGAAGGGTGAACAGAAGTGGAGTGAGTATGAAAGAGCTACTCAGGAACCTACAAACACAACCCAATTAAATAGTGTAAGAGGGACAGTAAAACACATGAGACATGAAAATCATAGGTGGGGCAGACACGGGGAGCCAAAGATTTAAGCAGGGATGAGGATGGGGGTAGGGGAGAGGGGACAGGGATATGTTAACAAAAACAGAGAGGCTTTATGAAACCCCAGCAGTTTGTTTTTATCTATCTATCTATCTATCTATCTATCTATCTATCTATCTATCTCTATCTATCTATCATCTATCATTATCTATCTATCATTATCTATCTATCTATCTATCACTATCTATCTATCATTATCTATTTATATATATCATTATCTATTTATCTATCATTATTTATTTATATATATCATTATCTATCTATCTAATATCAATCTATCTAATGGAGATATGCACACATGTGTACATCTGAGTGTTCCCACATGCTCTCCTTTACCCTCTCTAATCCAGATCTGAGAAAATGGATAGTTGAGTTTTGGGCCTAAGAGTAGGTATCCTATTTTGAATATTCACAGGAACATTTTGTAAAAGACATGTGTCAGTCATAATTATGTGCTGCAATTCAGATACTAGCATTCTATCAATATATTGATAGAATTCCCAATTTAAATTACATTATTGATAGAGTGAATCATTGTCTTCACAGTTACTCAGCAACTATTCATTGCTGGAGTTAAGGAACTCACAAGACACTGAACAGGAACAAGAAGTAGATGTAGTAGTGTTCATTTCTTAGTAACAATACCAAAGAAGGGAAAAATCAAACATCTACTTAATGAGTACTAGGAGCAAGAGGGAGAGATGGTGATGCAAATATTTCATAAGTTCTGTCAATTTCAAGCTACTTCCCTTTGGCTAGGAGCATTGTGGGTAGTGGATGAGTCAAAGAGACACCTCTTAGAAGAGTGAATGTCTCTATGTGGAAGGACAGTATGACACAGAAAGGAAGCAACTAATCTGTATGACTCAACACTACCACTGCCACCCCAATAGATGCAAAGATTTATCTAGCAGAAGGTGTGTGGAAATGTTCCTTCTGAGGTGGCGAAAGCATCCAGAAACTTCCATCAGAATGAGAAGGCATTGCAGGGCACTCCTTAGCTTCTCATTAAGATCTTCTAATGAGTTTAAGTTGAATAACTCCATAAATTAACATTAACATAAACTTCCTTTGCATATTGTGCACTCGGAAGTCTCGGTGAGACGTAGCTATGGGACCACTCCATCATCTGTCCCCTCATAACCTGAAATGTGAATTTGTTTAGGGCCAGTGATGCGTGGAAAGATGAGATGGGATAATTGTGAGGAAATTCCCTAATATTTATCACAAAAGCTATCATAATTAAAGAATGCAACATGTCTTTAAGAAAATATTTGGTTAATTAAAAATGAGTTCAAGAAAGGAAATTTATTTGCTACTCAAAGACAAGTAAGCCATGGCACCATAAAATACAGTGTGATGGGATTCAACAAATGTCCTACAGTAAGAGGTTTTGCAAAACCACTTGTATAAAAGGTCCAAGAAAAGCATTGCTTCAGCATTAAAACTGTATTCTTCATTAAGAAATGACTGGAAAAATAATTATATATGTGGGATTGCTAAATTATTCTGCAGTAATTCTTGGTACACACAGTTCCATTCTGAAAGAAACTCAATTTCCAAATATTATAAATAATACATTTTCTCAGAGAAAAAAATATATTTAATCAATCTGTCCTCTCTCTCTCTCTCTCTCTCTCTCCCTTCCTCCCTCCCTCCCTCTCCAAATGAGTCTATACAACCCACAACATGACCGAAAATTTCAGTACTGTTTCTCCCCTGCCTATAAACATGAAGCAGCCAAATCTTTACAGAGAAGGATCCATTTATAGCATTCTACTCCTAGGACTTCAATTTATTATAGAGCTTCAGAAATTTACAATTTTTTCTATTGAACCACTTTACAGTAACTGCGGGTGATACATATACCCTTTCCCCACAGTCCTACTTCAAAACTTCCAGGAAATCCTGGGGGTTGCATGCACGGTGACCGGGTATATTACATAAATACAAAACAAACCATGTTTATTGCTCATTTTAATGTAGGTTTGTACCTCGGAGAAGGGGGAGTTGTTAGCAAATTCATTCATTAAAATCCCATTATTTTCACATTAAGCTATAATTTATTAAAATGAAGCAATTTTCCTGATGAGAATTACTACCCTGGGCAATAATCATCTAGAAAGCATGGCCTTCCTTGGGATTTCATTTGGCTTCTTGAGTGTTCGTGTTACAGACAGTCAATGAGGGAGTTCTCTCTACTCAGCAAACACCTATCTAGATGATGCCTGGTGACTAGTCCTGAAAAGAAAGGTTGGTGGGTTTCAGAGTCAAAAATAGTAAAGTTTTTTTTTGTGTGTGTTTATTCTCTGTAAGTCTTCTTATTCTACCACACACACACACAAATAAATCATTTTTCAAAAAGTAATATTTTCTAATTTTGATTCAAAATTCCTATTTTTACATTCTACAAACATATCATTTGTAGTACACTGCTGAAGAATTTCTATGCCACTATTGCCTGTCCCCATACCAATAAAATCACCCCTTTGGGGAGTATGGGGATACAACGCTCTGTCTGCATTCTCAGGCTCACTGTAGAACTGATTTGCTAACAGTCAAGACGTGGCATAAGTGTCCAACAACAGAGGAACGTGCGAACGTGAGGTGGCACAGACACAGAAGAATATTACTCAATCGCCAAGTCATTGCAGACCTGTGATTGGCAGCGACACGGACAAACCTAGGAGTTAAGTGAAGGGGTCAGGCTAAGAAAGACAGCACACACACTCACCTGTCTGGGCAGGTGTGGGCAACAGGGAGAACTTAGCTCATGAGTACAAAAGCAGTTAGATAAAAGGAGTAAGTTCCAGAGTCCTCTAGCCCAGTAGGGATGACGAGGGGGTATAGTAATATATTCTGCACCTAAAAACTGTTACAGAGAGGATTTGCAAATGCTCCCTCCGAAAAGAAATGATGGGTGTTTGAGGTGATGGATATGCTAGTTACCCTGGTTTGATCATAGAAGGTACATACACATGTGTATAAATGTCATACTAATAAATTGACACAATTGCTACCAGTTTAAACAAAAACACAAATCTCCTTCAAGGCATGTAACCCACTGTCTACCCTGGGAATCTCGTGCCATATTTCTCGCACCCCTGAGCCATAGGGCCCTAGTCTTCTCAGCTCTCACGCTGAAGCAGTCTGGAGACGACCATCAATCCTGTCTCTTTACTGCACTTCAAGAGATTGGAGCAGCTCCACCCAGCTCCATTAACCCCACCAGAAGAGCACTTCTGATTTCAGATATTTGAGAGTTATCAACATCTTCCTTCATCTGAAAATCAACTCGGCAGGAGCCATGAGAGTGGATCGGCATACTGCACCGACAGTGACCTCACATATGTTGTGTGAAAATGGCCACTGAGAAGAAAATTGATATGTACCCTTCTAGAAGCTAAAACAATTGTAATTAAGAATAAGTTCTTTTGCAGGAATAAAATCGATATTTGGAGTAAACAGCCCACAGACAACTGGAAACTTGAGAGTGGACACGGGTCTCAGCTCTGCTCACCTCTCGCGGGGAACAGCAAACCAGTACTCGGGCTGCTTTCTTCTCTTGCCATACTGCTGGACCATGGCGGTGGTGTGACTGGCAAAGGATTTTCTCATTGGTTTTCCCACCTTGATACACAGAAACATCGGTGGGGTCTTGCTCTTTTCTTCTTTCGAGGGAAGTATATCTGAATCACATATAAAAACGCATTGCTCAATCCCAAGAATTGTGGCCACAGTAAAATTTGTCAACTTACAAAGAGGGTTGGCAACAGGTAGAAACCTGATTCAGCAGTACCCTATTAGATCTAACGAACCATCAGACTTCCTTTGGTACAAAAGGATGACATTTTTACATGTTTCAAGTTGGTGTGTGTTATACAGCATGCTACACACTAAAAGTGAGTATAAAAATGAGAACAGAAACAAATAGTGCAGAACTGTAACACCTCATGAGCACACACGTTAGTGAGCAGTAGTAAGACCTCAACCCACTACAAGGCTACTGGGTGTAGAACCGAAACTCCTCAAAAGCATTTTTAGCTGAATGTGGCTACACACCTTTAATACCAGCACTCAAAAGGCTGAGGCAGGTGGATCTCTTTGAGTTCCAGGTTAGCCCTGGTCTACAGATAGAGTTCTACTGGGGTATACATTGAGACCAACTCTCTCTCTCTTCTCTCTCAAAAACAGTTTCACCTCCTTTAGATTGAGGAATTTAAGGTTAAAAATTTATTTGAACGAGGCAAAGACTTCTGAAATAGAAATTTATATTCAGTTCAAGTCCTAAATAAATACATTTTACAAAATTTTACCCCAATCATTATTGCTATCAGCAAAGATATATTCTATTGAGAATATGTTACTCTTAAATAATTATTCTACTGTTACTACAGGTGCATATTTTACAAAGGTAAACATACAGTAGAATACAGAGGCACTAAACAACCAAAAGAACAATAACCAAAAAAGCCCCAAAACAAAACAGGAGGCTGGGGATGTCACAGTGTATAAAGTACCTACAGTGCCAGATGAGGACTCAAGTTTGGGTTCCCAGCACCAGCAGAAAAGCCAGGGTAGCACAAGGCCTGCCTATGACCCCAGTACTAGGGAGGCATGGACAGGAGATCCTTAGGCAAGAAGGCTAATTAGACTAGTTCTGGGCTCAGTAGCCACTCAGTCTCAGTAAATAAAGTGAGGCATGATCAAAGACAACGCAGGGCTTCCATGTTCATATGTATATGCCACAGATATACATGTATCCACAAACATGGGAACATGCATACACACATTCATATACTACACACACACACACACACATGAATATCTCCTACCCCCCCCCCCCAAAAAAAACCAAGCCACACAATCCAAACTCAACCAACTAACCAACCAACCAAACAGCTTACCTTCAATGGGTACCTGAATTCTCTTTAGCAGCCATAACTGAATCTCAGATTTATTATCCATTTGTGCACCTTGACAGCTCTTGTCCAGAGATGATTCCAAAGACTCCAAAGCCTCTTTGTTGTTAATTACATTTTCTTCTGCACGAGGGTCCAGTTTCAGGGGAAGGTTCTCTCTGTCTTTTACCCAGATTGCATCTGGCTCTTTGTGGCCCTCAGGTGGAGAGTCACCTGCCTGGGGAAGAGAGCGACTAAGCGTGATGTCTATTCCTTCTGGCTCGATCCTTTTGTTCTCACTGAGTTCTGACTTCTGTACATTTTCAGAAAGCTGTGATCCTTCTTTGCTTTTGTTTAGGTAAAATTCAATGAGTTTAACTTTATCGAGGTCTTCATGGATCTTGAGCGTGCTTTCCCCCTGGTTTTCTGGGGATCCAGACTGTTTATCTACTTCTGGCACTTTGTCTTGCTTCTCACAGGTTTCTAAATCGAGGACCCCCTTCAATTCAGCATCACTCTCTAACCCGGTGAGGTCCAGGGATGACAGCACCTGCATTTGCTTTGCAGACCTCATAGTTTGAGGCTCCCTCTTCTTTTGGTCACGGGAAAGAGATTCCTTCGTGGCATCTCCTTTGTCCATCCCACTTCCAGGTTGAGAAGAGAGTTCCTCTAAGTCAACAAAGTCATCATCTTCCCCCAAAAGACAGTTTTTTTTGGCTGTAAATTCCGAGGCAGCATGGGGGTCAGAAGGTCCCTTGCTGAGCTGAGTCACAGAGGGAGACTCACTGGCTGTCCCCCTAGAAGCTTCCAGTTTCTTTAATTTCCATGACTCAGAGCTTTCCAAGGGTTTCACCCGTGTGCACTCTGTTGACTCTTCAGGAGAGCCCATGGATTTGGGATTTAAAGGGAGGGTTCTCTCCCCATGCTGCTGCCGTTTCTCCTTGTTGATGGACTTGAACTTACTGAATGGATTGATATCTTTTTCTGAAGCCAGGTCCTCCCATTCTCCAGGCCTGTACAGAGGACAAAGATCCTGAGGTAGGTCACTGTTGGGGCAAAAATGGTGGATGCACATGGAATGTTAAAAATAAAACCAAAAACAAAGCGGAGGAAAAGAAAAACACAAAACAAAACCAAACTCAAACCAAAAAATACACTACAACTTAAATTTATGCTAAAATGATTTCAAAGTAAGAAAACGAAAGCAAGAGACTGATTACAAAATAAAATGTAAAATCAACTAAAAGTAATGACGAATGGATTGATGACCATGTGGGTTATACCTCTTGCTAGAAACACACGGATGCATTCAAAGCATGGAGATGTTACTTGCAAGACTTTTCTATATGAAATAAAGTTTTTGTTATTTATGAAGGAAAGGACAAAGGAGAGGGAAGATTTTAGAATTAATGACTAAAATTCCTTAAGAGGTCAATTTTTCCATTTTTATAAAACAGTGGAAGTCAGATGCAGAATCCTGAAAGGCTTCTTGACACCTCAGCTCCTTTATCTGTTCTTAGAAGCTGACTTTGAACTATAACTTTTTGTTTCTTGCCTTAAAACCAGATATTTCTTTTTTTTTAAAATATTTATTTATTATGTATACAATATTCTCTCTGTGTATATGCCTGCAGGCCAGGAGAGGGCGCCAGACCTCATTACAGATGGTTGTGAGCCACCATGTGGTTGCTGGGAATTGAACTCAGGACCTTTGGAAGAGCAGGCAATGCTCTTAACCACTGAGCCATCTCTCCAGCCCAAAACCAGATATTTCTAATTAAACTTATTTTCTAATTAAAAGGCCCCATTACTTGTAAACGAGATACAGAAGTTAACTTTCATTATTACTGGAAGTAACAGCGCCTTACAGTTTAAAGACCTACAGAAAAAGAAATTTTACAGAGGAGCTCTTAAAATATTGCAGAAGTTTCTAAAGCATTTCAAGTTTTGTACCAATAACAATGAAACAACAGTTTTATCTCTTGAAACATATTGTTCTGAGATATTGTCAGTTACTTCCCCTTAATAAGAGATGCTTAGAAACCATATTTGAATTATATAAAAGATCTGCTAAGAGTGTTCTTTCAAGTTCAAAATAAATGGCTAAGACACTTATCCACTTTAGTTAGGTTGGTAATTTGATACAGCTATTATTGTTGTTGTTTTGTTTGTTTACTTTGTAATGAAGACTGGCTTTGAGCTTACAGCCCTCCTTCCTGGAACTCCCAAGGGCTAGGATTACAGTATGCACCACTACACTTGGCTAAGAAAAAAAAATATATTTTAGTATGACTGGCACTATATTGTGAGCCCCTGCATCTGCACCTACAACAGTAGAAGCATCTCTGCTGGGTTCACAGAGATGCAAAACTCCTTTATAAGGTGAGCACCTGCAATTTCAGAATTAAGGATGCTTTCTCAAGGGCCAGATGATTTGCAAGTAGTATTTTATCCACTGTAGCTTTAAAATAAATGATGGCGCCAATAAAGTAACTAAGTCGCAAGCAGCAGACCTTCTCCCTGGACTTATTTTATAAGCCATTTGCTCGAAAAGCCCAGGCTTTTCCCAATAGGAAATGAAAGCCCATATAAGTGTTAGGCTCTGCTAAATGACTTAAAAAGCTTTAACTCATTCTTCAATTTAATAAGCATTCACTGAGCCAATAGGAGCCTATGCTAAAATATGGTTGTGACTGACTGAATTGCAGGAATGAGAATATACTAAGTGAATTACCTAAGAACAACATCCCAGAACATACTGAAGATTTCAGGGTCAAATAACTTAGTGGGTTAGAGAATCCTCTCATGTTGGATCTTAAAATTTCATTTGGCAGATTGAAGACTGAGATGCCCTGCAGATTAAAGAACTCGGCTCTTCACATCCTTAATTAACAAGCAAAAGTTTCTCCCATAAACATCCAAAGATCCTTTATTTCTCCCCTCTCCTGAATAATGATGGGAAATACATTCAACCGCATTCCAATGAACCTCACGGCTAACCTTGCCCACCTCTCATTCTTGTTCCTCTCCCCAGTCCAAGCTGCCAGTTTCCCCAACTGAGACTAATCTAACCATCTGCTTTTGGGCTCGCAGCTGCCAAGCCCTGCTGGGGCAAAGCATACAATGGTATCAACTGGTTCAGCTATTAATTAATGTTTTTCTAGACTTAGCCAGGCAACTAATGAGGATCGATACCCCTCACAGTTGTTCCCTTCCTATTTTCTGTGGCAGCTGGACCCACTAAATATCTCCCCCCCACAAGACACAAAACCTGAAAGTGAGGATGATTTTAATCATTAGTCACTCCCCACCCCCTTATCACCCTCAGCCCCTCTTTTCTCTCCTCTGTCTCTATCTATCTATCTATCTATCTATCTATCTATCTATCTATCTATCTATCTATCTATCCATCCATCTATCTATCTATCCATCCACCCATCTATCCATCTCTATTTCTATAGAAAGATTTCAGGCAAGCATTTTTTCTTTTACTATTTGAATGCACAAGTTTCCTTCATCATCTCTACTTCCCATTTTTCTTTTTCTTTTTTTAACTTCACAACACAACATCTCTCTACATTTTGGCTTTTTTCTACACAGTCCCTCGCTTTTACAATGCCCTGGCCCTGTAAATACCCTCACTTTGAAATTCCATCTATAGCTCTCAACAAATCCTGGTCTAAAAAGAAGAAATGGCTCTTACGATGGCAGAGCATCTTTGATCTTCATGTGAGAAATGTCGTTGTACAGGGCGATAGAGACCACCTCTTCCATGGGGCAGATGAGGCCATACTCTTCACATCCATTCTCAATAACCAAGGGATCGGACTTATGAGGGTCAAACATGATATTGTTGGGAGTGACGATCATGACACCTCCAACCACACCCTGCAGAAGGAATTAACAGAAGACCTTACTTGAGATAGAAAAAACATTCCCTGCCCACCATAGAACCTTCAATTACTCTGTCGTCCCCCTGGCTTTGTGGGCCACCATCTCCTATGTGACAATCACATCTATGCTAGGAAAGCTAGAAAACACGCTGGAGAGTCACAGTGCTGGTGGCTGGGGAGGCTCCCAATCAGATGCCCGTGCTGCCTTCCTGGCTCACACACTCATGTCTCACGGGCTCCCATTTCTCTATTAGAAAAATAACAGACTGTCCCAAGCCCATTCATGATCAAGAACACAGTACTCGATAATTCTTCAGCACGTCTCTAGCGTTTCATTCTCCTCTGTGGTACTGCAAGAGAATCAGAATCGTGGTGCCAAAGACTAGTCCTAATATTTTTGTCTAACACAATCACAAATCTCATTCCAGCAGAATTCAATAGAAACAGCAATAGGGAAAATTTGCAGCTCCAGTTTGCACAGCTGTGCCGTGGACATTAGACAGTAGCCTGCAAATCTTCAAATCTGAAGCTTTATCAGATTATATGAGAGACCCTGCTGATCAGCAAGATAATATCTGCCAGGGACAGTAGGAGAGGTTTCCGGCAGCAAAGTCAGTTGATAGCTTTGATCAGCCTTGTAATTAATTATCTTTGTGAATTACTTATTTTGTCTTCAAAAGTTTCTCTACTGTCTGTAGCCTGATGTAAATTCTCCACTCTATGCACAGAATATTAACATAGACCTTTCTTCTGAAGTTCACTAAAAGTCGGATTTCTTTTGTAGACAACAATGAGAAAACTAAAAGCATGGTGCTGCTGAAGTCATTTTCAATGCTAACAGCATCAGCATCAACACAAGATGAAAACTTTTTTTCCTAGATTAGCGCTTAAGATCTTCACACGAATCATCTCTTGTAAAGTGTTATGCCCCACTCATTAAACTTTAGTATCATTCTTATTTTATAGATGGAAAAGGCAGACAATAAGGATATTCAGATAGCTTCCTTGTGTCTCATATCTAGCAAGTAGTAGAGCTGAGATTTAAATTTAAAGTTGAGAGTATCTGCTATTCAACTCAAACTGTCTCCCTAACAACCTACAGGTCAAGAGCAAAAAGAGAATTGGCAAATCCCAGATCACAAGGAAACCTATTTCTTTTTTTTTAAAAAAATTCTTTTTAATTTTTATTGATTCTTTGTGGACTTCACCCTCTGCCTCTGCAACTTATCCCCCCAAGACAAAACAAAACTTAAGAGAAAAACCAACCCCCCCAAAACCAAACAAAATAAAAAATATTTCTATTTAACGAATATATTTCCTTCAATGGGAAAAGACCAAATATCCAACAAGAAAATCAATGAATGTTTGTCAAATCTTGCATATCAACTGTGGGTAAAATATTTTAATGGAGCCTTCCTTCCAGCAATGTGCGATCTTGTTTAGTTTCTGCAGATTCTCTTGACTGGTAACCTGTCACAGAACAAATACCTTTCCATCCGTGAAGTAGCGACAGTTCATCTTGAGAAATTTCACAACACCTGGCTCATCTTCTTCAGAAGTCGATGATAAGACTCTCTCAATGGGTTTTAAGGCCTTTCTTGCTAAGTCAGCATCCTTAGAAAGCAAAATGTCCAAAATTAAAGGGAAAAAAAATCACCCTTTTCAAAACACATTATACCATAAGTACATTATACCTGCTTTTCTTTGAACATTAAAAAGGACAATGACACATGTCCTTCAAAAATACCACAAAGTATTTTTTGGTTTTCAAAGTTGCTCTTCTCTTAGGCACAGAATATTCATACTTTTTTCAGAAATTCTCTAAAAGTTGGATTTTTGTATCAATCACCAACAATCAGAAAACAAAAAACATGATACAGCTTAAGTCATTTTTAACACTAATGTTACCAGCATCGATACAAGTTGAAAACTTCTACTTCCTAGATTAGAGGTAAGTTTGATAAGGGTCCAAATTAAACTAAGATTAAAAAATGTATGTGAGCCCACAAAACTCTTTCCCTAAATGCCTTAGACCATATCCAAGATGAAAAAATTCATACTAGATCACGGACTCCAATTCCCTGGAAAAGCACAATCTACTCACTTAATTGGGAATTAGCATCGTACCTTTTCATAAGGCATGCACCTTTCTCTTTGAGACCCTCTGTAAACAGCTGTGCCAGGAGAGGATGCATTCTCTCAACTGACGGCAACATCCCTGTCCTCACTCCTTTAGGGGAATTTTAGGTGCAATCATTAAGAACACAGTGTACTGATTTCCACCACTAATAGAAAGTATTGTAATAGAAATGAACCTCAGTGTGTAAGGGGCTAGAATACATACAGGCAGCTTATCGTATTCTGCATCTGATGATGATGGAGAGACAGTAGCACCAGGAGTGGACGATGAAAGCCGTAAGGTACTAGAAGGGAAGCTGGCATCTGGCACAAACAGGACCTGGGCATAAGAAAGCAAGGCTGAGTGAAGGCCAAAGTCGGGCAACTCTATAGCTCCTACTCTGCCCATCATACTCAGTGTCTCAAAAAGACCCAAAAGCTTCCTTTATACATATAAACAACATGGGTTCTTCTAAACGACCCATGAACTATACTAAGTGAGATAAATGGGTACAGTTCAATGGATATGGAACACTGACATTGTAGGACAGGTGAGGCCTGAACAATAGGAACTGGGAAAGAGGGAGGGAACATAGCTTGAGTATCTTACCTGAAATACTTGGGGTCAGTATTTCAGCTTCAGCTTATATA
>NW_026067910.1:13585854-13586546 GCF_014885135.2 Alexandromys fortis | reverse complement strand
CTCCCCGAATCAAGTCCCCCTCCCTTGTCAACTACTTTTTTAAAGCTAATTTGATCCTGCTGTTTGTCTTTTGAAGCAACCAATCTAGAAGGTGGTTTTGGTTCACTCAGCTCCCAAGAAAAATGAAATTCCTCCCGACACCTGTCACCAAAGCCAGGCTACCTCTTCTCTGGCTTAAGGGGATCTTCAAATCAGCTCCATAAGGGTAACTCAAATTTTCTGGAAACAGAGCAAGTCAAACTGTTTTTTTCTTATCAAATCTTCTATGATGAGCGGAATCCTCTATACACTATGCCAGATCCTTGAAAGCATTTTTAAACTCCCCAGTCTATTTCCAGGATAAATAAACTGAGATTCCAAATGAAGTGACTTGCCCAGGTCAAATGGCTAATGACAGGCTAAATACGAAGAGAGTGTGCTGTAATATTCTTTAGCAATACAGTAAGTGCATAAAACAGTCGTTAGATTCCTATTGTATACTGCCTTAAGTTAGTATCAATGATTTTGTTTATATACATAGTATTAAAATATCCTAAATTAATTTTATTGTTATGTATTTGATTTTAGATTTTAAACAGGATCTCATGGTCTCAAACTCCCTATGTAGGCAAGGATGACTTTGAAATTATTCTTCTTCTTCTTCCTCCTCCTCCTTCTCCTCCTCCTCCTCCTCCTTTTTTTTTTTTTTTTTT
>NW_026067910.1:13571033-13584661 GCF_014885135.2 Alexandromys fortis | reverse complement strand
GGGGGGGGGAGGGAAATGGGAGGCTGGGAGGAGGCGGAAAATTTTTTTTTCTTATTCTCAATAAAAAAAATTAAAATCTTTCTGTAACACAATCCATATCCAAAAATTTGAAAAAATAAAAATTAAAAGTCTAAATGAAAAAAAAAGAAAAGAGTGCATTAATTTCTGAAAAATTTTAATGCTGATTTGTCTTTTAATTACCTGGTACTATAAGTGTACTAATTTCCCCTTTTAGCAAGAGCAAAAATATCTAAATACTAGGTGGCTAATATGTGACTCTATTTATTGTCTTGATACACCACCATGAAAATAAATACAAAGTATAGTAACAACATTGCCAAAATAAAATTGGATTTAAAATAACATTTTCTACCCAGGAGGAATAAGACATCCTGGTAATGTAGTGATGTATGAAGATGCATTAGTGAGGCAACAATGGAACCTACATGCATGTGCTCACAGGATCCAGTGTTTCTGTGGATAAGGCTGCATTTGACTTTAGTGATGTGCTCAATGACTGAACAATTTAAATACATTGGTTGAATGTACTTTTGGAATTGAAAAAAACAAAGAGCAAACAATAGAATTATAGAGAGTTCCAAAGACTTACTGTAATAAGGTAAAGCAGCAGGATTATACATTTGTCAGTTTATTTATGCTGACAAATAAAATATTAAAATCCTGAAAGACAATGTATACTGGTTTTCTTGCCACTCTCTTTCTCAATGTCTTTTTCTTTGGTGGGTGGATAATTACGGAATAAATTAAGATAAAACATACACACACAATTCTTTCAAATTAAAATAAAATGGGGGTCGTGCTTTATCACAGAGTAGAGTAAACTGAACTTGTAAATCAAAATTAAAGATTCTAAGATATCTGTGTTATATTTGACAGGAAAAAATGCTATATTGACTTAAAACTCCTCTTGATGCCTCATGAAATACTTCCTCCTTAAGTTAAAGACTGTGATCATAAATATGCTAATAATTTCCCAAGTTCAAATCCCTGAATCATTTGTAAGAACTATATCGCCTTCAGAATTCTTGGACCTAGGGAGAGGAAATAGTTCAGAAGACAACTCTATGACATCACTACTAAGTCATTTGATACGGCAAAGAAAGATGAAGGCAAAATTTCTAAAGTAATATTCAACACAAAAATAATTACCTGGCCTGGGACGATAGTGTGTGTGAAGAGTTTATTCAATTCCACTAATTTATTGGGAGTGATGTTAAACTTCAGGGCTATGGAGTTGAGGGTGTCCTGGCTTCCGGCCTGGAGTAGTCAAATGAACAAGCGTCAGTATAGAAGGTAAAACCAAAACAAAATGAAACAACAAATTCAGAAAAGCAAAACTACTTTCAGTAAAGAGCACCAATTTATTCATGATAGCAGTGGACAGTGAATGAAAAAGTAATAGCTTCATCCAGATGGACCATGAGGAAGAGGGGTGATTCTTTGTCCTTTGTTGAGGTTCAGTCATTTTGTGTTGCTGTTGTGTTTTTGGTTTTGTGCTGAGACAAAGTTGCACTCCAGCCTGAAGACCACTTGGTAGCCCAAGTTTGCCTCAAACATGCAACCACCCTCCCAAGTGCTGAGATTTTAGATGTGACCCCCATGTCTGTCTCATGTGCAAAACTCAATGAACCTGTACACAAAGAATCTTAACTTCAGTTCATTTCTGGACTCCCTCATCTTCAACTTTTACTCTACACTAATAGAGTTCTAACTTCCCTTTGGCAAAACTTAGGTGTACTATTTTGCTATTATAAAACACATCCAACCCAGAGACCTTCAGGATTTGGGGGTTAACAAAAGACATATAATGAGAATTCAGACCCCAGGACCAAAATATTGGCTTTGAGTTCCAGGACTGCTTTTCACTGGCTCTATGGCTTTACACAGCGAATCTAAAATAAGAATTTACCAGAAAAAACAGTCAGGCGAGGGCAACAATATTTAATTTCTTCTAAGAAACCAAAGCGTCTCAGCAGTGCTATTTTACAGTGAAATTAAATAGAACTACAACTTTGTGCTCACATAGTATGAAGTCTATTGATAAACAGAGCAAAGCTTCTGGGTTCCAAGAGCTCAGAGTGCAATGAGGGAGGTAAGTACATGGTGCACACAGCGAAGTCACAGCAATTGACACTTGGAAACATTGTTCATCTATAGATTCCAAGTATATGGAAGCATATGTTCTGTCATGTGCCAAGAATACAACATAAAAGGCGTCTAGTATCTCCTCATGAATCAAAGAATTAAAGCACGAGGTAGACATTCAAAACATCATATCAGTGAGCAATGTTAAAATGATTTATTGGTAAATGAGAGAATGAAACCTGCTCTAGAATTTCTGGATGGTGAGAAGAGGACACGGACATGGAGAACAAGGAAAGTAAATCTAACAGTGTGCACCTGGTTTGTATAAATACTTGATCTCAGAGCTATTGCTTCCTGGAGAAGGAACAAACACAGAGATCTAAAAGGATATGATAAGCAGCTATAGACTGATGTTTTTGTATCTAAAAGATATCTGGGATAGAGACCGGAGACAACCCATTTGTTTGTTTGGAGCAACAAAACTACTAGGGCATCCTTAACTGAAAATATTGCTTCTCTGTTTAAAAAGGTCATCTCATTAAACCAGGTTCTAGGAGGGTGAACAATGAGTGGTGAGAAAAGTGGATCCCTTATCTTCCAGATGATCCTAAGCAAGTCTCATAACAATGGAATGACAGGCATTGTAGCCAGGGAGAAACATGGAGGAAAAAGAAATGACTTCAAATGGGTCTTAAGGAAGCACTCTGTTTGATGGTTATACAATCAGAATATACATAAGGAGCAAGGTGAGTCAAGGAGAAACAGTACGCTTGCCCAACACAGGGATAACAGCCATCCCAGCTACCCATCACACTTACAGTGTATTCCATGGTGCCGTGTGGCTTCTGTACCACCATCTTCTTCTCTTTTTTATCATGAGTTTTGCTTTGACTGTCATCTGAAGAATTAAATCATATGCTGGTGAATAATTTCATTTTCAGGAATTGAAGACAGACTACATCTACATTATATGAAAATCTACTATCAAATTGATATAAAATGATACCAGAAGGAAAATAGGCTATGGGCAGAAATGGACCACACTCATAAAGCACAGGGCATCTGTGATCACAGAATACATGATTAATGCTCATCATAATCAAATAATACAAGCAAAAACATAGTAAGGTTTCAGTTATTAAAATATGAGTTTAAATTGGACTACTTAATGACAATGAGGATGCAGCTAAAGCAGAATAATCATTATATAAACACATACATGGTAAGTAATGCAAATGACTTTAGCCTTTTAGAAAATGGTTTGCTTTGTGTAGCAATAGCTGTAAGATGATCACTCTCTGATTTAGTTATCTTTCTTTTATAAATTATGAACACAAACTAAAATAAAAGATAGCAAACACACATTGCTTAAAATATTTACATTTTAAAAAAGTGAAAAGATCCATAATTCTAAGAAGAGATTAGGGTGGACTAGAGATTTTGTTATGCTTTCAAGTTTGGTTTGTTTTATTACTTTGAGACTGGTTGTCAAGTATTGTAGGCTAAAACTGAACTCTCTATGTAGCCAAGGATGAGTCTGAACTCCTGATCTTCCTGCCTCCATTTCCCTCACACAGGTGTGTACCACCACACTCGGGTCAGGCAATGCTGAGGAGCAAACCAGGGCTTTCTGCATACTAGGCAGGCACACTAACAACTAAGACACCTTCACAGATAATCTTTCGGTTATTATAGATCAAAATGATCTAAAACAACATAGTCACATATGATCCAACTTAATTGTTATAGTTAAATACACTGTAATATATTAATCTATATGTCAAAAACCATGGAGTCATATTCCAACAGGTGGAAAAAAATCAGCATAACAAGAGAATGTAAAATAGAATTAACCAAGAAGAGATACTTCAAGTTTTATCTGGGCAGAAAAAAAAAGTGCACATGAATACTAGATATCACTTTACACACACCTGACACGTCAAAGGAGCTGGACAGATACTCTGAGATCAGAAGGTCTCAAAGAAAAATGAACTGTTGCCAGAAACGTAAGCTGATTCAATCATTGCAGCTCCTAGCACCTACAGGTTGTGCATCTAAATTGCAATTTAGCTCACAGATGCATAGGGGCTCCCAGGAGGGAAGCACTTTATATATACCCACAATGGCCTGGGTAGGATATTCATCACTGTGTCCTCTGAGGCGGGGAAGGGGGAGAGCTAGAAGGTAAGTAAAACGTGGCAGTGCTCTGGGATTCCAAGGTAGTAATTAAAAATAACGAACCAGAGGTACATGGCCATAGGTTCAAGAGCGATAAAATGGGATAGATAGATAGATAGATAGATAGATAGATAGATAGATAGATAGATAGTATCATTCATGCCCATCTAAAACAGCCACACACATTTTTTAAGAGCACATAAAAAAAACTCTGAATACATTAAGATGATGTGGCACAGAGATAGAAAAGGCAGAGGAGCAACCGGACATCAATCAATTAATCAATCAATAAGTATGAAGGAGCCTGTCTCTAACCGTTCATAATTTGCTGCAATGTAAGAAATGGGAATAACTCAGCCATCTACATCTGAGGTCCTGGCAACATACACACTTCACAGAAATGATCAGCTTGTGGATTATCTATGCAAAGATACAGGGATGCTGGGCGAGAACAGGAAAGTAGCAGAACCTGGAAATAGTTACATCATATAGGAGTTTTCTGGCTTTTCAATATTTCCTGTAAACAATATTTAAAATAAAAAAAAATCAAGAGGAGAGAATGAAGACGGTGCCGTGAAAGTTCATCCCAATCACCTTCAGGTGGTCACGTCTGGGTAACTTCAGAGAACAGTGCAACCTCAGACAAGAACATTTCATACAGCCACTGTGCAAACAATTTAACCACGGGGTTTCTGAGAGTCTCATAACACACATAAAAACCGGGTCACCTAGATCCGCGAAGATAAGCAGTGAAATATTAACAACTTTCTTCCTTTTTCTTAAGATCATCTTTAAGAGTCAGAGAAACCGAAATTTAGGGCCTTTGCTTGTTTACATGGGAGATGGGCCCCAGGCTACCATTCCCAGAAACATTTTTCCAAAAGTTCTTTTTGACCCAAGGCTATACATTGCTAAATTTCTTTGAGAGAGAGAGAGAGAGAGAGAGAGAGAGAGAGAGAGAGAGAGAGAGAGAGAGAGAGAGAGAGAGAGAATGTGTGGTGGTAGTACAAGGGGTGGGGTACCACAATGGCCATGTAGTCCGAGGACGACTTCCAGAGAGCCAGTTCTCCTCTTTCATCACAGCAAGCAATTATTTGTTAATGTATTCACTCATCCTTTCGAGACAAGAGCATCTCTAGCCCAGGCTGGCCTCAAAGGCACTATGAACCTGAGGAGAATTCTGAGCTCCTGATTGTCTTGCCTTTGCCTCCCAAGTGCTAACATCATGACCACACCCATGGTCTTTCTGTGGTGCTAGGGATCAAAAGCAGGGATCAAAGGCAGGGCTCCAGCATGCTCGGATAGCGTTCTCCTAACATCTGCAGCCACATCTGCAGCATTGTGCAGCCCCTTCACTGTCTCTTATCTAATTTCTCTCACTCTGTATACCCCTGTTACCGTCTGTCCTTTGCTAGATCCCAAGCAATGCAGAATACCGTCACAGGCCCACTGACTGGTGGAGAGTTAATAGGTTGCAATGCTATAAAAGAAAATGTGTCTAGTTAAACTTTTCAGCAGAAGTTTAATATGTACACTTGAATTTATGAAAAAAATAAAGTTTATCTTCCACTGGTACCAATAGAAATGTCAAACATGTATTACTACTAAAACAATTACAGTGTCACAACATGTTCCATGAATGGAGTCACGTGAGGGGAGTCCTGGCTGTTTGTGAGAAAACTCCAAGAAAGCAACACCAAGAGTCTTGTGACCGCAGTGTCTCCAAAACACAGATTTGTTCTTGGAATGTGTTTTTGTGCTTTTCCCAGGAGTATCAGATAGGACTGAGCTTACTTCAGCTGTTGCTATTCATCTGCTTCCATGGAAAACAGTTTTGATGCATCCAGCTTGTCCTTGTGATTGTACACTTCACTCAGGTGGCTCAACCCTCAGTATAAAATGTCTGATGCTCTGAATAAAGTTGGCCATTGTGTGAGACTTCAGTCTGCCTCATTTTTTTACTCCATTCTCCAAGCTCCATTCTCAAGAACAGTAAACAAGAGGGGGAAATGATTGAGTCAGTAAAGTACTTCTCTGCATGCATAAAGTCTACAATCACATCTCCAGTGAAGAAAACTGGATTGTGGCATCTGTAGTACCAACACTGTGGGGCAGAAGAAACGGGTAGATCTCAGGAGCTCACTGACCAAATAGTCTGTTGAAAGGGTGATCTCCAAGTTTAGTGGGATCCTTTCTCAAAAAATAAGTGAAGCCATGTGGTGTGCGCACACCCTCAGGCTATGGTGAAGAGGTGGAAGCAGAGTTATGAAAACTTTTAAGAAATAAGGAAACACTTGATATAAACTCTGGTCTCCACACACATACATGAGCACAGCCCTTCCTGAGAGAGTCTAAGAATGTGAAATATTTGAGGTGGAGCTTAAAATGACCTGATTGTTGAATGTCTTTGAGATGTCACAGTGACATCTGCACTTAAGGTAGAATGAACTTGCTGATAGAGATCAACTACCCGGACATTTCTGATCGTGAGGAAAACATTTCACTACAATAACATCACACTTGGAAAACTGCATGCACGTGTCAAAGTCACACACCAGACAAGATGCTCTGTCACTAGTCAAATAAAGAGAGCAGGAAGTAACTGGCCCATTTTAAGATTCATAACCATCTTTGTGCCATGGTTTCAGAATGTGAAGTTTCACTTTACTTCTTACAGTTAGCTAGAAAGATGGCCAATTCTGTGCCCCATTGAATGAAATCAAGACAGGCTCTGAAAAACACAGCCAACAGGCAATAGAGATTTCTGATCCTGGAGAGAGGTAGGAAGGAGCAGGGACAGTCACAGGAGGAGACAGAGATCCAACTCCGGCACTGAAGGTGAGGGCCTATTGTTATCCTAATACATGATTATGATGTACCTGTGTCCCAACAACCTTATTCCTCCAATTCCAGTCTCAGGCCTTCTCATGCCTACCCTATATACCTACCAAATCCTAACTCTCTCCTTCAAGGATTTGGAGAAAAAAAAGTAAATATACCTAAAGACAGAAAAGAAAGCTAGCTCTGTATTTCTCAGAAAATATTCTGAGAAAAGTTATCAAACATTTTTACCAGCTCTATCTACAAGGTAAAATGAAAATGGGCTATATGAGACCATGTTTCAAAATAACATTTGAGATGGGAATGTAGTTTAGTTGGTATTGTTCTTGCCTAGCTTGTAAGAAACCCTGGATTTAATCACTAGTGATATATAAATCGGCTGTGGTGATGGGATTACATAAGTAATCCCAGAAAGTTGGAGGTTGAGGCAAGATGATCAAACAGACAAAGCTATCAATGGCTGCACAGAAAGTCTAAGGTCCACCTTTGGATAAGTGAGGCCTGAAATGTTCTAAAGAGTTTAAATAAATAAATATTAGATTATCTTGGGCTGGAGAGATGGCTCAGAGGTGAAAAGCATTGACTGCTCTTCCAGAGGTCCTAAATTCAATTCATGCAGCCACATGATGGCTCACAGTCATCTATGATAAGATCCATGCCTTCTTCTTGTATGCAGGCAAAATGTAGACAGAACACTGTATTCACAATAAATAAATAAATAAATAATTATCTGGATACAAGTCCAGGTGATAAAATAATACCCTCAGAACCCATTATACAAAGGAAAGATGGTTTCAACGACATTCAAATAAGAGGAAATCCGAGACACAAAGGAAACACTGTCCGTGTCTCTAGATCTTTCAAAGAGCCCCAGCTTCATATCCCAATACTAGAAACTGATGCATTCGGCAATAACAGCATGATGTGCTTGACGTCATTACCAGAGAATCAGGTCACATGCCATCTCATGCCACCAAACATCTGACAACAATTTCACTTTGGAATAAAAAATGAGTGGGTTTCACTGGCTTCATGATAGAAAGCAAGTTACTTGAAAGTGTTCCACTTCAAGTCTGTCATCTACAACATAAAGAACTGTCTGATAATGTCACCGAGCGAACAGTAAGATACATGTGATGCCAGATGAATCTTGGACCCGGGCACAGAGTAAGCACCATTGCCATTACCATTAGTCACTGTGCAAATGATGTATGTATGCATCCATTTAAATAGATGAGTGATAAAAATTCTAAGGCATCATCAAAAGGTTTCATTCCAGAAAGGCAGTCAGGCGGTATTAAGAGAACAGATTAATAAAAAACACTTTAAAGAAAAAACCCTTGTTGATCACCAGCTGAGGGACATAGGTCCCCTCACCTCTAAAAACCATCAGCTACATTCTGTTGCATTTTTTAAAATAATACAATAATAACAACACACATTACAACTGTTAGAAAACTAAAGATAGAATGAACAGCCTTAACCTCGCCCAAGATTATATAAGCAACACCAAGATTATATAAGCAACAATGACCACTAAGACGGAAACTCTCTGACCTATTGAACAGAGAGCTTTCTTGAGTTCTCAGGCATAGTGGTGTGGTCTTTAGATGACATAGGTACCTCTGAGGCATCCCGATCCTTTAAGTACTCTCTCATACATATTTGTATAAGTAACTCCAATCAACACATTGGTTCATCAAGTTGGACTTCCGTGGCATTGTTACTCGGGGCTGCCACTAGTTCCCTACCAAGGATGAACATCTGGGTCTGCTTATGTCTACCAAGAGGAGTGTCACACAACACTTACAGGTCTACAGTGTCTGGCTAATTACTTACAGTCACCCAAACCTTAGTTCACAGGTGTGGCTTAGCCCTTTGCTTTTCGAAGGAAGAGTCCATGGGAGTATCAGAAGATCCCACAGGTACTATGCAAGTTCTTTACCTCTTTCCATCATCCAGTGTGCTTTGAGGACAAGTCTCTAACTGTAACTCCAGCAAAGCCTTGAAGGCTTGTACACATGGTCCCTCCCAGTACTCTAAGTAACAACTCAGTACCACAGAAAGCCAAACCCAGTTATTCATAAAGAAAAAAATAACTACCTTTGGAATGAAGACAAACTCAGAAACAGTAGGGGTCTTGGAGACAGTTTGGAAACCTCGGAGATAAAGAAGGAAATTGTGCATCACAGCAGACTTCACTTTCAAGGGGTTGTAGAGACTGCTTAGTGGTTAAGAGCACTACCTGCTCTTTCAAAGATCCTGACTTCAATTCCTAGCAACCACATAGCCATCTGTAATGAGATCTGGTACCCTCATGAGGAAGAAACCTGGTCAGTTGTCCTCATCAACTTAGACCATGAAACCCAATATGGGCAAGTTCAACAGAACCGCCATATACAGGCTGCCCATGCATGTTTTGGCAAATACTAAATTGCAGAAACACTGGAATGTGCTCCAGGTACCCCTGTTGCTTATCCAGGGTATCCTGGGAAATTAAACTCTCCTCAAGTACACCCCTGTAAACTGAGACAAGACTTTATATTATACACAAATGCAATTATGCAAGACAATCAGTGGACCAATAATGTAATTCAGTGGTAATAAACTTTCCTAGCATATATAAGGCCATGGGTTTGATTCCCAGCACCACAGTAAGACAAAGAAAGGAAAGAGGGAAAGAAGGAAGGAAAAAACACTAGCCAATATCAATTTAAGAATCCCTACATCAGTGTTCATATGCAGTTGTCTTGAAGTCCCTAATCCAAGTGAAAGATAAGGGTTTTAAGTATGAAAAAAGAAAAACTGACTATTAGCTAGTTAATTTTCTTCCTAAAGAACCAATATTATCATAAAATGTGAAAAATTTATAAAATTGCTTTAAAAACTATCCAGACAATGTTTTTTTTTTTTGAGATAGGCTTTCTCTCTGTAGTGTTGGTTGTCCTAGAACTTGTTTTGTAGATCAGGCTGGCCTCAAACTCAATAGTTGTAATAGAAAAGGAATTGAGAAAATTCCAAACATGTTGTCTACCAATAAGATGTCTAGCAATAAATATATCATGACAATAGCAAGACACACATTAAGAAAAGTTTAAAACTTCAGTGATGAATATAAATTGAAGTTTGGATAAAGGAAGAGGCGTGCAAAGCTCTCACAAAGGGAATCTCATCTTTTTAACTACATCATCTTCTTTTCTAATTAAAAATTTAGATTAAATGCTAGTGAAAAATAAAGTTATTTTAGAGGAGAAACACTGAATTTATAATCAGTTTTATCTAAAAGCATAAATGGATAAAATAATCAAATCATATTTCAATGTATGTCTTTATATTTTAAATATATATATTAGAGAAATAATTGCAGAATCATACAGTCTGCTCTTTTATGAAGTTACAGCAATTAAAACACTTCAGCATATAATTAAAAACTGGGCATTTAGTGTAGAGAAAATCACCGTTAAAAACTATTGAGAAAAGCTGGATTTCCTAACAAATACCATACAACTTCCTCTTGGTGGGCTGGTTCAGTTTTGGCATTAAATAACCACCAATGAGTCCAGTTCTATATTGAATCCCCATGTAATTTTGAGTAAATACGTAAAATAGGGAAGTCAATAAAGACTGAACAAGGCGATTCTGGAAAAGCAATCTGGAGTGAGAGAAACAAGAGCTTAAAGATAACTAAATGAGGCAGTGAGAACAGAAAAAGCTAGATCACTGAAAGTCATACAGATAGATTCAAGATTTTATAACAAAGCCAGATGTAGTGACACATGCCTTCAGCCTCAACGACTCAGAAAACTGAGGCAGGCCGGACGGTTGTGGCGCACGCCTTTATTCCCAGCACTCAGGAGGCAGAGGCAGGCGGATCTCTGTGAGTTCGAGGCCAGCTCTGGTCTACAAGAGCTAGTTCCAGGACAGGAACCAAAAGCTACGGAGAAACCCTGTCTCAAAAAAAAAAAAAAAAAAAAAAAAAAAAAAAAAAAAAAGAAGGTTGAGCTGAGCTCAGGAGTTTGACGTCAGTCTAAGAAACACAAGAAGACTCTCTTTCAAAGGAAAAAAAAAAAACAATGAAACCTAAAATCAGAAGTGACTTTGAATAAAATATAGGACACGGATTTCTTCATAAACAAATAACATATTCTCCACTGGAGAGATACTCACGTCTCTTCACTTAATATGTCAATGTTGCTAATTAGAGTTACTGAGAGATGAGTAACTCTGGAAAAAACTAAATTATTACAACTTTAAAAAGAAATGAAAAATAAGTGTCAAGAAGGACTATACTCTGTATTTTACCCCCTGACACAAAGGAAATCATGAAGTACATGCTATTTCCTCTCTCTCAAGTATGGCACACCCAGTATCTTGTTATGACTGGTCAGTAGTGATATTCCTTACTGCTGTTAGAGTTTAACGCACGTTGAGCTGTACCGAATGGAAATCTGGAGGTGTTCCAAGGGCAAGGAAGCAGTCTGTCTGGAGGACTGTTCTACCACAGCAGTCCTGCCTGACAGTCCTGGATGAGTAATGAATGCAATAAGCCCTGTGGCAGTCCCCAAACTCAGTGACTATGTAAGGACAGTTGTTTTGGTCAGCATCTGATTTATATTAGCCATAAACACAATGGGTGTTTTGGGCATGCCTACACATATGACTAGCAACCCTAGTGTCCCAGTATTTGTGAATTCACTTAAGTAGGTGAGTGTCAACATTACCATCACTAAAATTACAGCCTAAGGAAAGAAAGTTCACCTGCAGTCTCTTTTTTTCTCTATACTAAGAAACAAGAGCATTCTGGGGGAATGTCAAACACACTGGAGCTCTGTTTTGCATTGGCTTGGTTTTGCTCCAGAGTTGACTTGCTGGGATGAGAGCTATGGCTCATGACACCAAAGCTATGACTTTGCTGTCAGAGGGCAGAACGTTAGTTTCTGTCACATGCTAGCCCACATGTGCTTTGGTGAATTCCTCAGCATCTCTTTCTTTACTCTTGTAAAACAGGCTGCTGCTTCCTGTTATACATCATGAGGAGTCATGAAATCAGTGATGAAAGCAAGTATCCAGTCCACAGCACTCATTCATCCAAAAGACAATCTCTCCTTCCTAAAACTTGTTTTTTCTCCCCTTCCTACCCTTTCCCACCTTTTAAACGTTCTTTTTTTAAAAAAAAAAAATCTGTTTTTTCCCATGGCATCATGGACAAATTAAATTTTAAAAGGAAATATAGGAAATATAAAATAGTCCCCACTAGGCTTCGAATTTACCAGTGTCTTGATCTTGAATGGCTTTCCAGCCTAGAGACCATGACAGTTCTGCTGTTGCCAAGGCATCCAGCCTCTGAGCCTGAGTGTTTTCCTATGGACTTTTCTGCCTCACTTGGTGATGACTGATTTTTCAACCTGATAACTACCACTCATCGGCGATTGTCCAAAACATGTGTGCAGTTCTCAGGCTGTGAGATTTTTCACTGTATATAACTCACACCCAGGGAACCAGACTTGTGAGGCATTGATAGCAATGGTTGTGACAGGTCTAACCTCTGAACTCAAGAGCAGATGTAGGAGAACTTGGTTTTCAGCACATAGCTTCCCAGTCATCATCAGCACTTTTGTTTGCTTGTTTCAGCAATGACAAGAACAGGCTACAGGAGGCTGTGCTGGAGGAGGCATAGAGGCGTCCACAGAACGGGGATGCTCTCCTTGAGGCAAAGCCAATACAGTCACAGGCAGTTTTACAAGAGGCATTTGTTTCGCTGCTACTAACTTACAGAGAGACACTCACATTTAAATCTCTTAACTCTGTTTCAAACTTTGGAATGATTTCCCTTTAGAACCAGACTTACCAGTGCTGATATTTTAGAATTTTTTTTAAAGTAAGGTAAGTTTTAAAAACAGGCCAGCTAGAAATTTCATAGCCATATGGATGTTGAAAGTCGAGCATGGAACAGAAACCAAGAACACCATGACACTAAAGCCCAAGCTGGAGGCTCGAGAAGCACTGAAGCCATGCTCAACACAACCCTCTCTCTGCAGGTCTCTGCGAACTTCTTGGAATGTGGAAACAAGGGGGCTTTCAAACTGTGAAGTACATATTAATGCCTGCCATGAGGCCAGAGAGCAAAAGACACACGAGATAGGCAGTCCTCCCATTGGAGAGTCATACTCTCTGCCTTCTTTTGGTTCTTGTTGCTCAATATTTGTTAATCTGAGATATGCGCAATCGGTTTTATAATTTATAAACTTTATAATTTACAATTATACAGCTGGTTAATTACGGCATCGAAGTGAGGCACTAGATCAGCGTTTTGGGGAAACCAGAATGCATTTTTTAAAGTTTTTTTAAATATTTATTTATTATGGATACAATATTCTGTCTGTATGTCTGCAGGCCAGAAGAGGGCACCAGACCTCATTACAGATGGTTGTGAGCCACTATGTGGTTGCCGGGAATTGAACTCAGGACCTTTGGAAGAGCAGGCAATGCTCTTAACCACTGAG
>NW_026067910.1:13526246-13570703 GCF_014885135.2 Alexandromys fortis | reverse complement strand
CTTAAGTGTCTTTCAGCCATTTTAGATTCCTCTGTTGAGCGTTTGCTGTTTATGTGGGTACTCCATTTTTTTAATTGGATTATGTGTTCTTTTGGTCACCAATTTCTTGAGTTTTAGAGATCAGACATCTGTCTGATGTAGGGTTAGTGAAGATCTTTTCCCATTCTTGTAGACTGTCGCTTTGTCTAAATAGAGAACTCTCAACAGAAGAAACTAAAATGGCTGAAAGACACTTAAGGAAACGTTCAACATACTTAGTCATCAGAGAAATGCAAATCAAAACACTCTGAGATTCCATCTTATACCTGTAAGAATGGCCAAGATCAAAAACACTGATGATAACTTATGCTGGAGAGGTTGTGGGGAAAAGGGAACACTTCTGCATTGCTGATGTGTAGAAACAACCTTCCTCAAGACCCAGTAATACCACTTTTGGATGCTCAATTGTGCCACAAGGACATGCGCCCAACTATTTTCATAGCAACATTATTTGTCATAACCAGAACCTGGAAACAACCTAAATGGCCCTCGATCGAAGAATAGATAAGGAAAATGTGATACATTTACACAATGGAGTATTACACAGCAGAAAAAAATGACATCTTGAATTTTGCAGGAAAATGGATGGAGCTAGAAAACATTATTTTGAGTGAGGTAACCCAGACACAGAAAGAAGGGGAGAGACAAGAAGGGGAGCAATGAAAAATGTAGAGCTCAATAAAAATCAATTTAAAAAATAACAACGCAAAACAAAAAAGATTAAGAAGCTCTCTCCCTCTCAGTAATTTATTTCAGGAAATATATGAAAAACATTCAAGCGCATGTTTGTCCAGAAACATGTTTCTGGACATTTCTAGCATCTGAGACTGTTTTGTCTTTGGACTTGAAAAATAACTTTCACCTCTCAACTGAAGACTTTCATTGTTCTAGCACAGACTACTAAATCTGTGCCTTGCTCTCATCTTTGCTCCCTCCACAACAATGACTTTTTTTATTTTTTTAGACAAGGCCTCTCTGTGTAGTTCTGGCTGTCCTGAAATTTGATATTTGGATCAAATTTTGCCTTAACTCCCCAGAGACTTGCCTGCCTCTGTCTTTCAAGTGCTTGGATTAAAGGCGTGCACCATTATGTCCAGTCTTGCAACGAAATTTTATACTTTTATTTAAAACTATTTTTCAAGTCACTTATCCATGACCCACAAATCTCCCCTACAGTTAAACTACATTTTCTTCTTCATCTTGTCCTACATATGGTGAGCTTTTTTTTGATTTGTATGCTCAACTAAGTGTTTCTGCTCCTGAGTGCACACTTCCTGCCTCACGGGGCTTTGATTACTGCTTCTGTTCCCAAGGTTTTTGTCTTTTCACCAAGAATGTGTTTTATTCTCCGATCAATGTCTCCCCAGCATCTGACATCTTCTTGCTTTTTGCTTTCCTCCTTAGCTACATCCTTGTGTATTTTAGAGAAATATTAATTAGGTCGTTTCTTTGTAGCAGAAATTGAACTAAGCCTTGGATATTCAAGCAAGTTCTTTATCATGGAGAGCCATCTCCAGCCCCTTATCCAGTCTTTCAAACCTAAAGTATAAAAAAACGTTCTGCCTTTGAGCAGAGGATTATCTATTATAATATATTTAAGTCCTGGCTTATTTATGTTCGGATTAGGACTTATCAAAATAATATTAAAACCTTGGCATTCTAAGCCTGTGAGCTGAAGCAAAATCAAATGACAGATATGAAACTCACCCTTGTGGTTTTAAAGGGGAAAAACAAAGCCCTGAGCAAAAGTGGCAGCGTGTGAAAAGTTGTTGAGGTTGCCACTGTGGGAAAGAACCCAGTTGTGGGTTACTTTGATGTTTTCATGAGAAACGAAAATCTACAGCAAGCTAAAAGCAGAGGATTTTCATTTTTGAACTTTCTCCCATTAATTTTCTTCTGAATGCAGGATGGGAAACTGTGATCTAAGTGTTGAATAAAGACGCATCGGAGGTTAAGGGGTACATGCTCAACACCGCACCAGGAGGCTCCATCACGCATCTGAGGCTAGCCTGGGCTACACAGTAAGACTGCCACCTCAGGAACAAAGAATAAACAAACCAAAGAAAGGAAGGGTAGAAGGGAGGGAGGAGAGAGGGAAGGAGTACAGAAAGAGGGAAAGGGTGTGGGAAAGCAGAGAGCCACATTCATAGCGAGAAACCTTCCTAAGTAAATCTTTGCCTTCAGCCATCTCAAATGCCATGCTCTTACTTACATAAGTACTTTATGTTCATTATAATGGCTTCCCAAATAGAATTCCATTAAAGTTTCTACTTGCTATCCAGGATCCTGGGCATTAACACCTTAAAATAAGACATTATGATATTTTAATAATGCATCTAACTCTAAGTTGCCTTCTTTTCCTGACTTCTGAGATCTCCCCATCTCGCCTCGCCCTTGCAGCTGCATAGGTGTGTTTCAATTGAAGAATGGTCCTACATCGAAATCTCTGCATTTCTAATATTCCCATTCTAACTGCAGGATTTAGGAGGGGATATGTGCACTATTCTAACAACAAAAGTTAATTGTATTGCTAATTTAATAGAGTTTGGTTCTATGGTAAATTAATTATCTTCTGGAAGATTTTTAAATGCTCCAATGGATTGTATAAAAACTTGTTTAGGCAGGGTTGCACATACTTTTAATTCAATCATGGCAAAGGCAGTGGCAGAAGGGCAGAGGGGCAGAGAAGCATGGGGCAAAGGGGCAGAGGGGTAGAGAAGCAGGGGGCAGAGGGACAGGGGGGCAGGAGGGCAGAGGCAACGGTAGGAAGATCTCTGTAAGTTTAAGGTCAGTCAGCCTGGACAACACAGTGAAACTCGGTCTTTAAACATATTTTTCTCAAAACTCAGTGATAGCTACTGTTTAAAGTGTAGTATGTCACAGAACCACTAAGTAGATTCTTTTAAAAATACTTGTTTATTTCATATATATATGTGTGTGTGTATGTGTGTTTTGCCTGCATACATGTCTGTGCACCACATGCATGCATGCACTGACTAAAAGAGGGCATTGGATCCTCTGAAAATGGAGTTATAGTCAGTTGTCAGCTGCCATAGAGGTCCCGGGAAGTGGACCTTGGTTTCCTGTTAAAAACAATGAGTGTTCTTAAGCTCAGAGACATCTCTCCATGCCCCCTACACAACTTAAGCAATATAAGTAGAAGGTTTTTTTTAAAAAAAGGAAGTTCTATATATTAGTAACTATACGTGCAAGCACAGAAATGCTGAATTCACTTGTTATAGAAGGATTCTGATAATATTTACTGCCTCTAAATGTTGTGCTAGAGACTGGACCATGAATTATCTGATGCAATCTGTCTTGATGTGACTACTTCCTTTCCTACTCTTTTCTCAAAAACAAAACAGAACATTTACAGAATCAGGGCCATGCTGTTGCAATGAGGCAATTCTAGTGACTCAATCTCTCCAGAACATTCTCCATCGGCATCTTCTCGTGGTGTCACGAGACAGCAGTGACTGATTGCCAAAGCTGCAGTGAGTCACAGATAAATCTATCTGAAAAAGCAAAAAGCATTATTTTGTCAAAGTATCCTTCTGCAATACATAATGTTCAATAAATAAAGAAGGGACATTTCCTGCAGGGTATAGTGGCACAAGGAGGCAGAGGCAGGTGGATCTGTGAGTGAGATGCCAGCCTGGTCTATACAGTGTGTTCCACGGCAGCCAGAGCTACATAGTGAGACCCTTTCTAGAGATAAAAAGAAAAAGAAAACAAACTCCCTTATAATTTCTGTACCAAGATAAGACAACTCTCATTTACACCTTTTCTGTCTTCATTTCTGAGCCCACGCTGTCACTTAGCTGCTTCTTTTGCATCTCTGTTTGTGCCTGGGGTCATTTCTTTTATACACAGACTCACCTCACATCTGTAAGGAGCAATTAACTAGACCGCTTGAGAGAAATGCCTTAGCTCTTCAAAAAACACCTCCAAACAAAAACTCCATCACCTTCCTTCCTCATTGTCGAGTTCCCAAATTTGCCATGTACTGACTTTGCTCTTTTTCTCCCTCAGACACTATACAAATTAGCATATGCTGCTTTGTCTATGAGCAAAATTTCTCCTCAGAATTTCATTTCCCTAAAATCCTGTCTCTGACCACCACAGCCTGCCTTCATCCATTCATATTTGTCCATGTAATAACGGAACTCCTCCTACTCTGAGTTTCACAAATCTAAGACAAGATGCTCGCGTTCTGAAGTCTCCTCACTCTCCTGCCACAGCCAGAGTAGCACCACAGAAAGCAGCAGAGACCTGGAACAGGAATGAATCTTGACTCAAGGTCTGATGCTCCCCCTAGTGGTAAAGACCCACATCCTGCGATGCCACTCTAGAAGGTAACAGATTGGGTGAGACCAATCAAATCTGAACTGGTTTTTGTCCAAGATGGTCAAATGTGGTCAGAGTCAATGAAGCCTGAAATTTAGCGGTCGACCCGGAGGCTCGATCCCTGCACTGGATTTTTCTGATGAAATGCCTCAAATCCAAGTTAGTGGTCATCACTGCTATTTTTAAGAAATGACATAATGACATCTCTTTACTCATTGCTACCAAGGAAAACCACATGGCAATTTCAACCCAGTGACTGTACTGTTACCAATATCCTCCAGAATTCTCAGGAAATGGAAACAAAACCAGAGTACATTCATCTGTGCACTCGTTCTTCCACTGAACGCACATGGAAAGAGCCTCTGTCAGGATAGGGAATAAGCCGAGTCAGTGAAGTGCTTGCCTTGTATCCTGAGCTTGATCTCCAGTACCTATATTAAAGAGTCTGGTAGGACGGCCCATCTTGTAACCTCAGCACTGGGAAGCAGAGGCAAGTAGAACTTTAGGGCCTCCTAGCTAGCCAGGCTAGTGTACTAGATGATTTTCGGGCCATTTAGAGAACCCGTGCAAAATACAAAGCAGATGGTGACTATGGAATGACACTTAAGCCTCCAGATGTAAACACAGGTGTGTCCATCACACACACACGTTCACACACACAACCTGTTGTGGTGGAGACACTACAGGGTCTAAAAAGGCACTGCAGCCTGCAAACGGAGATTGGATAAATGCATAAAAGTGCAGGTGGCAATCTGGCCTGGCCTGGCCTTTCTGGCCTTCCAGAGCCAGGAAGAGAATCCCAGAAGACAAGGTCATTGAACTGATTTTGTGAGATCAAGAAAAATTAGAAAGGTGAAGACAAAGAGTCATTTTCAACTCAACAATAGACTTTCAATAGATTCCACTACATTAGAGAGCCATTTTAGCAAAGCAAGAAGTCACTAAAAACAAGACAAAATGCAACTTTCCTTTATTCACTTCTTTTTAAAAGGGAATACACTGATACTTTAACTTGTAAGGGCAAGCTTATTAGTTACTCAGGCATTTGAAGTGGCTGGTCATGCTGCATCCTTAGTCAGCAAAAAGGGAGCAATGGATACTGTGGTCAGGGAATGGTGCTGCCCACTTTTAAGATGGATTCTCCTGGTGCGGAACAATTGTCTATATGCTGTCAATTATGTTTTAAATAAATGCAGATTGGCCAATAGCCAGGCAGGAAGTATAGGTGGGACAACCAGACAGAAAGTAGAGGCAGGTCAATGAGAACAGGAGAATATTGGGAGGAAGGAAGCCCCCTCTGCAGTCCTGTCCAGACACAGAAGAAGCAAGATGTAACTATGCCACTGAAAAAGGAACTGAGCCATGTGGTTAACACAGATAAGAATAATGGGCTAATGTAAATTATAAGAGTTAATAAGAAGCCTGATCTAATGGGCCAATCAGCTTATAAATAATGTAGACCTCTGTGTAATTTCTTTGGGACTTAACGACTGTGGGAATGGGGCAGGACAGAAACCCTAAGTCAACATTCTCCCACCTCAACTAACTTAATCAAAAGAACCCCCTTGAAGGTATGCCCATAGGCTAAGTAATGCCTCTCTGATGTGCCTAGAACCTGTTAAGATGACCATCACATACACCATTAGGCCCATTGGGAAGTTATGTTAAACACAGACAGAAGACATGCCTTTCTGTAACTGTCCTAATGTGGACCAAGTTCAGGGCCTGCAGAGCAAGTTTGCAAGACCTCATCTCATTGCTTTAACTGCAGGATGCTCTCTGGGTACCACCACTTCATCTTTTCTCTTTCTGTCGAGCAATATTAAACATGTCATGGCCCATACACCAAATTTCTGACTCTTGAAACCATCTCTTCACATCCACTGAAACAGATTCCAGCCATGCATGTGATAGAACAGTAGGTACGAGATGGGTGAGCCTAGTAGAGCTAGATATGCCATCCTTCCCAGTTTATTTTCATCAGTGGCTATTCCAAGAAACTCCATAACATTGTGGATTTATTCTAAAGGGGCGGGCTTTGTGTTTGGTGGTTGTTTTTAGCTGATACATGCTAGTCTCTGCCTCCTGCAAAAATTGTAGTAACTATTATCAATACTTCCATCAACCTATTTATTCCATCTATAGTTTATTTATAGTCCATATATATTCTATTTATGACCACTCAGGAATGAAATGAGCCTTGGAAATGTCTCAGTGGGCAAAGTGAATGCTCACATAAACCTAGGGATCTGAATTTTGATCCCCAGCACTCAGGATATATTGATGATCTCCTATAACCCTCGTGCTACGAGGCAGAGAGGAACTCTTGGAGCTAGTTGGCCAGCCATTCCAGCTGAAACTGAGCACCGTGCTCAGTGAGACCCTGTCTCAACAAATAAGGTTGAGAGCAACAGACACACTTCTAGAGGTCAACCTCTGACCCCTCTTTGCGTGCACAAGCAAGCATATCTACACACACACACACACACACACACACACACACACACACACTCACAGAAAACAACAAGAAAAAAAAGCATATTTCTCCTACAGGGAAAATGTTTATCAGCATACAATATGTGATGGACACACTGCTAATGACCAAAGTGCAGAGCGGAATGGAGCCAACTATTTCATAGCTATCCTTTTATATTATATAACATATAAAAAAAGAGCCAGGGACACAGAGTACTTGCTTTATAAGCTGGTGCTGTTATGATGATGAGGACCCATAATCATAGTTTTCAGCAAATTCTTACAGATTTTGATTTTTGAGGATGGAAGTCTGTTTGTTTGTTTGTTTTTATTTTGAGATGGGGTGGGGCTTATCTACCCAGGCTGACCTGAGCTCCCCAATGTAGAGCATGCTGGCCTCAAATTTGTGATGCCCATACCTAGCTGTAAAATTATTATAATTTATTGTTGCTATTGTTGTTATTGTTCTGAGACAAGGTCTCATATAACCCAGGCTGGCTGTGAATTCCCTTTACCCTGGCCTCTACCTCCTGAGTGCTGGGGTTTTAGTTGTATACCACTGTGCTCAGCCTACGACAGATTTTCAAACAATATATTCCAACACTGTCACGGATACTCACCAATACTGTAGTATCTCTTCAGTTCTGTGCGCCTGATTTCCTTTAACTGATTGTTTTTTCTCTTCTTTTTCTCATCAGTGTTATATTCCCCCTCCACTGCAATGTTGGATTTTTCTTGATCCAAAATGACTGAGTTAGCATCTTCTTTCCCGGAATTACTCTTTGTGGCTGTAGCTGAGATGATCTCTGCATTTTGTTTGGCTTGTTTCTTCTTTTTTAGTCTAGGAATAAAAAAAGGAAAACAGTGACAATGTGATTTGCTTCATGCAATCCAAATTCTATGCTGTGGGAATTGAATATGGGATTATCTGATAAATAAAACACTATGCTCCCCTCCTCATCCACTCTTGCTACACAGCACAAATATTGGCTTCATGCTTATAACCATCCTGCCCCCAGAGTTCTATTTGCTGGTCTTACAAACATGTATCACCAAGTTTAGGTCTTCCTCCATCCCTCTTTTGGCAGAATTGGGGAATAAAGCCAGGTTTTGTACATGCTAAACAATCACTCTACCACTGAGTGTTGTCTTCAGTTCCCTTTTCGCTTAAAAGAAATGGAGGAGGAGGAGGAAGAAGAGGAAGAAAAAGAAGTTGTTTGAAGTCATAAAACTATTGTTTATAACATAAAACACAAAACTTGAATAGTCCCATAAAACTATTCAAGAGCTATTTTTCTTTTCTAACTATTTAAATTTTCTAACATAGAGATCAAGGATCTTTCCTCGGTTTTGCTTCCACAATACTAAATCTGAGAGAAGTATGAGATAAAACTTTCTAGATCTGAGAAAAATGTCATTTTTTCTGTTGGCTACGAAATGATGAGTATTGTTTTTAAGTCAAGATACAGTAACTCAACTATACGGTCCCATTTGGGCATTGTAAAATTTTAAAACGTGTACCTATGAACATAAGAGCAATTATGAAACATGTCTTTGATATTGGCTTACATGCAGAATCAAGGTTTTGCAGACCTCTCTGGTTTGGGTATCTCTTTTCATTTATACACACAACAAGAGTCCTAAAGCTCTACATCTCGAGAGCTAAAATCCCCTAGTAATAGTACAAGATAGCCATTATGAATAATCATTGTGATTGCTAATGTAAGCACTGCCTGATAACTTAGTGAACAAAGTTGATGCTTCCAGCTCTTTACCCACAAGGCCCCGGGAGCTGAAGTTTATCATTGTTCATTGAATCTGGTCCCTGAAAATGTTTTCCGAGAGACGCATGCTGTACAGTGAGCTGATGTTCACCCTGTAGTCAACTAGTCCTTGGGAAACTCTCTGTTCTACAGAACATAAACTCTTTCAGAAAAAGGTCCTTAGCCTTATGTACCTGGGGACTCTATTTCCATATAAATCTATTTGGCACTAGGATCCTTCTGCCTAGGTAGAGAACGCCAGTTTTGCAGGTTGCATTGTTACACAGTTCTCTTGCCTCTGGCTCCACTGCTGCAAACAACACCTACGCAGATCATTGAACATGGAGAAGTTAAGCTGGTATCTACATCGAGCCTTCACCCCTTCGTGCTAGTGCCTTTGGTCCAGATAGGAAGGTACTCTGCAACTACCAAAGAAAAAAGGTAAAACATGAACCCAGCCACAAACCCTTGGATCTACAATGGTGTCCTACCTGCAAAATAGGCAATAGTGGCAAAAAGCTAACAGGAGTAACCAACTGTCTTAGTTAGGGTTTTATTGCTATGAAGAGACACTATGACCATGGCAACTCATAAAGGAAAACATTTAATTAGGGGAGGGGGGCTGGCTTAGAGTTCAGGAGTTTAGTCCATTATTGTCATTGCAGGAAGCATGGCAATGTGCAGGCAGACATGGTGCTGGAAAGTGGCTGGGAGTTCTACATCTGCATCTTCAGGCAGCAGGAAGAGACAGTGAGCCACTAGGCCTGGCTTGAGCTTCTGAAACCTCAAAGGCTGCCTCCACTGACATACTTCTTCCATGGGGCATATTTACTCCATAAGGTCACACCTCCAATAATGCCATTCCCTATGAGCCTATGGGGGCCATTTCCATTCAAAACACCACACCAACCAATGTCTGATTTGACTTCAGGCCTACTCCACAATATGGAACCCATACCAAACTGCTATGAAAGTCCTTCTGTATATGTGTTGCTTTTATTGGTTAATGAATAAATCTGTTTTAGCCAATGGCTTAGCAGAATAGGGCAAGGTAGGAGTTCCATGCAGATAGAGAAAGAGAGCGTACATGGAGCCAGTGAGAAGCCATGCAGCCACCAGCAGGGACAGACACCTCCACTGGAGCCCGCTGAAACTTTGCCAGTAGGCCATGACCTCATGGGTGATGTACAGATTGATGAAGATGAGTTAGTTTAGGATATAAGAGCTAGCTAGTAATATGCTTAAGCTATTGGCCAAACAGTATTGCAAGTAATATAGTTTCTGAGTGATAGGTCTGGGCAGCTGGGAATGAACAAGTGGCCTCCACCTATACCCAACCATGTTTGGATGACCAATAACCTGAAACTATGTAGCCCAGGGATCTAGGATAGAAAGAAAACAGTGTAGCTATAATAAAATGACTCCTAATAACATCCTGCTGTACTATCAGTGCCTTGCTCAGCCACCATCAGAAAAACTTCCTCCTGTAGCAAATGGAAACAAATGGGAGACCCACAGTCATAGATTATGCAGAGAATGAGAGACTTTGGAAAAGTCAGCTCTACATCTCCTGTAGAGCTCCCAGAGCTCAGGGAACCCTGTAGAAGAGGAGGCATAAAGTGCATAAGAACCAAAGGGGATGGAGGACACCATGAAAACAAGGCCTTCTACATCAACAGGATTGATGTACATATGAACTCATAAAGACTGAGACAGCACACACTAGACCTACATGGCTCCTAACAAGATGGGTTCTAGAGCTAAAAGAAGTGGACACATACCTCCATCCCTAACCCCACTATTTCTAATTGATAACTACTTGCAAATGAAAATTTAGTTTCTTCCAAGGGGGTCTCATTGGGGAAACAAACTATTCTTAAGGGTAGGTTGTATGCCCAGCAGTAGATGGCCAACAGAAAATGAACCCAATGGCATCCTTAGAAGTCCTTTTTCTCATAATGTCTTGTCAGATATTCCCCCTTTCTAAATTTATACATATATATGTATATATATATATATACTAAATTTTTAATCTTTTACACTGTAGGTTCTTTGCATATGAATATGACTTCAGGGTTAGTGTTTTTGTCATATTTCTGAGTGTGAAAAACCAGAGGGTATCTGAGTCTATATGTGCTTCTTGCATTTTTTCCTTGTTTGTCCTATTGTTTAGGCTTTTTTTCTGTCATATTATACTATACTATATTATATCGTATTATAATCCCTTAGAAGCCTGTTTCTAATGAGAGACAGAAAGGGGTGAATCCAGACGGGAGGGGAGATGGAAAGGAACCAGGAGGATTAAAGGGAGGAGAAACCATAATCAGGATATATTAAGTGAGAAAAAATTCTGTTTTCCATAAAAGAAAGAAGAAAAATCAGATCTCTTGCCTCTGCTTTCTTGGGTATCTGGACATAGTTGAGCTGTAGACATGAAAGTATGTAGGTAGAAAAATGATATGACCATTAGAAAACAGGAGGAAAAGAGTCCCAAGAGCAAGCAAGAGAGTCAGAGACACACCTGGTCTTATTGTTAGACTTCCTAAAAAAACACCAAACTAAACAACCATAACATAGGTAGAACACCTAATGCAGGCCCCATGCTTGCTGCTTCAATCTCTGTGAGGCCATATGAGCCCTGCTTTGTTGATCAGGGGACATGTTTAAGGACTATTACATTTGGCAGAACAAAGAAGCATGAGCTCAACAATTTAAATAGAATTTAAAATTCTAGTTTTCAATAAAAAAAAAAAAAGAAAGGTGCGTCCTTGGTTTTGACAACTATAGAGTCCACTGCTCAGGAAACTAAAGTACGTATTCTCGAACATTAAATGTGATAACTGTACTTCCTTAGCTACCAGCAGGGTCTTTTAGCAGGATTAGCTGAAATAATATATGTCAACACCTAACAAAAAGAAGCAGAGACAGAACTGCTAAAATATCTTGTTATACTATCTAATGACATCAGAACTAAGCGCTAAGATCTACAACACATGCCACCTTTAAGCATGCCATCCGCTATTGGTCTCTGAGCCACAAAGGGGTCTGGTTCTACGACTTTCATTTTCTCCTTCAAATGGGCTACAGACAGATGGGAAAAAGTGTCGTGAGTTCACATTTCATCTCTTTGTATGCTTGGTTAAGCATGCACGCATGCGCGCACGCACACACACACAATTGCAAATCACTGTTAGTCACAATAAAGGGATTATTTTCAACAAGAACATGATGATTTTCTGTCAGATTTTAAGCCATTTTACTGGGAGAAAAATAGGTGGTTCTTTGTGAAGGTAGGTCTGATAATGCCTCTAATAAAATAAAAATGTTCTGATCAAATTACTGTATGCGGCTTAATGCGCAGTGCCTTGTCTCTAAGGGGAGCGAGCGTCTCTTTACAGGGAGAGATTTCTGTAAAGGCCTGACCACTTTCTCAAAGCACTGGCTATGGATGGCTGGCTGGCCCTGCTCTATGTATAAGCTCATCAAAACTTGCTTGAAATGTACCTTTCACATATTTCAAAACTGACGTTTCTTTTTTTCTAGAAGAAAGCAGGTGCATAAAATTAGCCCCGTATCTTATCTCCTGAGATATGTTATTTCTTCATGTTCTGGATTTTTCCACTTAATGTCCCCATTTCACCCTCTCCTTGTGATAATTAAATCCGCTTTGATCTGGGGCACGTGTCTGGATGAGCAGCAGCAGCAGCAGTGTTTGAGAACATCTCATTAGACACTAATTTTCACTCATGGAAATAACAAAATGGGATATGTTGGCTTACTCATTTTCTCTCCTTGTTTGGCAGATTATTATTGTCAGTGGTATAGCCAAACAGCTGTCATTTCAGAAGGAAAAGATAATAGTCTAGAAAATAGCAATACCAAACTAATTTAGAGTAAAATGTAGTGTTTTAGAATTTCTAAAATCGGTTTTTGTTTTGGTGAGAGTGAACTGTTTTTTTTAGACATTATCATTATAACTGGAACATCCTGGTCTTGCAGCTAAAAATCAGAACAATTTCTGGAGCCCTGATAGGAAGCACTTCCTTCCAAATACAGAAATAGACACTTGCCACCTTTCCCAGGGTTAGGAGCTGGCAGCCAGACACATACGGCAGAGCTAATTGTCTTCAGAGTCTGCTTTCTAGAGCTTTTCAAATTTTCTCCTTTGTTTTTAGAGCATTTCCTTTATTTCACCTAAGGTCTGTGTGTGTGTTAGATATATGTGTCTGTGTGTTTGCACATGTGTGTGTACTGTGTGTGCTTGTGTATGGAGGCCAGAGATCAACATTAAGTATATTCCTTGATAACTGGCTACCTTATTTTTCGAGACAGGGTTTCTCCCTGAGCCTAGAGTTCATCTAAAAAGTCCATTTTGCACTTGATTGCTATAGGTGCAAATGAAGAAAACAAATCTTCATTTGGTTAGCCTATTTTTATTTTCTTTAAAATAAATCCCAAGTGTTATGGTGTTGGTCCCTGGTTCCTTAAGAGACAAGCCACGCCCACGCCCTCCCCCATCCGCTGAGGCAGGCTGATCTTCAGCTTCCGGCCTGAGCTCGCTCTCTTTTCCATCTTCCTCTCAGAGAGGCAGCTTCGCTTCTGCCTCTCTCCCCACTTGTCCGCTTCTCCCCTTCTCTACCTCTTCTCCTCTCTCTCCTCTCTCTCTCTCTCTCTCTCTCTCTCTCTCTCTCTCTCTCTCTCTCTCTCTCTCTCTCTCCCCCTTTCCTCTTCCCCCTTCCCCCTCCATAACTCCCTGAATAAACATTCAACCTCACTCTGCAAGTCATGTCTATCCATGTTTCTGTCTTTCGCCAGCCAGCCATGTGTCTCCCTGCCTGGGACCAGCCACCGCTCTGGGACCTGCAGCCATCTTTGCCTGGGACTGGCTGCTCCCATGGCCCATTATCTACGGCCACATGGCCCGCTACCACCATATGGGACCTACAGCATTTCTGCTGCCTACTGCCACCGGGGATCTTGCAGCATTTTTTAAAAAATTATAAAACCAAGTACAAGAACAACTGTTCTTCATCCTCCCTGAGTCCCACTGCTTGATTTAAACCCTGTCCCTTCTAGTTCCAAAATGTCCTCAGCAAATCTACTTCTCGCTCTGCTTACACTGACCACAGCAGACTCTGCCTGTCTAGCACTCTGTCCAGGACTGTCATTGTTTCATTATGAGAGTGGCCAACATTGTACTACAACATCCACACTGTGGAAAAGTCAGGATAATACTAGAGTTCCGTCTCTGAAGCAGCTCATAGCAAAGCCAGAAAAAAAGGGAGATGACAGCCATAGACTGTCCCCAAGAGCAAAAAAGGTCACGAGCTGAACTTGCTTATTTAGAATCGGTAGCCTTTTTATATTAAAATAAAAGGCCAAGGACATGATACAAACACATCTCATTCTCTCCCTATTACTGTCTTTGCCATAATTAGCAGAACAACCAGGAGATACTGTTAAATAATTTGTGAGTGAAAGCAGCTTCCTTACTATACGTAAATGAGTTTGGGACCCTGGCATTCATCAGTCTAGACTCCAAATAAGTTGATTTTTGACTCTGCAGTCCCTTCCCTGTATGTGGAGTTTCTCTGTGTCTAGAGAGCAGCTCCCAAATAAGCAGTCAGGGACTTATTATTAATTGTAAATGCTCGGTTGACAGGTCAGGCTTGTTACTAGCTAACTAGCAACACAGAGCGCTGCCAAACTAAAGCTTGCACTGGCGTTTGCAGCAAGAGCTTCATGAGGGCAAGGATTTCTTCTGTTAAAGGATGATGCTCAGGGCTGTGGAAAGACACATGGTTAGTACTTTACTACTGCTTTGTGAATGAGCGAGTTCATAAAGAAGCTCATGTTCTCATTGGGCTTCAAGCCAGTCCTCTGCAGGAATGCCCCTTCACACACCATTCCCTGATTAGTAGTGTGCTCTCAAGAATAGATGCTCATCTCCTGGTGCAGACATTTAAGGAGAAAATACACTGGCTATGTCTGACTGAAAATGTATTAAATTGGTGTGGTGGTGACGTAGCTCTGTGGTACAGTGCTTCCTTGGATTCAATTCCCAGCACTGTAAAAAGCATAAATAAAACCATAACCTTCTTTAATTAACATTTGACTCTTCATAATTTTAAATTTGAATTCCATGTAATTCTGAAAATTGTACTATAGAAATAACTACCTAGTACTCCACCATCCCATAAGACAACTCTTCGCCAGCCACCCACAGCTACTGGAATTAATGTTTATTTTGCACGTTAGTAATGTATGGGGAGAGGTAGCGCAGTCATGATGTATTACGAATGTGTGTGCTGAGGCACTTGTGTGGATGTCAGAACCAATTCTGTGGAGCAGGAGCTTTTCTTCTATCTTTATGTGGGATCTGGGGACCAGCCTCATTTGTCGGGTCTTTGGAGCAAGCACTTTTACCAAAAAAGCCACCTCACTTGCTCTGGTTATCAAAATTAATTAAGATCTCTCAAAATTATTTAAATAAAATTAGCAGTCCTACTAGACAGGGCACAGCCAGCCTGACTACATGGCAGTTCTGGCCCTAGCTACTGCAGCCCTATTGGCAGACATTAGGGGAGAAGGAAAGACGGAAACTGTATTCAAAATCCAATGAGTATTTGCCTGGGATGTGTCTACAGGTTCCATGCACACATTATGTGAGAGCCAAAGCTACATTTTAAGTTTTAATTACTGTGTCTAAGAGATCCACCAAACAACAACAACAAAGTCTCTGATCCACAAGCTCCTTGCTTGAGTACAGACAGTTCCTGAAATGCTGGAGGCTGTTGTTCCTGGGAGATAACAAGGCATGCATTTTCATTCCTCTACACAAGTTTGTTTGACACAACTGCCCTGGACGGGCTTCATCACATAGAAGTGGGAGGGCCGTGAACAGGAAATCCATAAGAATGTACTCCTGACCCTGACTGGATGTAGGCGGGAGGTACACAGGCAGGGAGTAATTCAGGATGTATGCTTGCCCTTGATTGGACTTCATGGAAAATGCTGTGAATTATGGGTTATGCCTTCTTAAGCCCCTGCAAAATGTGACTTGGGGCAATTTTCTGGAAACTCAGAGAACCTGGCCAGTGCCCATCTACCTCATTTGTATTTAACTAAGGCTTGCTTCAAATTTGGTTTTAAACTTTGGTAAGGGTTTTACTCTCGATCCATGGGATTAACACATACTCGTGATGAGGTGAATTTACAAAAAGAAAAAAAAAGGCAAGTTATCGAAGACAGAGAGAAAAAAATGAGAAAAATTTTCATCATATTCTTTTTTCTAGTTTTTAAATTTTGTACCATGTATCTAAATTTTTAAATATTTAGTGAAGTCTTGAAGATTCTTTCCTTCAATAAGAATAATTTAGCATATAAATTTTGCCTCAAATTTGAATTTTACTTTTTCAAAAAGATTATCAAGAAAGCATTGGGGCCTGTGTTTAGTGGTGTAAACCTCTAATTCGCAGGATGCAGAGATAGGTGGACCTCTGTGAGTTTGAGGCCAGCCTAGTATAAATGGAGAGTTCCAGAATAGCCATGGCTATGTAGAGAGACCCTCTCCCCAGTCTCTAAAACTAGAAAAGAAAACCATGGGAGCTAGAAAGATGGCTCAGTGGTTAAGGGCACTGGCTGCTCATTCAGAGGACTTAGGTTTCATTCCCAGCACCCACATTACAGCCACAAGTGTCTGTAACTCTGGTTCCAAAGGACACAGCACCCATTCTGCTCTCCTTTGGTACTGCATGCATGCGGCATAGAGACATATGTGTAGGCAAAATACTCATACACGTAAATAAAAAGAAAGAAATCTTCAACAAAGAGAAAGGAAAACCTTGCAAGATCTTTCTTTTAAAAAAAAGTTTAGGGGTTAAGTAACAAAGCTGGCCTCCTTAGGTGTGTTTCACAAAGGCAGTAGGCAGGCAGTTTTATCTGTGCCTCATAGATGAGGAAAGAAAGGCTGTGCTGAGCTGGAGCTTAAGCAAGGTCACAGGACACTGTCCCCAAGGACAGAGTTTGGCTGTGGAGCAGCAGTTCTGAGTCAAGGCTAGCTCCCACTGCCACAGGGCTGGCAGGCTGTTCCTGCTAATTGTGCTTACCCAGCACTGTGTCTCTTCTGATTTTCCTTACAATGCACTGGGCTGGGGGATGCCATGAACTCTTTGGAGAAGGGATAGCCTCAGAGTCTTGGCAAGGTTGATGTCAAGCTTGCTCAGAATTTGATTTGAATTCAGATTTGGGTTCTGGCCTTGGCTTTCTTGGTAATCAGCCCTGTGACTTCCTTTGGAATTGTGGTAAAGTAAATAGAGACGTGGGACTGGGAAGGTTTTTAATATCTTGCCTGGCTTTAATGGTTTTACTTGGTTGAGAAAAATTAGGAAATGTGCTAAAGCTATTTTGATGTACAAAAAAATTTTTTTTAAATCTACCCTACCCAAAAGTCTAAGGCTTCCTCGTGTCTTCCTTACAACTCACAGTTGGTATATTTTCTTTCCACTGTAGACTCCCAAGAGTTGGAAAAGTCCAGAGTTCAATATGCTATACCATCCATTTATAAAGTCTCTCAAAAAAAAAAAAGTAACAAAATAAGGCAACAAAGCCCACCCATGCTCTACAATCTGAGACTAATAGCTACAGAAAGAAAAACATAAACCACCAAAGTTGAACAACCAGGGGACTGTGTTTTTAGGCTTTTTAACACTAAACTTCTCCCTCAAATTGTCTTCTAGGGAAATAAAATCTAACATAAAAGATGCAGTGTAGACAGAACACGAGCTCATGGAAAAAAATGCGACGTCATAGTATTCTAGTGTAGCTTTATTTTGTCAAAATAATGGGAAAACACAACAAAATCTTCCCAGACAAACTACACACAGGAAAAGACATACAGGTAGGTTTGCTGTATTCAGGATTACGGTTGGCCGCTGAGTACAGTAGAATTTCCATAATTATATAATCTGATGCTGAATTCTTTCAGATTGGGTGGGGGAGTATTTCATAATCACAAAAGCAAAAACCAATAGAAACATAGTAAATATCAGCAGCTATGGCAACAATATGCCAAATCTGGTTTATTATTCTTCTGACTTTAACTACCCGCAGCGAATTCATGGCCAGCAGCCCATCTATCTCCCTCAAGAGACTTTGCTCCCTTCTTTGCTTCTATGGCTGCACCCTGTCTGTCACTAGACCTTCTGACCTACAGAATGTAGGTTGTTTTTTGGTTTCCTCTGTTTTTTCTTCCTTTTTTCCTGGTTGTCTAAACCTGACTCTTGCCACATCTAAGCTGGGGACAGGAATGGAATGAGCCTAGCAACTGTTATAAAATCATCTGTGCTTGAATAGTCTTTTGTTCCTTGGGTATGGACGTCTTGGGCAATTACTAAATCTAGACCTTGGGTTCCTTGTCTTTGACATAAATATTAACTTTGGATGTGTTTTTGTGATGGTTAAATGTAGAGAAAAGGGTTGTTAATTCATCACAACCTGTACTTGCTTCTCAGGAGCTGTAAAACGTAAGCTACGTTGATGCTGCTGCTGTTATTCTTACTGGGAGAGTTCTAAGAACACAAGTAAATGGAAGAACATAAAAACAGCCTACATAACACAGAGAAGGCCCTCAGCATATCGCAGACACTAATACACGCTCATGTTCTTTTCTCACTATGTATAAATTCTTAACTTTGTTGTGAATACAGTCACTGGCACAGAATATTCATGATCTCTAGAAAGAACTACTTTTTACATTGTAGTTCATTTTATGGCTTCATAAATAGAGAGGTTTAGTTTCCCTGAATCCAAAATTGTGAGCCAACTAAAATCAAACTTAAAAGTTAGGAGTCAAGGGAAGAGTGGCCTTTTTAAAACCACTTGAGGGGCTGGGGAGTTTAGCAGTTAAAAACATGTACCGCTTATGCAGAACCAAGACCCAAGTTTGACAACTATATTGGGCAGCCCATGACTAACAACTATAACTCCAGCTCCAGGAACTCTTATGCTCTCTTCTGTACTCTGAGGGCATTACACACACACACACACACACACACACACAGAGAGAGAGAGAGAGAGAGAGAGAGAGAGAGAGAGAGAGAGAGAGAAATAAAATATTTAAAAATTATATGAAATTGTTTTGGAATTATGTCCAAATAAAAATAAAAATTATGCCTAATCACTGAGAAAAATCTGTGTAGATATATCCAACTCTAATATCACAAATTTTAGATATGTTTCTTTTCCTTCACTAGGTCTAATCATAAAAATAAGATTCTTCCAAACAGTCTGGACTCCAAAGATCACAAGATTCAGAAAGAGATCCTTTGGTTTCAAGTTCTGTCGTCATATTTCTGTATTAGGTTCACATACACATAAACACCCTGGGCCTCAGTGAAAACCTGCATTTTAATAAAGATCAATAAAGGTGATGCCAAGGCAAGCCACAGAAGCACAATGCCTGTTTTCTAGGATTTTCTTCCATTACTAAGACAATGAAAGACCAGCAAATCTTCGGTGCCTCTGGTAATCAAAACACAAGTGTGAGAGATGGTTCCAAACTCCCCAGTGAGGAGTCTTGGAGTGGGTTCACCTGGGACATTTCTGAGACCCTTTCTGCTACGCCCAGTTCCAGAATTAGAATGAAAAGGCTGCAAAGTGGATGCGTATTGAGTAAAGATTTGCCTCCTATTCAAAAACAACATGGGCTTTCACTGTGTGTGCTGAATGCTCCTCCGAGCAGCGTGACTCCATTTTCTGAAAGTCTAGCACTAAGTCACAGCCTGGAAAAGTTATAGGGGAGCTTTACCATTAGAAGAGTTGTAACGCAAGCATTTCTCAGCAAAGAGTAGGGTTAGGTTCAGATTTAGATAAACCCATCGTAAGTTAAAGATACACTTAATGGCAATACACTCATCACAAAACTGAAAAAAAAAATAATTAAGCCATCATTTCAAATGCTGTATCTCTAAGCTATAAGCTGAAGCTGGGAACCTCATTTGGGGGCTTGCTCTGTGAGAGAGGGAGGTGGAGAAGAAGGTCAGAGAGAATGAATATGAATTGAGTCATTATGCTAAGGATGATTAGCCAATCTGTAAATGTAAATATAGTGATTGCCTATGGATTGCTTATCAGGCAAGAATAAACTGATAAGCCCAGCAAAACAGAAATTAGTAACAGTCCAAAAGAGAAATGTTAAGAATTAGAAGTTGCTTTATAGTGATGGATACTATTATCCATGGGACTTACGTACTTATGGCTCACTGACCAGCATTATTAATTCATTATGACCACTGTGACAAGTTAAAACAAACCTCATGGCTTAAAACCACACAGTAAAGGAGATAGCCTAGCAGATAAAGGTGCTTTCCACCAAACCTAATGGCCCGAGTTCAATCCTGGGACCCACATGAAAGAAGGAGAGAACTGACTCCTGCAAGTTGTCATCTGACCTCCACAGACACACACACACAGACACACAGACACACACACACACACACACACACCACAAATGCAATAACAAAAGAAAGCAAAAACAAAAACAAAAAGGACACATCCTTTCTTACAGTTCTAGAAACCATAAGCCTGAAATCAGTGGTACTTGTTTGAAATCAAGAGGCAGGCATGGTTATCCCTGCTCCCTCCCTCACCATCCCCCAGTCTCTTTGCTTGCTTTTCTCAGCTGGTAGACTGACATTTCTTAGAACATTTTCTGCCTCCTTAAGAGACAGAAAATGAAGACTCTGACTTCCCTGTCCTGCTTCCTTCCTTGGGCAGTCTAGTTTTCCTCGGCCTCCTTATTTGCACATTTGTGACTGCCCATAGGACCCACCCAGATATCCTCCCTATCTAAAGATCCTCAACTTAGTCCTATCTTCAGGATCTCCTTTGCCTAGAAAGGGATCAGTCCTGGTCTGAGAGATTAGGACCTGTATCTCTGAGGGTCAAGATAGGTCACAATACTCCTTAGATTTGCTTTATTTTGTTTTAATTGTTGTTCTTTTTAAGACAATCTCTCTCTCTGTAGCCCAGGCAGGCTTTAAACTCAAGGTTATGTTCCTGCCTCTAGTCTCTTAAGAGATAAAGGTGTGAATCAGCTTGTCAGATTTTCTTAGGATCTGTGGTGTGTTCTTTGTGTTGGCCTGTCTTTTCAGAGCCGAGTACACCAGGCAAATGTACCACCAGCAGGTACCATCTCTAGCCCTAACTTAGCTTTGAGTCCTGATAGTGCACCCCATGACTGCCTTAATTCCATGCTTGAGTCATGGCTATGCCTACAGGGTACACTGTCTAGGCCACATGAAAACGCTCTCTATTGGCAATGACTAGCAGATAGAAATTGCATAAGGAAAGCCACAGTGTTTGTGAGTGGTGACTGCTCAGGCCACAGAGAGAATATTTCAGATGTAAACTTCTGTTTGTGGTACCTCTAAAACTGCCTTTTTGGAAGTGGGGGTACTGAAAGAAAATTTTAATACGAAAAATTTCTAGGGGTTATATCTCACCTTCATACCAAATGCTAGATATTTGATGTTTTGATTATAGCAAAGTCAAGGAAGTCTTTCTCTTTAACAATCAAAAACTCCCATCTTTATTAAATCTGTTCTCTGACAATTCTGTATATGAAAGTAACTTGTTCTGATTACTCTCTCCTCTCACTCATCACCCTTCCACCCTTGCTAACATCTGTCCCCCCAACAAGTCTCTTTCACACATTCATAGCCCTTTCTTCTGTTTTGTGACTCACTGATTTTAACCAGGCCTACGTGACCATGGGTTTGGAACTACCTGTTAAATCCTGTTGGGTTTATCAGTGGGTAGCAACCAAAGACAATGACTGCCCCTCTCCCTGAACCTATCAGTAGCCAATATCCTCATGGAGAAATAGGGCCACCGTGAGCCCCTCCCAGATCCATGATTGACTGTTGATTGGGCCAGTCTCGTACAGTCCAAGTTCAAGTACCCAGAGTTACCGTTGGATCATGTCTGTGATCTAACAGCATTTTACAGATTGCTTCTCAATTGGTCTTATAGCTCCTACATTCTTTCCACTCCCTAATAGAGTTCCTTGGTACAAATGGAAATCATATTTTGATGAGGATATCATGTTTGGAAATTTTTTATTCATAATGATTGATCTACTCTGACTATATTTAATGAATTTATATAGAAAACTACATGAGAATATCGTTTAATGACACAATTATTTTACTCGTCACAAAATTCTTTTGAGAAAACTATTTTCTTGTGTACATTTCTGTAAAAACCAAACAACACATAACTATCTTGGAAAAGCCCAAATAGAAACATGATAATATAAAGGGTTTTATTTCTAGCCTTTAACTCAGTGGTTCTCAACCTGTGGGTCATGACCCTAACAATCCTTCTACAGTGGACACCTCAGGCCATCAGAAAACACAGATATTTACATGGTGATTCATAACAGTAGCAAAATTATACCTATGAAGTAGCAGCAAACATAGACTCCAGAAAGAGTCATCTAGCATTAAGTTTAAAATCTTTAGAAATTAGTTTAGGCAGATGGCCTCACTTTATAGCCAATGTCTTAGATGGCTTTTTCCCCAACTGTTAAGTCTATCAGTCATTCCTTTGGGAAGTACTATTGATCACAAATTGGATTGCCATAAAGAATCTTGTAAAACCTGTTCTCTCTTTTCTTCTTAAAACTCATATAGAACTATAAGGATAATTTATTTGTATATAAGGATGAACACAAAACAGATTTGAAAAGGAATATATGATCCTTGCTTTCATATTTCTGAGGGCCTATCTCCAGGATCAATATCATCCCATCAGATTTTGGTGTTGTTCAGGCCATCTGTGGTCATCCCCCAAGCACACTGAACTTCTCTTCTCTAACCACAAAGAACACCTGTGGAATAATAGGAATAAATATATGGTCTTTTCTCAGTTCCCAGTCCCAAGATCCTAAAGCACTTGAAATGCTCAGAGTAAGGAGCAGGAATGACTCAGTGCTGGGGAGGGGCAGATGCCCACAGAGATTCAAGATGAAGTGGTTATCACAAGACCAAAGTAATCGGAGTGTTGGAGTTTCCAGCCCTGTGCTTTCAAGACTGATCTCAGAAGAGACCAAAGAAACTGGAATAGAAATTTAGTCACTGGTGACCAATGCTTTATTCAACCAGATCAACATAAAGAAACCTACATTAAGTAACCTCATTGGTCCTGAGAGGGTTTCTGGGGTGTTGAGCCCATTACGGATGGAAGAGTGGTGAACCTGGGTAGGGCATGGCAGCTTAGTTCTCCCTAAAATTCCATGTCTTGCCCTATTCATCTCTTCCCTTATGCTGTTCTGGAGTTGTGCCCTTTGTAACAAATGAGTGTTAAGTGAGATCTTATCTTGAGCTAACACAAGGGCAGCCTGAGGACAGGATCATGGAAGGCCTCGAAATTCTAGCCAAGTCAGACCGAAGCCTACTGACCCAGAGACCTGGAACTTCTGACTAGCATGTAAAATGAAATCCTTATATAGCTGAATACTTAAATCTGTAAAAACCTGACTAGCTCTGTGTACGAATCAGGGACTAACACCAGAACTGAATTGAATCAGTGACACCCAGAAGGAATCAGTACCAATAGTTCAAAATGAAGTTGCCCTACATAATATAATAAGAGAAATTAAATGCTACCCAAATACAATTGAAGAAAAAAGACAAAGATATTTTAGGTTTTGTTGTGTTTTGAGGGGAGAACACAATGACTGTCCTGAGACAGGCCAGTTTCCCACCAACCACCACACTTCCCAAGATGAGGAGAACAAGGATCTCCGATTATGAACTCTTTGTTTGTAATTGCCACACTGCACACAAAGATGATACCAGACTTACCACTCAAGTGATTAATCCAAGTAATCAAACATCATCTCTAAGAATATATTTAGCAAGAGACCGCTATTTTTACTTTATTTGGTTTTGTAAATTGAGCCCAGACCTCATGAGTGTTAGGCAAGGCAATACCATTGAGTTATACTTCCAGCTCTTCCAGATACCTTTCTTTGGACAGCTGTTTTCAATGTAGTTCCTATTTCAATGCCTCGCACACTACAGAAAATTGTATTAGATTTCTCTACTCTATCTATTTCTCTTTTTTTGGGGGGGTGGAGTCGGAGTTCAAATACCAATAAATATGTCCTTCACTTAGCGGTAAATATGGGTCCGTACCCCCAAGTCCAGACATGAAAGAAACACTTGGCATAACTGAATCCAATCCAAGGCACCTAGTCTAGTTTCCCTGGCTGCGGGATTGCCAGGCTAATCCCAAAATAACCAATGTTCAAACTCACCCAATCCCAGGCCACCTCGGAACAGTGCCAACCATATTGCACAATGGGGATTCTGAGTCAGCAGCATTTACCAAATCAAGAGTAGAAAAGCCCAAAGAATGAGAGCGCTTGCATACAGACATACTGAGTCACATGTTTTGAACCTCTGACCCAAGAGTATCTAGAGACAAATCTTTAACTTTCTACGAATCCGTAAAGGCACTTTGATCTGTTTTCTGTTACTTGCTACTGAAATTTGCATACGCGGTAAGGGTTGTTTTTTTCCATGTGAATGACTCCAAAATGTAAGCTGGTGAGTCGTGCTTGGCTGGCAGAGGGAAGCTGGTGGTTTTTATCATAATGACAATAAAATGGGCGCCTGATCATGGGGCACGGTCATGACCAACGAATGCCAGGGACTGGGTACAAGACTGGCTTCTAGAGTGAGTTGCCTACTTCATTTCAGCCTTTGGTTAGGTCTTGCACAAAGAGAAAGGTTTGGGCTGAAATGAGTCTCTAGAGATGAAAGCGGAACTCTGCCAGGAGCAAAGCTTTGTGGCTGTAACAGCTAAGAGTCCAGTGACCCTGGTTAAACAGCAATCCCCATGACTCGGTAACTCACCTCCACCAAGAAGTCAGCTTGGGTAAACGGTAACATATTTATAGCCCTAAACATCTACAATAATGGACAACGAAATAAATCTAAATCACATACCACAGATTCATTCTTTAAAGAATGAAAATCTACTTGGTTTTTATGAAACCTAATAGATATTTTTTTCAGGGCTGAGTATCAAACCCAGAACCTCACATGTTGGTCCAGTGTCCAGCCACTAAGCTGCACCCTTAACCCTTCACATTTCCTTATAGCACAAAGAGAATAAACTATTATGACTAAACATATGTAATAAGTATTATCCACATTTTCAATCATTTTGTTTACTATGTCCGGGGCTTCGGACACACAGCTGAGTGATTCTAAAAGAGTGCTCTGGTAAAAACCAGGTAACTATGTTTATTTTTCTAAAAAAAAGGCAGCCACATTTCTTTTAATGCACTTCCACAGTAAATCAAAGTTCAACTTAATTTTAAAGGTCTTTTCTCAGTATAGTTTTGATGCATGGTGCCTTTTTAAGTACTAGTTTACAGCATGGTGGTTCTTTCAAAAGTACATTATTTCTCCCAGAGTAAATAATGTTTCAGGACCTACAAGCATAAGAGGGATAAGGGGGCAAGATGTGCCTCAACCTGGGAGCCACAGCCTTCTGTCTGCAGACAGGGCATCAGGGCAGAGTTCAGAAGGGAGCTCTCAGCTCACGCCTCAAAAGAAGCATTGGCAGAACAAGCAGGCTCCTTTTATTAGGGATGTATGCTTCCTTGGGATGTTAAACGAAAAATGCTGATAGCCAGTGCTGTGGTAGGCCATAGTCCAAGTCCCCAGAGAACCTTATGTCTCCACTTCTACTGAAATACTGAAAGACCAGCCCCAACATTTTGAGCTTCTGAGAATCTAGTTGTCTGTTCACTTAACTAAACAATGTGTGTTCATTATAATTTTTCTTAACTTCTCATTTTATCTTTAATGACGTTAATAAACTCTGCATTAACTTTATGACTGCAAATCAACAAATCATGAAATTGCCAGAACCAAAAACTTCAACAAATTAGAGCCAAAATTTTATGTTGAGAAATACAGCCTCTTCTCCCTTCAAAACTTCTCAAGACTGGAAGCAATGTTTATAAGATGGAAGAAGAAAAACAAAAACATTCAGAAGTTCTACAGAAAATCTGAAACCAGTAAGAGAATTTTGGTAGGTAGAACAGATGGCAGAAGAGAAAGGTGGCCTAGAGCCACACTACGCTGTGTGATGATGGTGTAATGACATCCCACACACCTGACATTTAGAGCATTAGGCAAATTAAAACAGAAGCACTGGGATTTCCACTACCCTTTGGAATCCTAGTGAAAAACCTCCTACATGGAGCAGTAATTCTCCAAAGGGTAAATGTGGCACACTACTTCTCTCCAATTAGTTGTGAATTCTACGTAGTCCATCAGTCAAAACGCTTAGCATCCATAACACTAGACTTTCATAAACCTTAACTCAGGGCTTTGTATTAGCCAACAGCCAACAGTCTAGCTAAAACCAATTGTTGTGGCCCCGTAGACTCATTTCCCCACCCTGCAGAGAAATCTCAAATGTAGGAGAACTACCTAACATAACTAAGGAATGTTAAATGCATGTAAGATGTAAAATGCCTGTGTGGCTTTATCCTGAAAAGTTGCAAAAAGATTCCAAGATTGTTTCATGAATCATTGATGGGTTTTGTTTGTTTATTTTTAATGAGTAATATATTGCAGAAATTGAAAGCAATCAAGATTTGATCAAGGAAGGATACTTTTGTATACAAAGTGACAAGGTAGGGGGCCTTTTGAAGAATTACCAAAACTATTACTCCAGAGGCACTTGACAAGAACATGGTGAGGAAACTGATGGAAGAGACTAGAAGGGATTACCCAGCACCTTTGAAAGTCTCAGGATGAATCGTGAAGATTTGGGTTGTCAATGATGTTCATCTTACCTTCCTAGTATATTTTGGCTACAAATTAAATGGAATTCATAGAATTATTTAGTAGATAGTGTGAAAGGACTGACCCAAAAGACACATTTGTTTTAGGGAAACAAAGCATCTCTTAGAGTTAGTGTCACATGCAAAACCTGTGTACCTCCGCAAGTATGCACCTTCTCAAGTGTGCATCTCCATAAGTGTTCACCTCAAGCGTGCTTCTCCACAAGTGTGCACCTGCTCAAGTGTGCACCTCCTCAAGTATGCGTCTCCACAAGTATGTGCCCCCTCAAGTGTGCATCTCCACAAGTGTGCACCTTGCAAGTGTGCACCTTCAAATGGTCTTCTTTTACTCATATTTAAAGACAACACAATGCCACTTCTTTAGACTTGGTCTTGTTGGCTTGAAACTACCTACGTACCCAGTGCTGGACTGGAACTCAAGCCCTGCTGGCCTCTGCCTCCAAGCTGGTGGGATTAAAGGCCTGAGCTGCCACACTTTGACTTTTTTGAAGTTCTTTCTACTGCTGCACACCTTTGATATTTGCCATTTACCCTGTTTCCAATATTCATTTCATTGCATCAACTCTATAAACAACATATTACTACACTAGACCATGCATTCTTTCCTAGGAAGTCCTTTATATATTTCTTACGTTAAAAGACAGATGAAACAATTTAATGTCTAGAGAATGTAAGGAATATGGCTCAAGAAGGATGATACATTCTTCAAAAACAAATTTTGTCAACTCCGTCACAAAGGAAGGCATGTCAGGAAGCAAACGTGGCCTGATGAATTCAGGTTTCACTGGGCAAGAAGATGCACAGTTGCGCACACAGGAAAGTAAAAAGCAGGCAACAGAAACAACAATGAAATGCTACAGCACCGAACGAGTAGATGTTTGTGAACATGCAAACAAGAGTTACCCCAAAGTGTCAGGTATTCTGAAAGGATGGAGACAAGAAACAGAAGACACACAGCCTGGGGCACACTGGATAAGTTAGTTATCCATGAGAGAGGCTAAGTCGGTGTACTTTTGTACCTCCAAGTCCATTTTGTGGCTGTGTCAAATAAATGTGTCAACAACCGAAAAGGACAAAACTTCCATGGCTCAGAGGAAAATGAAACCCAAGATGAAAGACCTAATCCCATAGAAAGCGGTCCTCTGAGCTGCAGAATCATATCAGTCACCTCTAAAGAGTCCCCCAAAAAAATGTATAGAAGAAAAAAATACAAAACTCACCTAGTGGTGAAAACATTAAAAAAAAATCAGCTTCTAGCAATGGTACACAGCAGCCTGATAATAACTCCCACAAAAATCAGCCGACAGGGATTATAGACAATTATCTTTTGAGAGGAATGATGACTGGGTGCTAAAAGTCAGACACCATGATACTAGAATAAGTGGAGACAACCACAGTGACGATTTTGACAGTGCTGCTGGGTTGGGTGTATCGAGACAGAGCTCACAGACTAGCATGCCAAGGTCTCAACAAGACCATGAAAATGTCTGCCCTTGACTTTTAAGAAAAAGATAGCAATGGCTGGGCCATAGAATTTAGTTAAGGGAACTTACAGACACTGCACTGACTTTTATGAAATTGAAATGTGTGGTTATTTACAGTGTTGATGGTACTAACATGCCCCAGCATGCAAACTTTTCCAGCTTAGTCTAAAGGATGCAAAAGGTAGTGTTCAGGTAGCGTATTTCAGTCAAGCTGGGGAGAACAAAATATACTTTCAGAATTAAAAGTCAGCTTCAAAATTTTTTGAATAGAAAAATGGATGAAAAAATAGTTGAAATGAGTTTTCTCTCCGTATATTTCTAGTATAACTGTTGCCATTAGAATACAATATATTTTATCAAAAAAAGTACAATTCCTATAAGTGCATCAATCAGACCACACAAAGATGGTGAAAATTCTGCCTCGGGGGCTAAGATTTCAAAACATAGGATACTGAGGCTAGAGAAGAGAAAGCCCATGGAAAACACGGCACAGTCTTCAAATACGTGGCAATGACAGCATATAAGAGAGAGTTAACTAGTTAAGTGTGGAGTCTAAGTAAAAAGAAAAATGAGACTATTTAGGACAGAAGAATTTAATGAAAATATGATAAATCTTCCTACTGGTTAGAATTTTTCAGATAAGGAACTAGAGACCTGGGGAATTCCTGGGGACATTCCCAAAACCAGAAAAGGTCAAGTCCAAGCTGGAAAAGACCTATTGTGATGTCATGAGAACTCCAGTCCTTACAAGGGAGGCTAGACAAACAGTTTTTAAACTGAAGACTTTGGGACTCGGAATTGAGGCATGGCATTTGTATTAGAAAAGGAAGGGAAATACCAATCAAGTAAGAAGTTGACCTGAACCTGACTCTTTCAGAAAATGTCACCTCTTCTAACCCCTCAGTGTCCACAGAACGTCATTAATTATCACATATCACCTGATACTCTTAAGGACAGGTGGATTCCTCATAGGGTACTCCCATAAGTTGAGTCACTGTGAAATATCATGTTCTTGAAGAGCTCCAGAGATACTCAGAATTTTGAACACAAGAAAAGAAATGAGCTACTGTGACCAAAGCGACGTAGACTCAGCGACACCATATGTCGGTTACGTGAACATGTAACACAGGTCTGCTGCGGGCAGCTTGCTTCCAGTTCAGAGAAGAGAACAGTGCGACAGAAGCACAATGTCTTCAAGAGATCACATTCGCACACCAGCACAGCCACGGGTACCATCAAGATCAGCTGTCTTCACTCAAGGTAGACATGAATGACTAGTACTCATCTACAGCAGGTTACTCTAACTCATTGAAATATTAAAGTCACTTTATAAAATCACCTATTTATTTTAAAAATTAATGTCCATAAGGAAAAATGTTAAATACCTCCAGGGGTCTCTAATTCCTAGCATTAGCTATACATCCATTTCTTTAAAGGACACATTCAAGTTCTAGTCAGTAAACTGAAACACAGAAATTCTTCAACTACCTTTAGTCAGATAATATAAGGCATATTATAATAGTATCTTATTAATAGTTATAAAAATTTCTGGAAACTAACAATTTAATTTTTAGAATTAAAATTCTGAATTTAGAATTGCAATTTTAACTACTGAAAAAATTAAATGAATTTCACAAAAGATACTACAAATGAAGTTTTCTAACTATGGAAGAGAATTACTCTAATTACTTTGACACTGTATTTCAAGGACACAGTGAAGGTAGTAGTTAAAAATAAAAGCTTTGGCATTGGGTGTAGCAGGAAGAAGACTTGGCTATATTTCTTGCTTGATAGTGGTGTGATTGTAGTAGTTACTGTACATTCAAATCTGGTTCATTGCCTCTGAAAATGAGACAGGTAATATCAACTTCCTCGTGGGGTTGTTATGAAGATTCAGAATGGACATATTTGCAAAGCTCCTGGCACAGTGAACAGGTAGCTACAGAGAACTGACGATATCATCAATCTATACAAACAAAACTATCTAGCATGTTACAGGCCCAACATGACCAGGCTATAAATGGCCTAGTGTGTCACGTGCCCTGCTTAACCAATCTTGCTGTCCTTCTGACATGACAGAGACGTCAGTCTTCTGAGCTCCCTGGGGGATGTTTGATGGATTGTCCCAATTAGTCCACAAGCATAATCTCATATCACCTCCTCAATCTTTAAAAATATCCTTTCTTGGTTCCATCATTTCCCCTCACGGCACAGCAGGAGCTTCTGCCTTTCAATCAGGACTCCAGAAGAACTGGACTCCAATTCTAGAATCTTGAACTCCATTCTTATAAAATACACTTCTTCCACTTGTGTGTTTATTCAGTCATTCCTCAAAGTGGTCACGTGTGTGTGTGTGTGTGTGTGTGTGTGTGTGTGTGTGTGTGTGTGAGAGAGAGAGAGAGAGAGAGAGAGAGAGAGAGAGAGAGAGAGAGAGAGAAAACCTCACGATTTCAATGATCTGGTAAAGAAAATATAAATAGGAGCTGGAGAGATGGCCCCACGGGTCAATAGTACCATTGTTCCCCAGCGCTCACACGGCACCTAACAACCATCTCTAGCTTAGCTCCAGAGAATCTGATGCCCTATTTTGACCTCTACATGCACATTCAACACATGCAGAAAAAAATACCCACATAAACTAAAATAAAAATCATTTAAAAAAGATATCGATCTGCATATCTTAAGATTATAAAATATATTATTATAAATTTAATATATTTGCATATATTTATGTGTTTATATCTCATTTTATACCTCAAATATATTCGCTTTTATATCTATTCGTTTTATAGGTATGAGTGTTTTGCCTGCATGTATGAATGTGCACCATACACAAGTCTGATGCCCACGGACAGAGTGTCATGTCAGAAGGGGACATTACGTACCCCGGAACTGGAGTTACAGACAGTTGTGAGGCATCAAGTAGTTCCTGGGAACTGAACTGGGACTTCTGTAAGAGCAGCAAGTACTTAACCTCTGAGCCATCTCACCAGCACTCCCAATATACCTACTTTTATAACGGAAAAATATCCACATTGTATATGCCTGGTGCTGTGGCTCAAACACATTCAATCCTCAGCCAGGTGTGGTGGCGCGCACCTTTAATCCTGCATCAGGAGATATAGGCAGGTGAATATTTGTGAGTTCAAAGCCACTCTGGTCTACACAGTGAGTTCCTGAGGACATCCAGGGCTAAGTAGAAAGACCTTGTCTCAAAACGAACAGAAAAAGTTAAATTCTCTGGTTATCTATCTACTTTACATGGTTGAGTTAACAAAAGCGGAAGGCAATGCTCTGCCCTTAAGAAAATGGAGCCACTGAAACGGAGATTGCTTCCTCCAGGGAGCTCAGCAGCCTGTTGAATCACCTTCTGGGAACACAGGCACTACATTAGCAGTCTGCTTTCTTCTGCTCGCGAAATTACCCCGAAACATCGCAGTGCATCTGCCTTGGAACACTCTGTGTAACCCCGAAAACAAACCCCCCCCCCGGAGCTAGACACTGTAAAGTATATGTGCTGCACTTGTCACAAGCAACCCCGCCAGTCTCCCATGGAGAAAATAAGTGGAATGACAACTAACTTCAATCATCCACGCTGCCGCTAGGTGCAGATGACGTCACCTCTCCCAAGGGGGATCTATTTTGGTTTGCTTTATACTACAGATGTATTCTGTCTGATTAAATGTATTCAAACATATGGACAAATTATATCTACAAAGGCCAGACAAGCGATTCGCGATTCGGCAATGTATTTTTTTTTTTTTTTTAGTTTACAGAAGGATATTTTGTTTTGGTTTGTTTTTCCAGACAGGGTTTCTCTGTAGCCTCAGTGCTTTAGAACTGGATCCAGGCTGGCCTCAGACTCACAGAGATCTGCCTGCCTCTGCTTGCTGGGTGCTGGGATTAAAGGCGTGCAGCACCACCACCCGGCAACAGATGAATATTTGAAAAACACAAACCAATGGCCTTTAGGTGCTTCATAAATTCAAATGGTTACAATTTGGTCATCTACCCTACCAAGTATTCTAATAACTAAAAATAATAAAAACTTTTGAAAATTTTACTTATATACTCTATATTCATATATATGAGGGTTTTCCATATCTAAAGGACAGGGTCACCATGTTCCATATCTAAACATTTCCTGTCTCATTTCAGAGCCCTGTAGCCACACTTCTCATCGCCCTAACATCATCCAGTCATCTATGACTTCTTCTGATAACAAAGTCAGCTGCATGTGCAAATAACAGAATTGATTGAGCCAAACAAAACCTTTTCCTTCCCCTCCACCTCCTCCTGTCTCAGCAGCACTAGATGTCTTCTTGCTTCAGAGGAAACTTAGACGTTCTTCCACCCAACTCACTCAATTTCCCTTCTCCCCAGATCACTAAGATGAATGCTCTCTGTTGCTTGCGTCTTCACTGCTTGGTTTGATACTGAATCAAGTTTGCAAAACACGGGTCAACCTGTACCTTGTCAGGTCTCCTTAAACCTGGCCTGCTACTCATTCTGGTTCTAATTTGATTTATGTATAAGGAGGAAAAAGTGAACACAAGCAGGCCAGAGCACCGCATGCTCACTAGAGACACGTTGCCGAAGCAAGTGCAAAGACCAGACAACACTGAAAGAATTCCGTCAGTCTCAGAAAGAGAAAGATCAGACATTTCTCTCATTTGTGGCTCCCAGTCTTTATATAGCCATGAGATCACGTATAAGCAAATGACATAACGGTAGAAGTGAAAATGTCTAAAGAGGAAAAGCAACTACTGAGGGGGAGGGCAAAGAAAAGGGAGGGTCGTGGGGTGTGTGAGAGGAACAAAATCAAAGTATATCATATACCTGCATGAAAATGAGAATGTCTGACGTGACACTGTATAATAAAAAAATAAAGTAAAGCGAAGTGCAAACAAAAAGTGAGCCCTAACCATCCAGGCAACCTCTGTACTAAGCTGTAAACTAGGAAAGGAGAAGTGTATAAATGTGCCCGAGCCCTGTCATCACTTTCATGACAGAGATGACTAAGATGAAATATCCTACACTGACTACAGAGACAAAATAAAAAAAAAAAAAAAACAAAAAGGGAACTCCTGTCATACCACAAAAAGACAAGTCAGGAGACTCTGTTGTTGCTGTTGCCAAGCAGTCACTTTCATATCACCTTGGCAGACCATCGGGTCTCTAGTTTGCCCCAAAGTTCTTAAGAAAACCTTTATATGAAAAATCAGAATAGACAAATCTAGTACTTAAATATATTCAATCACTTTATCGTTTAACTGGTGGTTCCCACTTACCCTTCCTTGTACCGAGAACTCAAAAGTTTCTATAAAATACAAATCAACATGGTTTCAAGAAGAATTCAACACGGTGTAGCTAAATTAACAGCCAGATGAGACTTGACTGAGACTTGTATCCACCACCACTTAGTCATGTGACCCTATGCTAGTGGCCTAACACAACTAAATTGTGACACCTTTGTCAAGAGGGATGATAACAGCAACTACTTCGTGGGGTTACGCGAGAATGCAAACTAGGTCTCTGACAAACAGTAATGATCTACAATGCATGACTGATGAGTACAGAACATGGGGCTAGACTTTTGTAAGGAACCGAGAAACCAGAAACCAGAAAGGGACTAAAAGTAAATAATATACAGATAAGGCAGAGAAAAGGACAGCGTTACCTGATATACTCCAAGGATGACTGTCACGGACCCCAAGAGAAGATTTAGAATGGTCCTCAAGGCTCTTAACGCCCTCTGTATCCACTATGGGGGACAGGGAGAGGACAGATGAAACTGGGAAGGCCTCAAAAGGTCAGTGCCACAACTGATGATGGGTTTCCCAGAGAGATTTGTACATTATAGGAGATGAGGAGAACATGTTGAAGTATATAGAAAGTAAGGATTTGAGGGAGCAAAGTGTAAGTAACAGAGAAATCAAAGGAAGAGATGAATATATAAGAGGTGGGAGTGAGCCAAATGATGCTAAACCACAAATGCCAGAAAAACGTAGGGACACAGATGTTACTTGTCTGAACCTGGCCCAGTAGCACTCATCTGCAAAGACGTTTGTGAGGGCACATGATTAGGACTTAGTACCCAGGATGCTGAGAGGATGCATGAGGACGTCAGGAGCAATCGGTATACAAGGATGCCGAGAGGACTTGGTACATGAGAATGCTGGAGGTCTTGATATACAAGGATACTTGGCGGACTTGATACATGAGGTTGCTGGGAGCACTAGGTACACTGGGATGCTGGAAGGAACTGGTACACTGGGATGTTGGAAGGAGCTGGTACACTAGGATGCTGGAAGGAACTGGTACACTGGGATGCTGGAAGGAACTGGTACACTGGGATGCTGGAAGGAGCTGGTACACTAGGATGCTGGAAGGAACTGGTACACTGGGATGCTGGAAGGAACTGGTACACTGGGATGCTGGAAGGAACTGGTACACTGGGATGCTGGAAGGAACTGGTACACTGGGATGCTGGAAGGAACTGGTACACTGGGATGCTGGAAGGAACTGGTACACTGGGATGCTGGAAGGAACTGGTACACTGGGATGCTGGAAGGAACTGGTACACTGGGATGCTGGAAGGAACTGGTACACTGGGATGCTGGAAGGAACTGGTACACTGGGATGCTGGAAGGAACTGGTACACTGGGATGCTGGAAGGAACTGGTACACTGGGATGCTGGAAGGAACTGGTACACTGGGATGCTGGAAGGAACTGGTACACTGGGATGCTGGAAGGAACTGGTACACTGGGATGCTGGAAGGAACTGGTACACTGGGATGCTGGAAGGAACTGGTACACTGGGATGCTGGAAGGAACTGGTACACTGGGATGCTGGAAGGAACTGGTACACTGGGATGCTGGAAGGAACTGGTACACTGGGATGCTGGAAGGAACTGGTACACTGGGATGCTGGAAGGAACTGGTACACTGGGATGCTGGAAGGAACTGGTACACTAGGATGCTGGAAGGAACTGGTACACTAGGATGCTGGAAGGAACTGGTACACTAGGATGCTGGAAGGAATTGGTACACTAGGATGCTGGAAGGAACTGGTACACTAGGATGCTGGAAGGAACAGGTATACTGGGATGCTGGAAGGAACTGGTACACTGGGATGCTGGAAGGAGCAGGTACACTAGGATGCTGGTGGACAGCTATTTATTGGAATTCGAAATGCAAGGTTTTGGGAGAAAGGGAAGAAATTTTCTCAAGTTGGGTGTGGTAGTGTATACTCCCAATTTCAGCACGCCAAAAGCTGAGGCAGGACAATGGTACTTTGGAAGCCAATGTGAACTGCATGGAGGAACTCTGAAGGAAAAGCGGGGTGATGAGATTTCTGCTAAAAGCACCAACATCTGAGGTACAAGTGGAAGCCGTGAAGTTCTACATCTGGAGTACAAAGCATTTTCTGGTCCACAGCTTAGTTTTACATTTATATTAAATTATTTTACATTATATTTTTATATCATTTGCATATTATATTATTTTATTTAAAATTATATTTATATATTAAATCTATTATATAAATTCTATGAGGAGTAGCACAAATACCCAGCACATAGCCATGAGACAAAGTGATCTCAGGGCCACAGGCAAAACATTTGCACACATAAAATAAAAGTAAATCTTTAAAAAAGGCATGAACAAAGTATACACACATGGGTATGTGCGTGCACACACACACACACACACACAAGTATCATGGGATGGGACTAGCTTACTGCACTTATCTTCCCTGCCACGCTGTTATTTCATCCTAGTCTTCACTGAAGACTATGACTAGAACATGTTTCTGGACAAATTTCAAGACTTATACAAGCCCCCTGAATTTACACGTGTTTTTAAAAGAGACACGCCTTGCTATGTTGCCCAGACTGGCCATGAATTTACAATCCTCCTGCACCTCAGCCTCAAGTATAGGATCATGAGCAAATGCCATAACACAAGGTTCATTAGCACTTATTTTTATAGCGAAAATACTATGAGTATTTTATACTAAAGAATATTTTAAAATCTTTTAGAATTAAAAAGAAATGAACATGAGTGCTTTTCTTGCATGTATGTATGTGTACCTTGTGTGTGGATAGTACCTGCTGAGTTCAGAAGGTGTTGGATCCCCGGTAACTGGAGTGATGGATGGTTGTGAGCCATCATGTAGGGGCTGCAACATGAATCAAGTCCTCTGCACGAGCAACAAGTGCCCATAACTGCTGAGCCATCTCACCAGCCCACATCCTATATTTTAGTTTACTCAGTCCTCTTAACACCCTTATTGAGGAGGTAGTATTATTACACCCATCTTAGAGGAAAGTGTACCATGGCTAGTAATTAGCTCTACAAAGCAGAAATCCTTAAGAGGCCCCAAAGCCAAAGCAGTCTGAGATTCATGACAACAGTTTGGTATAGGTTGTTAGGTGAATTTACTCGTCTTCTCGGATGTGGTCATCCTGACTCACCTGGGATTTCAGGTTAAACATACCTGTTGTTAGCCTTTAGCTAAAGTTAATATGGATCTCTGATAAGAAACACTTTTTAGAAGGTACTTTTTTTTTGCATGGCTACCTTTGAACAAGTGTTAATGTCTATTAGATAAATAATCTCAAAGATACTGAACAGTGTAAAACAACTTCATTCCCAGGATACTGACCAAAGGGCTTATAAATCAATGAAGGTTTCTTAAAAAAAACTGTATACAATAAAATTATAGATACATATATATACGTATAAATATGCAAAAAATTCACAAGTCATTTATTTTGACAATATATAACAAACTCTACTATTTTTTACTTCATCCAGGTTGCCCACTATCAACCATTCTGTCTAGTAATCTGGTGTAAAAATGGAGAAATAATCTGATAGACATTTCCCTATAGGAGATACATAAGTGGTCAACAAATAAATAAAAATGGGTTTGTTTAGATGACTCAACATATGAAGGCACCTGCTGACACACCTGATGAAAAGGGGTGAATTCCTGGGATGCACATGGTAGAAGTTGTCCTGCGACCTCCACATGCAACCAACCTACTTTACACACAAACCCAGATGTATGCACACAGATAAAAGTCAATAAAAATGAAACAAATACCACATAAATACAAATGTTCGGCATCACTAAGCATCAGAAAAATTAAATTAAAAAATATGAGATGTTATACGATCACACTTTGGAAGACAGAAAACTCACACACATCACTGATAGGAATGAAGATTTGTACAGTCACTATGGAAACCAGTACAGACGTCTCTCAAAAGCCTAGGTACAGTCAAGAAAGTTAGTACACTGTAGGGATAAGTCCCACCCCTTAGGGGGTGTGTTCGCCTCAGGCTAAAGTTTGCCTATAAATTTGGCGAGCGTGTTCCCAGCCCTTGCTTCTGCTGGAACGGTGGTTCTGTAAGTCTATTCCTCCATTAAAGCTGTCTATATTTTGACAATCTGCATTCGCTTACGTCGTTACAGTACACTCCTGCAATTCTAATGTTTGAGAAGTTGAGATGGAATGATAAAAAGAATTCAAGGCCATCCTTGGCTATCCAAGAATTTCAGGACAGCATAGGCTACAAGGGAACCTGTCAAATTGGGTGATAGAGAAGATTCTAAACAACAACAACAACAAAATAAACACAATAAATGCTTGTGGTTATAGATGTCAGTTACTCTGATCTGACCATACATGTATCTAAATGTCACACTGTATCTCATAAATATATATGACTATGTCCCAATTAAAGATTTTAAATGTTGCTTCATCTACTGAATTGATTTCATGACCGACTTCCCCAGTGGGTTGTAACCTACAGCTTGAGAAGCAAAACAGTACTTGGAATTCAATCAAATTGCTCAGCCTGCTCCTTAAAGGAAAGCAAAGCACATGATTCTAACTGCTAATGGCTGAGTACTCACAAGCTCGTTTGTAATCTCTAGAAAAAAAGATAATGACTTCCTGGAAACATTAGCAGGTCAAACTTGACTGTAGATGTTTTTCCCGGTAATGAACAGTAGTACTATATCAATATCCCCTTAAGAGTTGCCTGGTCTGAACTCCATCAAGAAAATATGAAAGAAAAGATTTAAAGAACAGCATAGAGCAAGCAAAAGTTTAATTGGAAGTTAGTAAAATGGTCAAAGAAAGCAGTGCTTTAGGAATATTCTTAATAGTTTTAAGTCTAATAAAATGACTGAAGCCTAAAAACCTTATGGTGATAAAAATTAAGACTCACTAACCATTATATTCTACACTAAAGATGATGTTTGACATCTTCTGTCTTTCACGTGGTCACCAAATACTTAACACTGGTTATATGCCAGTCACTGCGCTGGCTCATGGAAGGAGCACTGAACCTTTACAGAGCCCTCTCCTGCCAGGTTGCATTCTGAGAGGAGGCTGAGTACAAACCATAAACAAACCAGATCTGTGCAGAATGTGTTCCCGACCCCTTAGGCAGAGCTGTGGGTCACTCCAGGCATGCTACACAACAGGCAACCCAGGCCGAGCTCTGAACTGATCAAATAAGATTCTAGTAAAGACAACTAAAATATTTTACCTTCAAAACCAGGTACGGCTTTTACTACTTAGCACGATGCAACACTAACATGCTGTCCTAACCCACCTGTTAGTATACTATGTGCAAGACAAACCCCAAGACAGCCTGGAAGGGAATAAAACAGCTGGAGATGAAGACAGCTGGAGGAGGGTTTGGAATTCAGATTCGCCACTTGAAAGCGAAGTGACTGATTGCAAGGAAAGGTATATTTAATTTCCTGGACAATAGATGCCTCACTGCATTTAAGTTACGCATAAGGTCAATGTGTACATGAAGTAAATGTTTGCAAAGGCGCTTTGTGAAGGGCCAGCAAATGTTCCCGTTCACCATTATCGTGTGTGAGCCATAAGCACAGCCAAACTGACAGAGTAAAATGAACAACTATGAAGAAGGTACAGAGTTAACACTGACCAAATTCTTAGAAACCTTCTGCTTTTTTTGTGTGTGTGTATTAATACAGTCAAAATCTGTGGCCTAATGGAATATCTGAGTCCAGCTGGTAATTAGTTTCTTCTTAAATTTCAGATATATAGTAGACAATCAAATCTCTGATTAGCCACAGCCAGGAGGATAAAACATTCTACAGACTTAAGTTTAAAGGGACAACGGTTAGCATGGCCCCACGCTCCCTACAAGGTGGGCTCCTTTCTAGGATCATGTATTGCTCTGAGGGGCTGGAGAGGATGTCCCTCTGTCCTCACCCAGTGTAGCAGCACAGCCAATCAGAACCATCCAGGTGATGTCTTCCACTCATGCTAAGGGTCTGGATTCACCCTCAAGGGTAAGTGAGGTCTTGTGTCAGGTCTATTTCTCTATTCCTATCTATTATGAAAAACCACTCATTTAAGAAACGATGCAATCTCTCTGAACTTAATTTAGAAAATCACTTAAACTTAAAACCCTGTCGTGGAGATGAAATTCACAGATTGTGTTTCGTATCACCTTGGTAGGTTAATATTGTAGTATCAACAATATTGTGGATGGATAAACTTGATTAAACATAGCACAAGATACCGTCATAGTACAAACCAGGTACATTGAAAAGGTCTTTTATAAGCAACTTGAAATTCTAGAAGCTAGGATAAACTTTTCCTATTTAATTTACAATGGGTTAAATTAGTTTGAAGCTGCCAGTATTGCCCATAGACATCTGCTCCACCCACACTGTGAAGATTAGCATGTCACGTAACCTGAGTTAACCTACAGCAGAATTCTTCAAACTTTTTCCACACATAACTCCTTTTTACCTGAGGAACTTGTACGTGACCCTAAATATGCAGGTATTATAAAACACGAATATACACTAAATGTTTACTGAAAATAAATCATAAATTCACTTTAAAATAACTGTTGGAATAAGTATAACATCATTTATTAAAGATAAAGGCAATTTTGCATACTAACAAGATAGATATGTTTGTTTTTACATGAATGATTAACTCTTGGCTGATTACGGCACATTCAGAGTTTTCAATATTCTTCAGAAAAGATTGACATTTCTACTTTGTAATTGTCAAGGCCGAGAATGTCACTCCACAAATACACAGCTCCAAATATAGAGGTATGTTTAGGGCACCTCAGAAACCATTCTATTACATACTCTGTCCTAATCCCAAGGTCGAATTCATTCAATGATTTTTTTAAACTCACACCAACTATTCAAACTCCAGTTTTTTTTTTTTTTTAAAAAGAGTTAAGGGGTTAAAAATGATGGCTCAGAGATTAAGAACACAAACCATGCTTGCAAAAGACTCGAGTTCAGCTCACAACTGCCTGTAACTCCATCTCCAGGGGATCTGACATCCCTCCATCCTCCTCACTCAAATGGAGACATATACATGGATACATAATAATAGTAAAAATAATTTTCAAAAACCAACCATTATAACATAGTTCAATCCAAAGACATACCAACCTGATACTTACACGCTAAGGGATAAGAATATGAAAATATAAGTCTTAGCTTTCTGTAATTAAACTGTGTTTCTACCAAAGCAGAAAACTTGTATACATGGTAAATGCAGCAGTTCACTGCGTACAGCCATCATAAATCGGAGCTGAGGCGTTTCAGACAACATTCCGCAGCATTGAGCAGCACAGCGGCACACACCACATGCTGTGTGTTTAGATCCAAGGCTGCAGGGAAGCTCTGCGGTGCAACTGTATGATGCCAAATTGCCCCAAACACTCTGGAATCCATTATACATTTGATTTTGATTATGCTTTGGGTCACTCTTAGTCAAGAAACTTTTACTGGTGCCAAATCTTTCAAGACCCCCACACTCAGTAATACCCATCAGAGGTGTGGCCACAATTTAAGAAGCTGAGCTCTACAAGGTGCTTTTAGCCACAATGGTGCCTCATGGCTCTGAGCAGGGGCAGAGAGCACAAACTCTCAATGGGGAGACAAAGGTGGGCTTCGATGCTGCTTTGCTACAGACCTGCTATCAACATCTTTGGGTCTAAACTAATATAAGAGTCAAATCTTCTTTGGGGATGAAGAGTTTTACATAACAGACGTTTGGTATGAAGATTGTATGGATCCATTTTCAAAGCTTTTTTCCCATCAAAGCCATGGAAGAAGAAGGTAATAATTACACTGACCCCTGGAAAAAGATGCTGATCACAGATAAAGGTGACCAGTCCCAGGCCTCTGGCTACCTCAACATCTTCCTTGTAGGGCAGGGAGTCTGCAGCTCTGGTATGCCTCCCTGCCATATGACGGTGACTTTGATTTGCAGCCACTGAGTGTAAGGTGCCTTGGGACTAAGGCAGCAGGCACACCATTGATACTTTGCCTTATAGGCTTCAGGCCCAATTTGGATTTCTCAAGACTCTCTGGACTATATAATTCGCTTCATAATTTTCCGGTACTTAACTGTACTACCTAACAGTGTCTCTGGCTTCTTATATAACAGTTCCTTCTCCCTGATCTCAACAACAGGATCAGCTCACAGGATGAGACAAGTCTGTGGGGATGGGAACTGAATGAGGATCAAAGTGTAGGCCACCATGGGAGGAAGGCCCGGGACAAACTGTCTGAACATTCACTGTACCCCCAGTCTTCCTGGTCTATGTAGCCATTTTGGTTTCTCTCTGTCAGCTCCTTCTCCCTGCAGAAGGGACTTGAGGACCATCTGTCCAGCTCCGACTCTCCTTGTTATGGCCTCTCTCCCAGCTAGGATGCTTGCCTTTTCCAAATCATCTCATTGGAGCTGGCAATTTCGCTTAGTGGGTAAAAGCACCTGCCGTGAAGCCTGGCAGTACCAGGACCAACATGGTGAAAGGAGAGAACTGACTCTTACAAGCTACCTTCTGAATTCCATGTGTGCTCTGTGACATGCCTGTTCACACACATACATACATACATACATACACTCAATAAATGCTATAATAAAAACTTTAAAATACATTATTCGTATTTAACAACTGGAGACCATGGAAAGGACATTTCAAGGATGTGTCCAAGGCAACTTAGTGAAGTAACTTTCACACTTGGGTGCTGTGCTGGCAGCTGGGAAGTTCAGGATTCCAATGGCCAGGTCAGAGGCCAACAGTGGGAATGCGGAGTTATCTGAGGAGTGGGGGTGGGCCCTCAAGTGTGCTCTGTACTCTGCAGTCTTTATCATTGCGCCTGCTGACAGAGGTGGTTGGGAGGATACTGCTGGCCCTGACAGGGGAGGGTAGGAGAAGAGAGTGGGAGCAAGTGGCAGTTCTGTTTTCGGTGATAAGGAAGGGAAGAGGCGGGAGCCAGCGAGTCTGGGGAAGGCAAACCTCTGTGCACAGTGTAGTCTGATGAGTCACTCAGGGTCTACTTGCCTGCCCCGCCAGACTCTGCAGAGGTAAAAAGTAACCTCCTGGAACCTTCCAGTAGTCCTCCCACAAGCCTCCTGCAGACCTTTTGGAACTTACCAGAACCTACCGCTGGGTTTAATGTCACCAAGTAACCCTTGATCCTAAACCATTATATTTTCAAAGAAATTCAAAGAGTTTTTTACCCTTACTTATTTTCCTTAGTATGTGTGTGGGCAGGTGCACAGTTCAGCACTGGACATGGAGGGAAGGAAACACACTGGGGGAGCTGTGCATTCTCTCCTTCCGCTACGTGGGTCTCAGGGATGGGACTCAGGTCATGAGTCCTGGTGCCTCACACCGTTATACCAGCACTCCAAAAATTTAAAGATAGGCCTGAGGTACAGTTTAGTAGTTCTGTGTTTGTTGAGAACACTGGAGGCCCTGAGAACAATCATTAACACCATGCCACACACACACACACACACACACACACACACACACGCACGCACGCACGCACGCACACACACACACACACACACACACACACGCACACACACACACACACTCAGTATAGAGGAATCCACATGAAGATTAGAGTGAAAGCAATGTCAAATGAGTGTAGAAGAGCAGGAGCCCTATTTGGCACTAATTGAGAAATGTCTATATTTTAACAACAATGAGAAGACAAGCAAGCAGGGCCATGTTACCTAAAGATCACCCCAAAACACAGAAGCACAAAGAATAAATTTATTTACTAATTTAGTTCTTCATTTGGTGAGGAGTTTTGTTCATTTCTGTTATTGGTGATGTTTTGAGGTTTTTTTTTTTTTATTTTCTTCTTCTTCCTTTCCTTTTTATTTTGAGTCTGGGTATTAGCCCTATTCCTGGTCTTGAAATGCTATGTAGACTAACTGTCCTCAAACTTGTGGGTATCCCTCTGCCTCTGTCTCTGCCTCTGGGTGCTGGAATGACAGGCATGCACAGCCATGCCTAGAGTTGCATTTGGGTTTTTAAGACTTGTTAATGATCAGGGGATTCATAAATACATCGATAATCTATTTTGGGTCTACAAAGTCTCTGCAAAGACTCAGGAAAGGTCCCAAGAATCATCCAATCCAACTAAAGAACTGCTTCAAAACAATAACTCTATGGAAACTCCTTATGGCCAGATGGCCACGGTCAGGACATCCTAAAAATTCACCAGGACTTAAGCAGAGTAAACCCGCCCAATGGTAATCCACATTCCCACTTAAAGAGTTACACAGCTATGTTCTGAATCCCTAATTCAAGCCAGGATTATTAATCCATGACTTTCCTTTAACTTTACTTCTTAGAGGCAGGACCTTACTATGTAGGCAAAGCTAGTCTGGGATTTACTACTGGGTCCAACTTCATGCTAAACTTGAGGCCCTCCTGCCTCAGTCTCCTTCGCTCTCCCTTAGACTCTCAGGCACTAAGCATGCAAGTGTGTGGCACTATGCCCATCTAAAGTAGACTCTTAGATTTAACCTTGCTGTAATCGAAAGGCAAACCAAAGGAGGAGGTTTGGTAAAAGAGTATTTACCAAACACAGTCGTACAATGTTTATGAAACCACATGATAAAACTGTTGACCATTTACTAACTAGGAAAAGGGGCAGGGAGGTAGAGGCAAACAGTCTGAAAGTACCTTGGGGCCATCAGATACATACAGTAGTAGCTAGCAGAGCAGGGCAAATCTCGCCTTTGCTTTTCTCTGGACACAAGAGGCGATTCGGGTAAAGTATGTAATTTGGTTTAGAGGAAAACTGTGATTGCATCAGTCTGGCCTTGCCCTTGGCCTGACTTTGCTTTCCTCCAGAGATTGCTTGGACTTGCTTGGACTGCCCTTAAGTACAATGCCCCAGAAAAATCTGCCCTGTGTTGTCAGAAACTGGCTCTCAAGTAAGTTCCATTGGGCAATTCCTACTTATGACAACCCAAGTTTCAACAGAAAGCATTTGGAAAGATTTACACTCTGGGTGGCTTCTCCTTTTGCTTTCTTTTTATTTTTTGTAAGGGTCTTTTTGTTTTGTTTTGTTTTTTTAATAATTTCACCATTTCTTTTTTTTTT
>NW_026067910.1:13513724-13523038 GCF_014885135.2 Alexandromys fortis | reverse complement strand
CCGCCTCCCATTCCCCTCCCCCTCCCCCAATCAGGTCCCCCTCCCTCGAAAGCCCAAAGAGCAATCAGGGTTCCCTGCCCTGTGGGAAGTCCAAGGACCTCCCACCTCCATGCAGGTCTAGGAAGGTGATGGCTCATTCATTACAAGGCTGATCTCTTCCTTCCCCTATGCTGCTACACTCTCTAGTCCCAAGAGAAGGAAACATTCTGCTACAATAAATACTTCGGCTCTTGTTTTCCCAAGTGCCTGATTTGTGGTGTATTATTCTGATTGGGGCACATACTTTGGAGCTGGCCCTATGTTTGGATACTAACTCTAGTGCTGCATAAAATGGACAGAACATTTCTGAGTCTCATTCACCTTGTTTGTTAAGTGGAAATAAAATAACCTATGTCTAGGGCTTATTTTGATGATATACACTAAAGCACTCACACACAGTAAGTCACAAATCTATCATCCATTTTCCTTCAAAAGTCTAAAACATAACTTAATTTCTGGATAAATACATTGACAACAAATTCTTTGGTTTTAGTTCTAAGGCTAATATTTAGAATATGGGAAATGCATCTTTACAAGCATAGATTGTGGAGTCCCGGGGATACAGTGAGGCTAAATTCAGTTCTTGAGCATACCAACTTAGGAGCCCATAATGATCACTTGAAACCTAGGCTCTCTCTGAGGCCAACAGCATTATCAATCATTTAATTATGATTAGTGAGTGACAGTCAAACAATGACTTGAACCTGTAACAAGCCTGTACCAGATACTCTATCATAAAGCACACACACATTAGAGCCTTAAGACTCAGACTCTAACGACGTCATCTCACCCTTCCACCTACAAAATACATGCTTCTTAGTCATGATTCCCCACAAAGCTTTAAATCTGTCAGATTTTAAACTAGTGTCCAGTCAATTAAGTTCCTGAGCTAAGCACCCAGGATTAAAATTCAAGAAGAGAATTTCAAGCAACCCACAGGCTGGCACAGGACTTTTATACCCTCTGAAGGGGCTGGAACCTCAGAGAACCATCCACTTAGAAAGATGGGTCATTCCTCGGATAATCACTTTTACAAAGTGGAGGATATTTAACTTTTGTCGGTCACCCACTCTCCTGCTGAACAATCACACGGAACACAAAGTGTCAAGTAATTCCCGAGGTCAAAGTCCTCCCAAGGGTTATTGTCTTAAAGCACTGATATAATTTTGCAAAATAAATGCTTACCGAGCAAAATAACTCTGTTTCCGTTCCTTCTGTTCCTTCTTCTCCTCCTTAGTATCCATAATATACAGTCGGAAGTGCAAAGTACTTGGAAATGTCCTTTTTAATCAGTGAATCATATTCCTGCAATTAAAGTAAATACACAAATGAAGCAACTAGAAGTCGAGACGTTTGTAATGGCTAATAATAGGCAGAATAAAGCAGAGTAGAGTTACATGGTCCAAAACAAATGAAGGATAAACTTTAACCAGGAAATAGTCACATGAGTCAAGTGCAAAATGCTAATGGGCTGGGAGTGAGGCAAACCACAACACCACCATGAGAATGTTAAACCACAAAGCAGACTAGCAATGGGAACCAAACTGAAAAGCTTTCTTTATAATTAACAATGATTTCAAAATGAACACTTCCACTGACCAGGAGGCCGAGGGGTAGTGATGCATGGTCTGCTCACTCATTTATTTTTTTAAGTACTGAACACACAATCTCTCTCTCCTAGTAATTCATCATAAATAGTTCTCATGGGTAAGGATGCAGATGGCTCACTAGGTCGTGTTACAGAAACGCGCTTTGCCCCAAAGTAAAAGTAATCTCTCTGATCTTCTTATCTTTTTAACATGCCAGCAAGAACATCCCATTTGAGCAAATGTAGAAATGAAAGCACATAGGCCCAGGAAACGACGTGAAAAGCTGTGGCTCTCTGCACTCCTCAGCCTCTCTCCAGCCAGACACCCTTCACTACGCTTGCTGCCGTGGTGTAAACCAATATAATAAAAACTTGTTTCTAGAGCAACCTTCCGGAAATACCATTTCACCGTACTATTCCTCGGCTCACAGTTCTCCATGTCCACTCACTACCAGCTTCAGCAGGAGAATTTCCTACAGCGCTTTCACTCATCCAACTAAACATATGTTCATCAATTAATTTCAATTTAAAGAAGGCAAAGTACATTTATAAAACAAAATTGTTCATGTATTTATTTCAATTCAGTTTCATGCACAATATACATTATGGGAAAGACACTATAATAAATATAGAGACTCAAGCTCAATGAGGCATTAGATTTGCTCTAATGGAATCCACTGTCTTTTGTAAGGCAGACACAATATCGCAATGAGACATCTATTGTTTCAGAGGGGACACAGGTGCCATAAAAAAATTACAGGCTAAAAAAAACAGTCAAAATCAGCATCCCAAAATGTATGTATCTCAAAATGCCATGTTGGACATGATAAACATGCATTTTTTTTGTCAATTAAAGCCTTAATGTCTTAAAGTTATTTTTTAATTATGTGTATGGATATGTGAAAGTAAATGCAGGTACATGCCGGGGTCAGAGGCCTCAGGTCCCTGTGGAGTTGGAATTACTGTCTTATGTGGATACTGAAAACCAAAGGCAAGCATTTTACAATAGTATAAGGTCTTAATTGCTGACTCATCTCTTGAAACCCTAAAACTCTCAACATTAAAAAAGGAAAAAGCAAAACCCACTCAGCCTTCGATAGCCCACCTGATCCCCCCATCTCACAGAGAAAGGATGTGGGTACGAGTGTGGGCTTCCCGTGACAGGTGTAAGAAAGTGCTTCAGTCTGAACTACAGCAAGGGAACAGAAGAGCTCCCTGCTGTTCCGCTGTTCTGGGGTAAAGTATGCAGCACAGAAGTGTGGGACAGAAAAGGCATGGGAAGGACAGGGCTCAGGGAAGAAGGAGCTTGTTTGTCACGCTAAAGAGCCATGCACCGTCCCAGCTAGGCTTCCCCTGAGCCCACTCTGAGGCACTTGTTAGCCATCTCTAAGTAAGGACACCAAAGCCAGGGACTCTATTTGCAGCAGCAACGCCATGAGAAAACAGTTCAGTGACTGTTTGTAAGAACACCAACTTTTTCATCCCTGATGCATACATAGGAAAGGGAGTCACCCAAGGATTCGTCTGTGAGTCAGTGTGGCATATCATGAGCAGACAAAGACTTGAAAGAACAAAGACAGGAGATTTCTAGGAAAGAACTTATGCTTAAAATTGGTTATGAGAAGAAGGCTCAGAACCAGTCAACGGCAACTGGGAGAGAAAGGGGGATGGATCTGAGGAACGCTGCAGAAGTAGATGAGATCTGGCAATCTGCTCAATTTAGGCAATGCAGGTGAAGGAATGAAGAAGATCCGGTTTCTGCTTCAGGGACCAGGTGAACTGTGACAGTAGAAAGAGGGGTATCACAGTGTGGGGGAGCTGGGGTACACAGAGACTGAGATCAATTTTCGATATGTATGGCTTCCAAGAGCCTGTGGGTGGTCAACTGGAGACACTCTCTAGTCTTTGGTTAATTTGGTTATAATAAAAGCACAGGAGGATAATAAACACAAGAGGAAAAAGAATAAGAAATTTGCATCATATTGTTATCATTAGGAGAAAAAAACGAAAAGAAATAAAGAGAAATATACCAAGTGGAGATCACTCTAGAAGCTTGATGTGGGCTGTGTTCTTGATAAACAAATAAATAAACAAATAAATAAAACTTCACCCAGTGAGGAAAACAAACATGAGCAAATAGCCAACGTGTGGTAGCAACTTTGAGCTTCCAAAAAATAACCCTCAGGATTTAGAACATAAAAGGTTCTACTTTGATAAAGATAGAACATAGCATTGCAATCGATAAAGAGAGATGAGGGACCCCAAGAGGGGGGAACACCTAATCAGAAGAGTAGGAGTGGGAAAAGGGAATCAACCTTCCTGTCAAATGCCACGTCATCCACTTTAGCCCACTAGCTACTTTATTAATCCTTAGAACCGCTTCACACAGAAATCCTCCCTGTCTAAAGGTGCACCAAGAAGGGTGGGGGCGAGATGTCAACTAATTTCCCCTACTTAACACCACTGGAACAGAGATTTAGATTCAATTCTGTACGTTCTGGTATCTTGTCATAATTTGGAGTCAAAAGCAATCAGAGATGAGCCAGATAATAGAGTGTGGAATTTACAATGATCATTGTTTCAGCAAAAACCATGCAGGGCAAGACAAACGTAGCTGGCCTTATCAAGCTGAACTGAGTCCAAAGAGCAGTGCGCATGGAAGCCAAACTACAATGAGTTGGGGTAATCTATATCTATCCATAATAAAAGACAGAAGCTGAACTTCCAACTCTACTTAGCTCTGTCCCACCCTATAGCTTGAACTCTTTCTCAACTCTAACCTTTTTTTTTTAAACTCCTTTCCCAAGCTTGAAGTTGCTTCCTTCTGAGCAGATCAAGCAGAAGCCTTTCTTAGTGTGCTCTTTCCTCTCCTCTGCAGAAACGTAGTTCACATGTTATCTGTTATCTCGGGCCATTGCATCACAGACTATGTGACAAGCCTCTTCACTTAGCTTCCTCCACAGGGTCCAAACCATAAGCTGCTGCCTTCAGGTCAAATGGCACCTTGGTTGACACTCCCTTTGACTTTCCTCAGGGATAGGATAGGTACTACAATCAGTAGAAATTTCGGAAAATGTTATTTAAGAGGTCAAATTAATCCAGAGTTGGTGATAAGAACTCAACACAGGGTAAGCTTTATTTTTTAAATGTGTTATATATATATGTGTGTGTGTGTGTGTGTGTGTGTGTATAAAATATGTATATATCCGAGTAAAGAATTTTGATGGGTAATGTAGCTTCCTTCAGAGTCTTGACTGGACACAAATCCTAGGCTCTCCACCCTCCTTGGGCTACGTGGCTTATTTCACAGTTCTCTTCCTCACAGCACAAATATGTATGTAATGGTCTCTACTTATTAGATTTTGCCTCATGAATAAAAATGAAGTCATAACAACCTAATTGGAAAAATTTTATATTGAAAGTTGGGCCATAAGCTAATATTTGATTCCAGAATTAAAATACTGATGGAAGCAGGCAAAAGAAGGAAACCGTAAACCACCGGAGAGCTGACGTCTGGCGCTACTGTTCCGTTCAGTGCCACCCCGCCCCCAATATTCTATTAGATACATTAAATATGCTAATTTCTGCTGGTTTTTAGGTCTGTGGGTTTTAAGACCACTCTCTAAACAAGACAGATGCTCTCACTTCAACAGCAGATGAGCCAGGAAGAGGTGGGCAGTGGGCGCTCTGAAAATGATTCGCCGAGAACGCCACACTGCCAGCCTTCACGCTTCAGCGAGGCTGCAAAGCTCCTAACTCAGTCTCTAATGGGAACTACATTTCCCCGGGTAAGTGGTTATAATGGGCTTCTTAAAAGCCCTTCATTCATTTCATGTTGACATTTTCTCACATCAATACACTCTAGGCCAGAGTTGTCTGTATTTATGGTGGACCTCAAAGTGTTTTCCGAGGGAACGCAAGACAAACCTTTCATCTAAATGTTTCTTTTTGGTGATTTTAAACCAGAATGGCCAGTGTGAGCCTGAATTCAGTTCATTTTTAAAACACAGAAAACCCTCCCCTCATTAAAGCTATGATACAGACAAGATATTTTTTTTCCGCATTACTAGTACACTGTCCTTCCTGTGTGAGGGTGTGCTACCGCTGGCAGAATTCGAGAGCAGAACTAAAGGAGACTCGCTATTACAGTATTGTCAGTGTGGCCTACACAGTATGTATGGCAAGGCTTCTGGCCTCACGTCTGACACACTGTGGAGCCTTGAGCAGGCAGGTGTAACCCGTCAGGACCAATCTCCATAGCCCAGCAACTGTTTCCCCAACAACACGTTCCCTAATGTACAAAGGAAATAATGACAGGAACAAGCATTGGGGCCTTGTTACACCGAGTCTGGCCACTTCAGAACAGACCAAAATACAGCTGTTTTTATATGGACACTTCCTTCTAGGAAATTAAGCCTAGCAAAACATGACAGGTGTTCCTTCTCTCTCAGAGCCACATTTAAACAAAAGAAGGATATTCAAAATTCACTATTAACCCTTGTCAGAAATTCGAATATTTTTATTAACAACAACAAAAAAACCTAAAGGAAAAACACACAGAACTAAATACAAATATGTACCACAAACCTTTGAGAAAGCCAGGAGGCAATGTCCAAATAAACAAATATAAAATCATACACACACACACACACACAAAAAAAGGCAACAACAAAATGGAGATATAATGGCCTTAAAGACCCAAGGGGTGACTGAAGCAAGTTAATAAAGAAGGAAAGGTTGAGACTCTGTCTAGGGCATTGTCCCTAAAGAAATGTACCTTAGCTCTTGGATGTCAAAATAAGTGATAGACTCAATTCTAGTTCAGTTTCGCTTCCTTGGAAACCTGAATTAGACAAATAAGTGTCAGTATGCTCTCCATGAATAGTGAGAAAATTCCACCAAAAGTACTACATACTATACAGATCCATCACTAGTCTAAACTGGTTATTTTATAAGTTCTTTTAATTTATTATTTATTTATTTATTTTTTGTTTTTCGAGACAGGATTTGTCTGTGTAGCTTTGGAGCCTGTCCTGGAACTCACTCGGTAGACCAGGCTGACCTCACAGAGATCCACGTGCCTCTGCCTCCCAGTCCTGGAATGAAAGGTATGTTGCCACTATCACCCGACTTATTTTACAAGTTCTAAAAAGAGGAAATTCATCTGAGGTCTCTCCAAGTCAAAAATCAGGAAGAATGTGGGAGTGATCAAATATGTAAGAAATGCTATAAAACTGAAAATGGGAAAGGGTTTCGTTTCAACAAAAGCTAGAAAGAAGATTGTGTAAACCATGCAGGAGAGGACCTCGCAAAGACCTGAAGCACAATGTATGAGATGATTCAGAATCGGAGTCAGTGACCACTGGGATTCAGCATGTCCTCAGAAAGCCACTCACTCAGCAGAACACAGAGCGGATTCCAGTTGCAACATCTCCTGTGGGCAAGATAGATATCCTGTAGCAGACGTGCAGAGGGAGGGTGGCCTTCAGCAGCCTGGAGAGCCTGGAGCTCAGGAAGAGCTGGAGGCTGTGGGTCATCAAACGTTAAAGATGAACATTGCGTGCTCTGGGGTTGGCAGATGCAAAGCTGTGCAGCACACTGAGGGAGCAGCTGCCTGCCTGGAAGAGGAAAGGTCTCAGAGCCGGTCCTAGGTGATGTCAGTGCTGGACGATGAAGGAGAAGCGGGAGTCAGGAGGTGAAATGCAGTCGAGGCTGGGTAGAATGTAGATGTACAAGTGGATGTCAGGGGACAAGCGGTGCTGGGAGAGTCCTGTGCAGTCTGGTTTGGCTAGAGTGCAATGTTAGATGGATGATGTTTTTAAGGGATACGGGCATAGCCAATAGCACTGACCTCATTTTCCTCTTTGATTTATGAAAATCCTATACCAAGGATTTAGAAAGGTGAAGCAAACACCAAAAAGACATTTGGCCAGTTTCTCTCTGTCTGCTGATGGACAGGAGGGGGAAATGCAAACCAGATGTGTGGGTGGGTATAGACACATCAGGGAATTTCTGAATTCACCACTGCTCCGGGAATGGACTAACTCAGTGGCTAACCTATCTTGAAGTTAGAAGCTGGTCACAGTCCTCTACCTGCAGGGAGGGTGTCACTGGGGAACTTGAACGTTCTTGTTTTGGTCCCATCCTTTTCAGTAAATTTATCACAGACTTAAATAAAAAGGTACAGACTTTTTATTTTATTTATTTATTTTTTACTAGCCCATTAGAGAGATAAAGGAAAACTACAGCTGTATGTAATAGGAGGTCAATTATTAGAAAGTGGAGTTAACCCCCAATGCTGGAGAGGTGCCAAGGAAAGAGAGAGGTGAACTTACTGTTAGCACAAATAAGTTTGATTCAAAGTTTGAGTTCCATATACTGAGTGTCATGACTCAATTGTGCACCCTTCTCCCATAAAAAACTCAAAGTATCTGCCCAGAAGGTTATGATAGTCTTTCTAACTGTCCTTTTAAAATATATCACGATTAGCATTTAGTTCCAGATCTCACATTACAATAGAAATACAGAGTGAATATGTAACATGAAGGGGCTTGCTTGTTGTTGTTGTTGTTGTTTTTGTCCTGCCCAGTACTCCACAACTCTTTAGCCCCAAAGAAAATTATACATAGGTCTCCATAAATTGTAAGCTGATTGGCCCATTAGCTCTAGCCTCTCACTGGCTAACTCTCACATCTTGATTAACCCATTTTTCTGATCTATGTTAGCCATGTGGCTCAGTACCTTTTTCAGTGGAGCAGATCACATCCTGCTGCTTTGGTGGTCTGGGCAGGGGTAGGAGGAATCAGCTTCCTCCTTCCCAGAATTCTCCTGTTCTCCTTGCATCATTTCTATTTCCTGTCTGGTTTTTCCGCCTATACTTCCTGCTTGGCCAATCAGTATTTATTTGAAACATGACCGACAGAATACAGACAATTCTCCCACACCATGAATACAGTAAATAGGATGGTTGAGTACAATGAAACTAAAATCTAAAAATCAAAGGAGGGGATCAGCTTCAGCCCTACACAGTACTGGGAATTAAATACTCTGAGAACTCTATCTGAAAGCTCTTTCTCCAGTAGAGGATTTAGACTCATTGGGTCTTCAAAGCAAGGACATGGGAGGCAAGAGATAATGGGCTCCAGATGGGAAGAGTGGTTTCCCAATAGATGTCCACAGATGAATCAGCTTCCTAATTGCTAACTGTGATCTAGCAAGATGGCCAGTAACTGCACATGACTGTTGCAGAAGCAGATTTCTCAACATTATCAAAACCAACAACACCATCTAAAGGGACATCTTACATGCCCTGTATCAGATGGAAACAAACTCTGTAGATAATACAAACAACCAACCAATACAATTTTACAGTTAATATAATATTGAAAAGAAAAGCAATCAACAACAGATGTTTTAACAGTAAGATCTCAGGCACAAATTCATTTGAAAACATAATGCTTATATTTCTACAGGACAGATTTAGCTATAAGATGAAGGACATAAGAAATTATTTCACGGGGGCTGGAGAGATGGCTCAGAGGTTAAGAGCACTGACTGTTCTTCCAAAGGTCCTGAGTTCAATTCCTAGCAACCATATGGTGGCTCACATCCATCTGTAATGGGGTCTGGTGCCCTCTTCTGGCCTGCAGACATACATGGAAAAAATGCTGTATACATAATAAATAAA
>NW_026067910.1:13426745-13512619 GCF_014885135.2 Alexandromys fortis | reverse complement strand
AACCAAGAGAAAGACGTATGTGCTACAAATATCAACTCATTGAAGAAAGAAATTGAAGAAGATATCAGAAGATGGAAAGACCTCCCATGTTCATGGATAAGTAGTATTAATATAGTAAAAAATGGGCATTCTACCAAAAGCAGTCTACAGATTCAATGCAATCTCCATCAAAATTCCAACACTATTCTTTACAGAACTTGAAAGGACAATTTTCAAATTCATATGAAAACACACACTGACACGCACGCATGTGTTCACACACACACATACACACACATACACACAAACATCGGGATAACTAAAAGACTCCCAAATGACAAAAGAACTTCTGGAGGAATCACCATCCCTGACCTCAAATTGTACTACATAGCTAGAGTAATAAAACAACATGATATTGTCACAAAAACAGACATACAGATTAACGGAATTGAACTGAATATCCAGACGTATGTCCACACATCTATGGATACCTGATTTTTGATAATGAAGCCCAGAAATACACACTGGAAAAAAAAAAAAGGTATCGTCAACAAATGGTATTGATCAAACAGGATAATGGCACATAGAAGAATGCAAATAGATCCACACTTATCATCCTGCACAAAACTTGACTACAAATTCATCAAAGGCATCAATATAAGGCCATACACACTGAATCGGACTGAAGAAAAAGCGGGAAATAATTTTGAACCAGTGCGCACAGGAAAAGACGTAACAGAACTCTGATAGCACAGGCACTAAAAAAAAGACAATAACCGGGACTTCATGAAACTGTAAAACTTCTGTAAGGCAAAGGATATCATCATTTGGATAAAGTAGCCTACAGAATAGAAAAAGATTTTTACCAATTGCACATCTGACAGAGGGCTAATATCTAAAATATATAAAGATCTCAGAAAACTGGACATCAAGAAAAAAATAACCCAATTAAATATGGGGTGCCTACATAAACAGAATTCTCAAAAGTTGAAACTAAAATGGCTGAGAAGCACTTAAAGATATGTTCAAAAATCCTTAGTCATTAGGGAAATGCAAATCAAAACTGCTTTGAGATTTCATATTACACAAACCAGAACGACCATTATCAATGGAACAAATGACAGCTCATACTGCAAAGATGTAGATTAATGGGAACACTCACCCATTGCTGGTGGGAGTGCAAATTTGCACAGCCATTATGGAAATCAGTGTGGCAGTTTCTCAAAAACATAAGAATGGAGCTAACTCAAGATTCATTACACTCTACCATACACTTCAAAGACACTTCATTCTACTACAGGGACACTTACTCTACAGCGTTCATTGTTGCCAGAAATTGTAATCAATCTAGGTGTTAACAGAAAAATGGATAAAGGAAATATGGTACATTCATACAATGGAGTGTTACACAGTCATTTAAAAAAAAGAAATTTGCATGTAAATGGAACTAGAAAAAAAATCATCCTGAGTGACGTAACTCAGAAAGAGAAAAATGGGGTATATCCTCTTAATTGTGGATATGAGCTGTTAAGTTCTCCATAAGTAGGCTACAATACATGGAATGACAGAGATTAGGTAAGGGACTAGGAGGGAGGAATAGATTTTCCCAGGAAGGGAAAATAGAATAGTTATGGATGTATGTGTAGGGGGTGGTAAGCATATTAGAATATGAGGATCAAACTAGGGGGTAAAGGAGGGAAAGGAGGTAATACAGAAAGGACAACTAATACTAAGGGCTATCTGAGGGTCATACGGAAACCTAAAACAGTAGAAATTACACATACACACACACACACACACAAACACACACACAAATATAATTTCATATATAGGGACCTAAATGAAACTGCCAAGTAACAGGGTAGAGAGAGCCCAAACTGGACATATCTCTTCATTTAACGAAGCTTCCAGTACTGGGAATAGATTACACCTAATCAAGTTCTTGTCTAAAGGGGTCCCATGAGAACCCCCAAACAACTCAAATGGCTCCCCACAAACTGACAGTAAGGCTCTATTGCTGAAGACAAAAACTACACAACAACTCACGGAACAAAAAGAAGTCAAGTTGGTACCAGTTTACCAAAGGAGAAAAGTAAACACCAACCCAGCAACAAAACCTTCTATCTAAAAGAAAGAGTGATCTATGAGACAGGTTGGTGCAATAGTGGCACAAAGCGTGTTGTAGTAACCAATCAATATCTGATTTGAGTTAAGGCCCACTCCATGAGATGGAACCCAGACCCAGCACTGCCAAGAACCTGTGATTATATAGACCACGGTCCCAGGAAGAAACCATTACTACTATTCTGCTAAACGAATGCAGTGATATAAAATGATTCCTAAAGACATTATGCTATACCCACAGATCAGTGTCTTCATCAATCATCAGAGAATCTTCCTCCTATAGCAGATGGGGATACAGAGACCCACACTCAGACAACACCAGAGTGAGAGACCTTGGAACACAAGGTCCTAAAGGAGATGCCTTCATCAAATCCCTCCCCTCAGCGCTCAGCAAATCCTGTGCAATAGGAAGCAGAAAGAGCATAGGAGCTGGGGCTTGGGGGATGGAGGTTTGGGAGGTGGAGAACAACAAAAGGATCCAACAGGGTTGGACCACACTTGAACTCACAGCAACTGTGACAACGTGCTCAGGGCCTGCCTGGGTCTACTCCAGATGGGGCCCTGGAGCTGAAAGGAAATGTGATTCCATGCACCCCTCCCTAATCCGGAAGGTAACCACTTGAAAAAGTATTTTCCGAAACAGGCTCACTGGAGAAGCTCACCACTCTTAAGGGTAGGCCCCCTGCCCAGCAGTAGATGTCCAATGAACAAACTGAACTCAAAGGTGTTTTTGGAGGTTCTTTGTTTCATAATGTTAAATCAGGGTGGGTTTTGTTTGCTTGCTTTTTTAGTATTTTTTTTCCTACTTTACAGGCCCTTTGCATATATAATATGGTTACAAGTTTTGGGTTTTTATTAGATTCTTGAGTATGTGAATGTGTGTGTCTCTGCATCCATAGGCATTTTTGGTGCTTTTTCCTTTGCTTCTTTTTCTTTTTCAGTTGTTCTGCCGTTACAATTTGTTTGGCTTTGATTTGCCTTTTAATATTGCATAGATGCTTGCTTGCTTTCTAAAGAGAGATAGAGCATAGATCAGAATAGGAGGGGATGTGGGGAAAACTGAGAGGAATAGAGGAAGGCGAAACCATAATATATGAAAAAATTTATTTTCATTAAAAGAAAAAAGTTGCATATACTCAGTATAAAAAAAAAAAAGGAGTAGGAGACAGGGGAAGGTCAGGCCACATGGGTCACCATAGTTCCAGAAAAGGTGGGATGCTTCCTTAAGCAATCATTCATGTAAGCTTGTCAGAGTGTTATGCACTCTGCAGACAGCTTCTTCCTGTATGTAAATCTGTCTCCTTAGTGCACTCCCCAGGGAGCAGTAGAGCTCACCCAGCCTGCTTTGTCTACCTAATGAGCAGATGTGCACTTTGCTTTGGATGACAAAGTGTAAGCAGGGGTGAGCTCAGCACCTGGAGTCCAGGAAGCAAAGCATGACAAAGGACCTCTGTAGCACTCAAGGATGCAATCACAGCATCTGGAAGCCGAGGCAGGAACATGGCCTCTTACTGATGCTTAGGGTAGGATACAGAGTGTGGTCTATGTCGGCCTAGACTGAAACAGGCACGATCCTGTCACAAGCAAACAAGTACAAAATAACTCAACAAGCAATTATCCGTAGGAGGAGAAATGAGTACAGTCTGAAATTGCACCAGCGTTGTGAAGTGCTCTGACCTTTCGGAGGGACTTTTTTTTCTACAATTTTCTAAGTATCTGGGTCAAGAAACAAGCCTTGGGGAATACTTTTTCTTTTGAAAGGTTTCCTAAGTTGCTCCATACAAAAGGTCTCTGTAAAATTCTCTGTGGTAGACTGGATTGATGTTATGTACTCTTTTCCCTCCCCCATCACATGCTTGCTAGGCAGTGCCTGCTGTCTACACTAGTATAGGTGTCTGCACACAGTGCCTGCTGTCTACACTACTACAGGTGCGGGCACACGGTGCCTGCTGTCTACACTAGTACAGGGTATTTGTTTCTGTGGCTGTGATAAAATATTCTAACACAAAACTGAAGGGAGAAAAAGTTTGCTTTGGCTCACAGTTCTAGGTGACAGTCCATTTCCAGGAAGTCACAGTGGCAGGAGGCAGATGGCCATCTTGCATCCATAGTCCCGGAGCAGAAAGTACTGTATGGATGCGTTCCTCTTTTTCATTCAGTCCAGAGCCCACCCCTTAAAATCGTGCTGCCCACATACAGAGTGTGTCTTCCCAGAAACTTAATTAAATGGGGCACAGGTCAACCTAATCCCACACTGGGACTTCCTTCCCAGACAATTGTAGATTTTGCTAAACTGACAACCAACATTAACCAGCGCACAAAAGGGTACTTCCTCATCCCCACCTGATCAGTCATGTGATGTCTGACCTGCAGCTTAGACTGTGACACAGAACCCTATGATATCTGGTGAGACTCGGGGTGGCTGCTGTTCCTTCTTCAGTTTGAGGACAAAGAGAAAGGACATGGGGAACAGACCTGGGACTCAGCACTGCCAAACTCAGCAGACAGCAGCCAAACCGCAGTCGACCTGCAGGCTGGTCAGCGTGACATAAATACTTGTGAGTCTAAAGCCACTGAGGTTTGGAAGCTGTGGTAAAGGATTTGTAGAGCCCAAAGTCCAATATGACTTCAGAAACACCCTGACCCACATATGGACTTTCATCAGAAAGACCAAAACTCAGGAGAACATAACTGTGTTTATAGGGAGGTCTAGCCAGTCCTGGGATATCAGAACCCACCAAGAGAAGTAGCCACATGGCATCAGCAGTCAAGGATGGTCCTTTTCTTCCAGTTGTTTTATCCCATATCCAATTTGCATGGATATAGAATATTCACTAAGAAGACATCTGCTGATACCCTGTATAGCCTGAGATATTCATTTGAAGACTTTTATATTCCTTGATGTTAGGAGCTGAATAGAATCACCCCCCAAAACCACAGATTGAACTCAGAATCTCCAGTTCCTCATCCTGGGGCTTTTTTTGGAAAGTGGGCCACTGAAGATGCAATTCGTTAAGATGAGGTCATAATCAGTGTGTGGAGTCCTAATCAATACAGTGGCTTTCTTATAAATGACCATGCATTAATACACATGGAGAGAATGCTAGGTCAAGAAAGAGGCAGAGCTTAGAGTATGTGGCTATGAGCCAAGGACTAGCAAGGACCACCAGCAAGTTACCCGAAGTAGAAGAGGCAAAGAGGGATCCCTCTGCAGAAGAAATGTATCTTTGCTGATAAGCAGATTGGAAGACATCTGCCTTTGGAACTGTGAGAAAACATGTTTCTATGTTTTTTAGATACTTTATTTTATGTGTACTGAGTGTTTTGCCTGCATGTGTACAACATTCTTTCCCGGTGTCCTCAGAGGCCAGAAGAGAGTGTCAGATCTTCTAGAACTGGAATTATAGTTTTGAGCCTCCATAGAGTATTGGGACTTAAACCCGGGTTCTCTGCAAGAACAACAAGTGGTTAAACACTGCGTCCCAATTTCTGCCATTTTAAGCCACCGTATTTATAGTATTTATAGTACATTGCCATGACAAGCCTAACATGAAAATATACTGTTCTTAAATCACTTTTCTATATTACAGTGTTCCTATTGGAAAAACTTTACTTTCCACCAGGACTAGTGTGCCACAGCCTCTCATCATTTAAAGGACATATATGAGAATGCCATGCAGGGACCTGCCAAAGACTATGTTGAATAACAGTAGATATTCATCCAGTCAATACCAGTTACCAGTAGATAACTGCATAAGAAATGACCTGATAATCAATAAAATATTTTAACATAAAACAGAATTGACTGTATTCTTAGAATACGTGTGTATTATGTATACACACACATCATACTTCAGCAATTCTCAGGGAAGAAAAATCACACTGCTTAGGTTTCTCAGGGCACTCTTGCTCGACCTGTGTCCTTTTCTACTTCACTCCTCTGTATTCTTTACAACCCAACTTTGAATCCTGAAAAGGCATGGGATGTGCCTATCCTGTACAGGATAAGATAGGTCTGCACAGTCGGGTGGTTTGACTGATAATGGTCCCCTTAGGTTCAAATATTTGAAAGCTTGGTCCCACTTGGTGGAACTGTTTGGGAAGGATAAGGGGTTGGGTCTCATTGGAGGAGCTGGGTCACTGGAGGTCGCTGGAGGAGCAGTTCCCAGTTAGCTCTCTCTGCCTCCTGCCTGTGGATCAGGTTGCAAGCTCTCAGCTACTGCTACCATGCTACCCACCGTCATGACAGTGAACTCGAACCCTCTGGAACAATAAGCCTCAGGAAACTTTTTGATAATCTGCCTTGGTCATGGTATCTCTTCAAAACAATAGAAAAGTGAGACATACAGGAACATGCATCACAGCTCCTAGCTGAAATAGGACACAGGATTTAAAAAAATACTTTAATAACTGAAATGTGAATGGGGGTAGGTTTGCACACGTGAGGCAGGTACCTGAGGACACCATAAAAGGCTGTCGGATAACCTGGAACTGGAGTTACAGTTAGGGGTGAGCAGCCTGACATGGCTGCTGGGAACCCAACTTAGGTCCCTGAGTCATCTCTCCAGGCCCAAATTGATTCTGACTTACTGTTAAATAACGAAAGCAACCTTAGGTAACAGAACAGTAGTTCTTGTCTTTATTCAGATCTCTACTTTAAAAAAAATCATATCCCATATCACTAGAAAAATCTGACCTTAAAATCCTATTTTTGATGACAACAATAAAAACCATGTCTTGGGCACTAAGAGATATAACTTATAGGACATATAAAATAGAAACCATAATGATAAAGACATTCTAACTTTTATTCTCAAAGCTGATGGGGTGTGTGAATCCCATTTTAGAACCACTGGTCTAGACTTTAAAAGCAGTTATAGAAATCTTTTCCTGGGATTTTTGTCCTTTCCAGGAAATATAAGGTCTATAAACTTCTAATAAATCTGCAAACCTTAAATACATCCTCTGACAGGTTCATGAAAATACACCAAACAAGTACTATTTTATGGATGATAACAAGCAGAGTTAATCAGAACATTACTGAACTCCTACTCCACGTGTACTACCAACCGTGGCATCCTCTGAAACAGAACACTTTGGGTTTTAGATTTTTGGAAGGAAAATATAGAATTAGATTTTCAAGCTAATACTCTATGATTAAGAGACTCAAAATATATACTAATCTAATCTTAAAATACAGGAATACAAGAAGCATATACAAAGGAGATGAATGAACCCAAAACTTATCAATCATTCTTAAGGAGGTCAGTCACACAGCAATAGCCTATGTTCTTGTGCACCATAAACATGTGGGCAATGCTGTGTTGAAAAGGCCACAGAGCAATAAAAGACGCAGTCCCTGTGATTTTACGGTAGGGACAACTAGGCAATATGGCACGCCAGCATTTAGTTCCCTTAGAACGGGTGGCTTCGACAGTGCTTGTCAAATATTAGCCAGATGCGGACGGCTGGAAAAGTGTGTAAGAAAGTTTCAGCTAGGAAAGGGAAGAGAAGGCTTGCAGGCAGGAATCCCTCTCCTATATGAGGGACTGCAGACGAATGTGGGTGGGAGCGGCCAGCAGCTCTGAAGCTGTGAAACTCCAAACCCGGGCAAGTGTGGCACCTTATCACCTCTTCAGTAGTCACCGAGCTAAGTTCTGAAGAAGTCACCCCCCACTAACACCACATACATCTTTTCACTTGTTCTATTTTTCAAGAGAGGTCAGGGACGAGCTCACTGGTCTATTAGAATTGGCTTTGGGGTCCATCACCAGAACAACATCAACAACACACCCACACACACCCATACACACCACAAACTTGAAACAGATCTATATACAAACCAAAAAAGTTAAATGCAAGAAAATAGCAGCAGATGATGTGTGGGTGAAGTCACCGAGGAAGTGAAATTACAGTAGGTTGGAAAGGAAGGAAAGTAAAATACGCCAAAGTGAATATACAATCTGTACAGACAAGGCAGGAACACAAAAAGAAATTCTAAGGTATACAATTTGTAATATTAGATAATCATTGTAAAATATGAACAAGCAAAATGTGGGGAAAAGAAAACAAGTCACCCATGCTCTCATCAAATGGAAAAAAAAGCTTCAACATTTTATCATGTGTTTGGCCTTTCTTCTATGTAAACATACCTTAACATCAAGTTAGGATCCCTTCTCTTGACAACTCTCCATCCCTACACATGCCTCCCAGAGAAACTGGACTCACCACTGAACACACAATCCGATACCTTTAAAGTGGCTAAATATTGTTCAAAACCATTGTTTTAATGACTATGTATACATGCACTGTCATTTTTAAGATGGTTTCACTGTTGGAATTGACTCAAATTTTCATAATAATGCTCATGACGACAGCTAAGAGAATTGCTTACTTTGCATCAGGCAAATTTCCAAGTACTTTATATAAATTATCTAATGTTCGGGATGATGTAGGAGGGCTAGATACTATTATTATCCTCATTTGACAGATGATGACTGAGAAATCAACCTGCTTAAGTTCACTCGGGTGACAGATAGCAGGGTGACCCTGTAAGTCACTTGCAGCAGCATCGCGTTCTTGCCTGTCTACTCTGTCACTTGCCTCATTACTTCCTTGGTGTATATTCAGAATCACTGGGTCTGAGGAATTGTAGGGCTAGACTGTCTTCCTCCTAATGGAGAGCAACATGTCCTCTGACTCCTTGTGATATGAAACAGTTTCTCCTTTGTCAGCATTGTTCCCTGACTTTCATAACCTGGCTACAACAAACTCTATCTTTTTGATGCACTCGAGCCAATGGTTGTTCACGTCTTAGCTGTTTTAAGTTCCTAGTTTGTGAATTTTCCATTTCTCTTCCTAACTAGATTTTTTTTTAAGTTAAGGACTATTAAATGGAACATACTTTGGAATGCGACTCAAACCATCAAAGAATACTGCTAGGTCGCTATTTCAGTGGGGCTTAATAGATGGGGAAATCATCCCAGCTCAGCTGTAAATATCCAAGAACACAGAGCTAAGCAGGTCCCTCCCAACTGATAGAGCAATGGTCTAAACTGTGATTTCCACCATGCAGTAGAGGCTACATAATACTCTATAAGAGTGGTCCCTGGTGCCTGGAGCCCTCTCAGTTCCTTCTATCAACACATTTGGGAAAAGAAATCTATAATCCTGATGTTTGCAAGGTGACGTCAGCATGACAGAGGGAAAGGGACCTGGAGAGGACAGAACTTGGAGAAGTCTCCTGAATTCGTCCTGAACAGCAAGACACGGGAATTTGTTTGCAATAATAATCGACCAGCCAGAAATTTCACACAAATAGGGCTAACCTCTGTGAAAGACTGTTGTTAACAGGTCATGAAAGCCAACACTCCATACAAGGTACTTTGTAATAAACTGAGTGCCTGGCACATCCTCCGGGTTAGAATTTAAAATGTCTTACTCACACAATAAGTAATTTTTCAGGATGGGCTTTTTTTCTGGATTGCTCATGTCATCTACTGAGGGCAAAGTTGAATGCTTTCAACTTCTAACGGGTGCTTTTCTTCTTGTGAAGCCCCCAATTCACCCTCTTTAAGTACCAATCACAGAGAAAAGTCTAGTATTGGAGGCACACAAGAGACTCGCCCAAATAAGAATCCTTATGAATACAAAGATTACTTTAAAAGAGCATTGACACAATATCTGGTGAAGTTATTACATTAATCCAGGATTGCTAGAAATGATAATGACATGTATTCGATGGAGTTCAGATGTGTTGGGAAGACAAAGGGATGGACGGTTAATACTTTAACTTTGATTTGTGTTGCTGACCAGTCCCACTTGTTAATCAAAACCAGTTCACTTTGAAAAGGACAGTTTTCCTACTTAAGGAAAATGCCTAATCTGCTAATTCTCCAGACAGAGCCCTATGATGGCCATTACAGCTCCACACGTTTAGATAATCTCAACTAAGAAAGGCCTCCGGAGTCGACACCTGAACTGTGTGGCTTGCTCACAAAAATGAAGACTGGTTGTTTTTTGTTGGTGGAGGTCATTTGTTTTGTTTTGTCACAGTTTTACTAGGTAGCTCTGGCTGTTCTGGAGCTTACTATACAGATCGGGCTGGCCTCCAACTCACGGAGATCCATCTACCTGACTCTGACTCCTGAGTGCTGGGGTTAGAGGTGTGCACCACCAGAATCAGCTAAGAGAGACTGTGTTTTCTAAGGGAACAGGACAGCAAGGAGAAGCATGCATGTACATGAAGTGACAACCATTTTTATTTTACTAAAACAACATTCCTAATTTGGAGCCAATAAATCAAATAGCATTTGTGGTACACAATGACACTGGATTTTTGTCTTACTTTTTAAAAGGTTCAGTCACCAAAGGAAGGGCGCTTATCTAAGAATGCCTGTGGGTCAAATAGCATCAAGGAGGGAGGGGCAGGAGATGAAGTTTTCAGAGCCCAAAAGAGCAAGCTAAAAGAAGCATGCATTGCAGGGACCGTGTACAAAGTCTGAAGAGGGAACTTTAGCAGTAAGGCTAGTGGAGACACAAATGGAAATAGAATGTCAGATCAGGTGGTGGGAACAGGATGAGTTAGAGAAATAGTAGAGAGAAAATGAGTAGGCTTTCTGTTCACACTTCTATATGATTAAGAAAAAACTCTCCCTGCAGGATTTTCAACCACAATCTCCCTGGCTACCCATGGACAGGAAAGCAGAGTCTGGGAATGAGAGGAAACGTTCAGTGCACACCTTGCAAGCCATTGGAAGCTATTATTTAGTCTAAAAAAAAAAAAACTGCTTCTAAAAAGAATTGAAGGTAATTAAAGGAGATGTGTCTATTTGAAAACCTTCCTCTAACTTCATGCTACATGTCAAGTTGCACTTGAATTAAGACGGTTTTTAAGCCAGAGTCCAGGTTTCCAGCTATGAAAGAGGAGGGACCATTCCTATGTGAGCCTGAGATACAAACACATCAATCATTGTATCACACAGTGGTAAATAACGACTGACCTGGTTTAACCTAGCTGTCATGACTCCACAATGGGAAGAGTCTGGCCAGTTCACTCAGGGAACTCACTCATTGAAACACGATGGCAAATTGAAGGCACTGAGAAGAATGACCGCGGTGACCGCGGTGACGTATTAGAACAAGGCTAAGTCACACAGCCTGGGGACACGGAAGTGAGACTGGCCAGCGCAATGACCGTTCAGCTAGTTCAGCTATAGAGAACATTTTCTCTGACCTAAAGCAAGCTATGAGGTGGATGTTCCAGAAGGAAGTGAGCTAAGTAGAAAGGTGTCACCAACTCCCAACAGCCACGGATGTGCAACAGTTCAAAAAGAAGTAGAACTTGACTTTACAAAAGTGGGATTTAGTTTTATAAATCTGCATGATACTGTTTCCCGTTTGTCTGTAAACACAAGCACCAATGTATCAAAATTTTAATACTTGCTCAAAACTCATCTAATGCATCCCATCTGAAATGGGTTCATCAGAAACACCCTGTGTCCAGAGGTCAACTATGCAATGCCTTCATTTATTTGGCTTCATGTTTTGTATTTATTTCTTGTTCCATTAAGGATGAGTCATCTAAAATAAAGCAATTCAATGAAATAGGAGAACTATAATTAGATAATGATCAAATTCAAGAGAAACAGGGTAAAACAGAAGCTGCACAAGGGGGACTTAGAACACTAATACTAATAACACGTTTTTTTTCACACCATTATTACAATTTGAGTTGTACATCTGACTTGAATTCCTAGTCAACAAGATGGAAATAGAGACATCTATCTGGTTCTCTCTTTGAGTAATGGAAATAGAGTCACACATAGTGGCTGTTCAGGGGAGGGATGGCTTGGCTTTGGCACCTAGGGACCAATAGAATTTCTTGCAGGGACTTTAAAGAGGAGCGGTATAGGGACGCTTCCTCTAATCCCACCTATGAAGTGATCTACCAGCAGCTTTTTTCCCCACTGTCTGCTCAGAGAATCTTTCACAGTGCACACAACGGAGGGATGTCAAGCATGCTGAACAAGGAAACCAAGGCACACAGTTTAGAAAGCTCCAGCTAGACTGTTCTAGACAAGAGGAAGACTGTAGATGGCAAGGCATTTGTTCAATTGAAACAGCTTTTAATCCATCAGTCTTATCACTTTTTTGTTATTGTTTTTTTGAGACGGAGTTTCTCTCTGTAGGCCTGGCTGTTCTAAAACTTGCTCTGTAAACCAGGTTGGCCTTGAATCTCTGCCTCCTGAGAGCTTGAATTAGAGGCATGTACCACCACCTGGCCGATCTTATTAAAATTAAATACAATATATATTCTCTTGTGTGTGCAGAATACACAAATTCATTTCATGTACCTAGTGAGAGGACAAACACAATTTTTTTCTTCAACCATACATTTCCTGTATTTGAAATTCAAGATTACACAAATTTACTTCTGTATATTTTCCCACAATCCTAACAATTTTGATTCTAGTATATGTGAATTGAGAGGATTCTGTCTAATGTAAAAGAAAATTATGGGAGAGATTAAAAAACTACACATTTAACAAAGAACAGACGGGTTTCATAAAGGCTGGCAGGAGCCTGGTATAATAGCTCACACCTTTAATCCCAGCTCTCGGAGGCAGAGGCAGAAGGATCTCTGTGAGCTTGACACCAGCCTGGTTTACAAAGAGAGTTCCAGGACAGCCAAAGCTTTTATACAGAGAAACCCTGTCTTGAAAAAACCTCAAAAACAAACAACTAAATAAAATGACAGCGGGAATAAAATACAGAAAGATAAAATGCAGAAACCTAAGCTTGGTATTGCATTACTGTGGTGCTGCACATGGGAGGCAGGGTTGCAGTTGGCTCTTGACATCATGTCGTGGAGATACAACATAAGGAAAAGTTTCTTATTTGGTTGACTAATTCCAGAGCATAAAGTTACAGCACATTGTGAAAGTGTTCAAATTCTACTTGTTAAACGAACAGAATAACTGGTGAGGTGGGGCAGGGGCAGCTAGAGAAATAGCTCAGTGGTTAAGAGCAAGGGCAGAGGACCAGAGTTTGATTCCAAACATCTACATAGTGGCTCACCCTGCTAACGCCAGTCTCAGGAGATCTGATGCCCCCTTCTGCCCTCTGCAGTTACTGCACGCACATGGTGCATAGACACATCTGCAGGTGCACAGACACCCCACACTTATAAAAATATAACAATTTTAAAAGAAGCAAAAGGTTCAGTGCAACCACCGGTTCTTTTAAAAAGTATCAGGTTGGCAAGAAAGAAAAATGCAAATGAATTGTGCAATACCCTTTGATTATAAGTAAGACTCTAAAAATGCTTTTATCTTTATTGGGAATGGGAACCTGCTTTGCTTTCATTAACTATAACCATTGGTTTGTTCACAGCTCTCTTTCCATGATTTCCCCAGTTTTCCTGCTTTTTATCTAAAAGGTTTCCTTTACCCATATTTGAAACAATCCAACTAGATTAGAGAAGAAACAGTAATATACTATGCTTCACCTTATTTACCAGCTAAGGATTCTGGGTAATATTACGGCTAGTGAGGAAGGGAGAGACACACAAAAATCAGAAGATATTCTCTGCCAGACAAATGCACAAAGGAGAGAACTAAACAAGTTAATAACAGCTCACTAAATTTCTGTGACAGGAAAGAAAGACAAATCAAAACTTTAATCATGTAAAAGTAAACAGAAGGTGATAGAGCTGTCCTTGCATCCAGTTTGATCCTTTCTGCGATTTTTTCCCCTCTTTTTCCCCTAAAATAATATTTTGAAACAGAAAAGGCACTGGATCTTCCAAATAGCTCATTTTTAAGAGGAAAATAGATAAAATGTCATTTCTAGGGCTGAGGACGTAGCTCAAACAAGATCAGCCTAACACAGTGAAAGCCTTGGGCCTTAGCCTCACAAGAAAAACAAATTGAGTCTGTATCTATATAATATATGCGAGGTCACTTTGCAACCATAGACTCTTCAGTGTTTTGTTTTCACTTTAGTTTAATGAAAACATATTAAAAATAAACCACAGTTTAACTCTAAAACAAGCCGTTACTTATTAACCAGATCACTGCTCCTTCTGGAATAACTTAAGAATATTTTTAAACATGAACTCTGCTTTCTAAATTGTTTTTGAAAGTATCATTGAAAGAGAATCGATTGCTATAATACTGGAAAATGGGCACAGAATGAATCTAAATGGAGAACAATTGCCTTCCTTGCTGCTGAGGCCAGAAATGTCAATGAAAAATACCAAGTTTGCCCATTTATAGAAAGAAGCGATTTTTTAAAATACAATTAATTGCACTAGCAACAAAACAAAACATACTATCATTTTAAATGGGCGGGATTTTATACATACATATAGTGAAATGCAAGTTTATTCATTCAACAAATAACAACAAACAGTTAAAAGGCATTCGAAGAAGAAGAATTACAGAATGGGAGAAATAAAAGAAGATTCTGTCCTCTTGGTATTAGTATTTATTTTGTTCACCAAAATCTCTAGTCCAAAATCGTGCCTATAAAATTGGGAGTTTACGATGATACATTTTTCAAAAATTCTAAACCTTGTTGTCTAGTGTAAAATGAAAATCGGCAGCCTAAGAGGAAATAATATTGCTAATAGCCCTAATGTATGGATTTTACTTATAGAACAAAAGGGGGGGAAAGACTCAATCAGTTTCTCAGAAAGGCAAAGGTCAGCTCTGATTTGGAAGTGAGGCGGCTGGAGACAAGACTGCCTCTGCTGGTTGACAAGCGCATCTTTCAGTCTCAACTCCGACACCTGTATCCATCCAACTTGCACCTCTCAAACCTCATAGCTTCCCTTCTGGCTTATCCTCTGATTAGACGCCGGCCTCTTCCATCACCTAAGTAATCTGACTCCTAGAAGGATTTTCCTAAAACTGGCACCTAAAATAAAGTTTTTGCACCACTGATTTCATATACCACTCGGCCAGTGGTAAAACACACAAACAGCCACAACCACTCCAAAATACCTCTAAAACAACATCTACATTTTAGCTAAAGAGATAGCTGATCCATGCTCTTTTAAAATGCAATGACATAGTCTACTTGAGCTAGTGAAAAAGGCAATGGTCTCCTCCCTGAAGAAGCCCCGCGCCAACCTGTCCTTCCAAGCACTCCCACCCCCACCGAGGGGTCCCCCGGAATGTTGGCGGGAAGGGTCCAGCGCCCCTACGCCCCAGCTGGGCCTCGAACGTTCCAGCAGAGGGTTTCAGGTCCCCTGGGGGCTGCGCCCAACGCCATTAGCACACCTCGGAGCGCTAGCAGCCCAGGAGGAAGGCAAGTTTGGCGTCTGCTGACCGCGGCTCCCGGTTCTCCCGGGCCGCAGCATCAGCAGCGGGTGGCCTTCAAGGCCGGGCCCCGCCTCGGCCACCTACCTACTGGGCGGGGGCGCGGGCTCCGCGGGTCGGGGCGAAGTGATTCGGGCGCACGCATTTCTGGGAGCGGTGGCCTCTGCCGCTGGGCGCGGGGGAGCGCATCCTCCGGGGTGGGAGGAGGAAGGGGACAGGGAGTGGGGGTAGGATCGGACGCCGAAGAGGAGCGAAGCGAGGCGGCAAGAACGGCGGGGTGCGCTCCTGCGGGGTCCCCAAGTCCAGATCTGCCCCGAGCAGCCGCCACCGGGATGCTCGAGGCCTCGCCCAGGTGCCTGCTGCGGCGCCCACAGTCAGGGCACCGGCCGCGCTCCAGGCGGAAGGCGGGGAGCTGCGGTGGCGCGACGCCCGCCCGGTGCCCGCCTCTAGCTCCGCCCGACCTGGGGCGCGCGCTGCGCTCGTCCGCTGCGGCGGGGGCCCGAGAGCTCGGCGGCCCGGCTTAGCGGTTCGGGAGGCAGCCGCGGCATCTTGCCTGCCCGGTGCGACCTCGGAGCCGCAGGCTGAAGAGCCCGGGGGTGGCGCGAGTCCCCCAACACCCGGCCCAGCGGCTCCGCCCCGGAGAGCTGCGCGCGCGGCCTCGGCAGGCCTCGGCCCTTTGTGACGCTGCCCCGGGCGACTGTCAGGCCATCTGTATACCGGGAACCGTCCGCTTACCTGGCCCTTAATGGCATGCCTTCTAACTGGCTACGGTTTGGATCTTGGAGGGAAATGAAGCTTAGGGGCACAGCTGGTGTTGGGGCGCCTGCTAAAATGTTAAGGTCCCTTTACTTTCCCTTCCAGGTCCAGGACCACAGGCCACCATAAATTCAACCTTCTGTCTTTTCCGGCCTTGACTTTGGCAACGGGGCCCACCATCTCCTTCCTCTCCCGTCCCCTGTTCAACATCCAGTAAGCTGCCAAATTGCAATCATTATAGCCAAAGCAATGAAGCAATTGGGCGGTCCAGTCGACTCTTGGCTGGAGACTGGAGAGAAGATCGGTGGGAAGGTTTTTGCATCAACCCCGGGCCCTGTGCCTGAGAGTTCCCCCTGGTATTGGATGCTGCTCCCTTTACAGTCCCGTGACGACCACTGCAAGATGACTCGGAGGATCCGGCTGCGAAGATCACTCTTAAATACATCAAGGAATATATATTTATATATAATCAGTAGCCTGCAGCTGGTCTGATAAGATCGGTGTGTCCGAAGCCACCCACACATACAGCACCCAGGGCCTCCCCTGGTTGCCGCTGCTGTTTGGTGCTACCAGTCTGGAGGGCAGAGCAAAGTACTGAAGAGTAGTGACTTTGGGATTTCAGCTGCAGGTGATGTTTTTATAGTCCTGTAAATATGGAATCATCTCCTGGTTTGCACTGACAGTCAGTAGATGTCGGGTTTACATCTTTATGATCTGAGGAGGAGAGACTGCTCCTTTTTCTTTAGACATCTTTTTGTTAAATGACTTAGCCTTTAGCAAGGGGGAAAAATTGTTCCTAAAATATAAAAAGATGATTCTATTTGGATCAAAAGAAAAACATGTCTTGGGGTCTCTACAAGTTTAGTGGTGGTCTCACAGTTCTTTGATAACATGCTTTTATAATTTTGAAGTCTAAGCTTAGTTTTAAAAAGTTTGAGAACACACACACACACTGACATAGTCCTGTAATCCCAGTTCTTGGAGTGGGGGGGGGAATGAGTTAGGAAGATTAAAAAAAATTTAAGGTCAACTTAAACTACTAGCCTAGGCTATATTTCTGTTCCAAAGAGTAAAATAAAAATTTAAAAAGAAAGGAAAAACAGCATGTCAAGTCCAAGTTGTGATAAGACAGCTGGAGGGGGAGTTAGCATCTTGGAGGTCAGATGGAGCAGTGCAGTGGCTGAACTTGTTGTCCTGTGTAGGAAGGGAGGCCCGTGGCTCAGCCCTGTTCTGAGACTGGTTGATCTAAAAACCCATGCAAGTGAGAGATATAATAGTCCTTCTATTCTGGCCCAATTCAGAATGACCTGATTGCAGGATGCAGACATACAGAGGGATGCTATGAGAGATGATGTGGAATCACTTGGGACAACTGCTTTGCAGTTTGCTTAACAAAGTGTCTAAACCTTGAGTGCAGTTTCTGCAGAAAATGGTCACTGAGCCACAGTTACTGCCCCACTGTTTTAACCCCAACTAGCCCCCCTTTATGTCTATGAACCCTAGGTACTGTTGAGGGATAAAATAAGCCTTAATTTTTTTTTCTCTTTGGCAAAAGTATAACTGAGAACGTGTTTGAAGTGGCGGCTATTGCTGAAGAAGTGTTCCTCAGCCTTTCAAAGGCACGGCAAATAATGTCACTATCTTCATTAGCTCCCTGGGATTACATGATGGATCGCATGATTATCATAGCTTGTCACTACAGTGAACGCCTGAATAGAATAAGGAGTTGAGCTTCCATGGTTGGGGAGGAGGGTGTGCTTTTAATTTAAAGATCCTTCACTCACTCTATTTCATTACCAAGTATTAAGTGATTCATCTGAGTCTTGTCTTCACAAAGAAATCAAAATTAACATCCTCTTCATCCGTGTTAGCCAGTGTGGTACCCAGCAGCCCCTGTGGTCATTTAAATGTAATAGAATACAGTTAAGTTAGGATTATCCAGACTATTAATCATACTTTAAGCTCTAAGGAGCCAGCTAAAGCTCGTGGCTGCCTTTTGGACAACACAGGCCATAGCATTTCCTTATTATAGGAAATTCTTCTGGAATCCTTGTCAAATGCCAGTGGGTAGATAAGAGTTTCACAAAAGAATTGGGGTAATCTGAGTACACCTAGGTCAAACACCATTAGAATATACACTTAAGGCTGTGATAATTCTGAAGAGTTCACGGTTTGCCTTTGGACTACAGCTCCAACATGGGCTGGCCTTGGATAAATGACTCTCTGATGCTTTTGTCTTCAAAAGGGGGATGGTCGCATCACCAGCTTCATAGGGTATATATAGATATAGTTCATGAAGGGTAGGTAGAATGTGTAATCACTAGAAGTTAGATATTTCTGTAGCAGCATTGTTAGTGTCATAAAGGTTTTCTTTCCAAAAATTATATCTCTGAACTGGACACTGTGACCCATTTCTATAATCCCAGAATTTAAAGAGGTAGAAATGGGGGGGGATTCTCAGCTCCAGGCCAGCCTGTACTACATAGTAAAATCCTATCTCCAATAAATAAAGTTAATTAATTAGTAAAATTTAATTTATGAATTAAAATAAAATGGTCTCTGTAGCACCTCTCGTTTTACCTGACTAGTGGGAAGTACTTGGTTAGTGGGGAACAGTTTAGACACTTTAGGGGATGAGGGCTTGGGATAAATATGAGGACAGCCTCTTCTTTCTCTAATAAAGGGAAGCAGCGACAGTGAAGCAATTTAAATACACTTGTCATGTCCTTTTCTGAGACAAATAATCTCTATATATCGATACGCTTATGTAAATAGTTGGGGAGCTCTTTGAGCCTAAAAGGAGAAGAGAGAAGTGAGTCACTTTGCTTGCACTGCCCTACACACACACACACACACACACACACACACACACACACGAATAAAGATTGAATTCTACTCGCTGAAATATTGACACAGATGTATATTTCTATGCAAAGGTGTTTGAGTTGAAATTTGTGCACTGGATGAAAAGTTGAGTCAACTGCCACCTAGAAAGTTCCCTCTTGGAGTGATAGCATTTAGAACTCCCCTCCTATATCTAGCTCAGAGGGAAATGCATGCTCATGGAACAGGTGGTAGGTGACACAGGTGACTTACTGTGGACATCTGTAGGTGGCCCTCCACATCTCAAGAATTTAAAGATCACAATTAACAGGGTTGAAGGCAGTGGCTCATTTTCACAAGCTGGGACCATTGGTCTAATCAACAGACTCTATTGGGTCATGAAGATACCATCTTGATTTTGAGATAATATGAAAGAAGTCAGATGTGGCACCATATACCTGTAATCCCAGCACTGGGGAACCTGAGGCATTAAGGTGTCAAGGGTTCGTATGCTTGTTTTTATGGTTACAGCATGCTCAATTTTATAAGAAACCACCAAACTCTTCTCCAGGGTGCTGTATCATTTTATAGTCTTATCTATAAGTATACATTATGAAAGATAGATGTGAATCTATTGAATAAATGTATTAAAGTAAGTGATACATTTTTTTGCAATGTTGTAATTTCTTGGTTACTTCAACCGCCACCTCAAGTTATGTTGGGGAATATATCAAGGTGTGTTACTTCTGTTTGTGCTGCATTTGTTTAACTCTGTTAGGCCATGATTCTAAAACATCTGATGGTCTAATAAAGAGCTGAATGACCAATCGCAAGGCAATGATAGGTGGGGCTGGCAGATGAAGTATAAATAGAAGGAGAAACAAGGAAGAGGAGCAAGGACAACAAGGAGAGGAGAACACTAGGGGCCAGTCACTCAGCCACACAGCCAGCCATGGAGTAAGAAGGAAAGTAAAATATACAGATAAAAGAAAGATAAAACCCCAGAGGGAAAAGGTAGGCAAGATAATTTAAGAAAAGCTGACTAGCAACAAGTCAAACTAAGGCTGGACATTCATAAGTAATAGTAAGCCTCAGTGTTTGTGATTTATTTGGGAGCTGGGTGGTGGGCCTCCAGTTAAGAGTACTTCCTGTTCTTCCAAAGGACCTGAGTTTGGTTCCCAACATTCAAATCCCTGGCTCACAACTGCCTGAAACTCCAACTCTAGGGAATCCAAAGTCTTCTGGCTTCTGTGGGCACCATCACATATGTGGCCTATATATGTAAGGGTGCCGGCAACTCCTACACATCTGCAGCCGGCTCCTGAGTGGCACAGGTAGCCGTCATCTGTCTTTTGTCTTTAACGCCTTCTGCTTAACATATGTGCATCCCCTATGAGAATTTCACAAGGGCGGCAAAGCCTATGCAAAACTTGGGTGGAAGAAAACCAGAAAACTGTGGTCTTTCTTATTGAGAATTTGAATTTTGCATTGTCCTTTTGGAAGCTTAAGATGTTTGGGTATGGAAATCAACTTGCCACGGTGTAAATTGGAAGCCTAAGGCTAAGGGAAAACTGCTCAGTTCTCAGTCTCTGTCTGCAAAGTGGCTGAGTCCCCCTGCAGCCAGGACAGGCTAGATTCATTCTTAAGATGCCTGAGTCTTCTTTCCATGGCCCCGCGTGAACCTACACCCCCCGCCACATACATAGACTCACATACATTTACAGCACACACACACGTGCACAAATTCTTAAAGTTGGAGTCCTGTGTTGTTCACCTAGGTGCCCTCGGTGCCTTGACACAGTGAGCAAAATGAATGGACTGAGCAAAAAGCTGCCTCAGATTGAAATCAAACTGCTAAGTAAAACTGCCAATAAATCATACCTGCATTTGACTTAATGCCTTGACTTTTCTTCTGGTGTAATAGTTTTTTCCAACCTGAAATTGGCTTACTTGTGAGAAAACTAAGCACTTGGTTATGTTGGTTTAAGATTATTTGATGTTCTAGGAGAACATCAGATATTGAAACGAGTAAGATATTATAAACAGAAGACGTGTTCAATACCATACATTAATCAAAATGATGCTAGGAAAACACTCATATGGTGACTATCTTTAAAATATATTGATAAAAACAGAAAGTAGGTACAGCGTGATACTACTTGGTAAAAATACAAAAGAGATTGTTTAAAGAATAGAAGATATTTTAACCCTCCCTAAGTTACCTTTTAAAGTACATAACATACCTGACTTATGTTTGGCCGGAAAATAACAAAGTACTCTATGTATAGCAAACATGCTAGAGGCCATAGGAACCAGACACAGGGTAAAATACCTTGGATAAACACACAAAACATAGTAAGAACATGTGAGCCCAAAATGATGCATACAAATGAAATAAAGAATAATGAAAGGAAGGGACAGTCTTGACAAAATGATAGTAAAACTAAATGGTCACCATTTTACAAACACTGTAGCAAATAATTGATTCAGAACAATTTTATCAACAGAAGCTAAAAACATAGAAGCATCACACAGTCTCAAAAGATCAATTCCTCTCATTGTAGTTGCTTCTCCCAATATTTATTAATGACGTGTGTCATTACAATAGAGAATTATGTCAGAGACCTTCACCAAGTGATCAAACTTACCATTGTCTCTCCTCCTATTGCTTTAAAAATACCAAAAAACAAAAAACAAAAAAAAAAAAACTAGTGTCCTAAAACATCACATTTGTTAGGGTGCAGCACGACTTCTAATTGGTCTTAACAATAAAAACCAGGAGTCAGCTATGGGGGTGAAAGCTGAAGAATTAGAGAAGCAGAGTGGCCATCCACCAGAGAGTTGTTATCTCTACCCGTGTTCAGACCATGGGGCGGTCCTGTCCTCAGATTGCTATGAGCTCCTGTATCCTCCTGCCTTATACTCCTCTCTCCGGCCAGCCACCTCCCTCCTGTTTCTACCTCCCTCGTGCTGGGATTAAAGGCGTGGGATCCGAAGAGCTGAAATCACCTTTGTGTGAGCTCTGTTTCTCTTTTAGACAGATTCAATCTCACGTGACCCAGGGTGGCCTTGAACTAACAGAGCTGCAGCAGTCGTGTCCACCCACCCCAACCCCCCCATCCCCACCCTCCCAACCCCCCATCCCCACCCTCCCACTCCCCCACCCCCGCCCCCAGTACAGGGATTAAAAGCGTGAGCCATCACTGCCTGACCTCTAGTGGCTTAGCTCTGCACTCTGGTCTTCAGGCAAGCTTTATTTGTTAAAACACAATCACTACATTATAGGGCTGTAGTTCAGGAGTCCAGCGCAGAGCTCACTGGATAGACCAAGGTGTTAGCAAGCCTGCTTTCTTTCCGAACAAAGGCTCGGGGAAGAATTTCTATCCTGTCTTTACCAGGTACTCAGGACAACCTGCCTTCCATGGCACCTGGTGCCTTGGCACAGGCTTACTGAAGCCAGCAATCTCCAGCCTATCACGCAGCTCTGGCACTCCCTCCTTCACTCTTAGAGACACGTGATGATTTGCTCGCCCAGGTGATCCAGGATAATTTTCTTCATCACAAGATGTCAAGTTATTTTGCTTGGTAAGGTGGTGTCCTAGTCAGAGTTACTATTGCTACGATGAACACCATAGTCCACCACTGAAGGAAGTCAAGGCAGGAACCTGGAGGGAGGAGCTGATGCAGAATCCGTGGGAGGGGGGCACTGATTGTTCAGCCTGCTTTCTTATAGAACTCAGGACCACACTCAGGGATATGGTATCAACAATGTGCTAGGCCTTCCCACATCAAGCCCTAATTGAAAACATTCTCTACAGGACTGCCTATAGCTTGATCTTACTACGGAAGCATTCTCTCAGTTGAGGTTTCCTCTTCTCTACCTACTATAGCCCGTGCCAAGTTGACATAAAACTAGTGGTACCGGTAGCATGCTCTGGGGACATGGATGAAATTGTGCTTGCATGCACAACATTGGCAGTAATGAGAAGAGCTGGCACGGTCCACATTCTGAGAAAAAAAAAGTGCTAGAGAAAATGTATCATTTATGATCATTTTCCTGCCAAAAGAAATATCTAGTTTGAGGGATTTTTTTTTCCAAAATAATTGTCCTCCATTATTAAAAAAAATGTTAAAAGATAATTAAAATTTGCAGATTTAAGAAATGATATTTAGTTGTGTCCTGAATTTAAAGAACTATAAAAGATCTATTAGGACAATTGAAACTTTTGATTGTTGATCATATAAAAAGGATTGTATTGAATTTCCTGAGTGTGATCATTTTATTGCTGGTACTTATGAGTTCCCAAATGATAAAGCATTTATTATGACATTGTAATAGCCTCAAGTGACTCAGAAAAAAGTAAAGATGGCAATATTAATAGTGAGATAGCATTATGCGAGTTATAGATAGAACTTAAATATCCATAGAGCTACATTAAAATAGTAAAAAAAAAAGCCCAAAAATATTATTTTGGGTACTCGATAGAACCAATATTATCATTTTTAAAAGGATCAATGTTTAAAAAGTATTGATCCAGTGGTGGTGGTTCATGCCTTTAATCCCAGCACTGGAGAGGCAGAGACAGGAGGATTTCTGTGAGTTCACAGTAAGTCTGGTCTACAAGAGCTAGTTCCAGGACAGGCTCCAAAGCTATAGAGAAACTGTCCCAAAAAGCAAAACAAAACCAAAAAAAAAAAAAGTATCGAGATTTTATTTCTTTAAGCAATGAAAAGCCAATGTGAATTCAACACTTCAACACTAGTATGCTACGTTTCAAGGCCCCGGAGACACTCATGAAAGCCCCTGAAGAGACAGCACAGGTTTAAAGGAAGTGTGTGTGTGTGTGTGTGTGTGTGTGTGTGTGTGTGTGTGTGCGCAAATCCAGTATCTGCTTCCATCGGTTTTGTAGTTTTCAAAAAATAAAATCTCTGGAGAAAATCAGGAGTGATGGCCCAGGCTATTAACTTCTGCTCTTGAGAGGCAAAGATGGGTGGATCTCTGTGAGTTCAAGGCCACTTTGCTATAATTAGATAGTTCCAGGGCTTCCTGGTGCACCTAGTGAGCTCTTGTCCAAAAAGCCACAACAACAAAACAAGAAGACAAGACCCCAAACCCAGCTCTTCGCTCATTGGACAGGTAGTTTCTGGAATTGTGCAGGAGTACGCTAATGCCGTCCAACTGAGAAAAATGAATGCGGTACCATTTGGGAAATAAAACTTGGGTGTGGGTTTCTCTGGGCCCTGTTTTTTACATTGTAATTTTATTTATTTATTTACTTACTTATTTTGGTTTTCCGAGACAGGGTTTCTCTGTAGCTTTGGAGCCTGTCCTAGAACTAGCTCGTGTAGACAGGTTGGCCTGTCTCCGCCTCCCAAGTGCTGCGATTAAAGGTGTGCACCACCACCGCCCAGCTTACACTTCGATTAAACCTATCAGAATTTAAAATAAAATTTTTAAATTGGCATCTGCTTTATCTTTTTGCTCAAACTAGATGCTCAGTTGCATTGGACAGGTTACCCCCTAACACAGAGGTATAGCCATCTGCAAATCTTAGTCTACTGAAATTTCTAGGCCAAGAAAAGGGGTGATGTATTTTTTTTTAATATAAAATACGGTAAAAATTAGCACAAGTCTTTAATCTTAGCTGTCTGGAGCAGAGGCCAGGGGATCTCAGTAAATTTGAGGCCAGTCAGGGCTGCAGCAGTGAGACCTGCCTTTTAAGAAAAGTCTAGAAATGTCTTCAGGAAGTTATTTTATTAATTAATCTTGGCAATTTCCTTTAATCTTCCTATTTGTGTATAGATAGTATCAATGATTTAGTCATTATCTGAAATACTTGCTTAAACAAAAACAAAAAACAAGCAAACAAACAAACAAACAAACAAACAAAAAAAAAAAAAAAACAAGCGTCAATATTGAAGCCCGGCTAGGCTGACTCTGCTTGAGGGATGGATGACAGCTGACTCTCAACGGTGGTTCCTGATGTTGCGGGGAGCAAGTTCTTGGAGGACTCAAGCCTGTCTTGCCTCTTTCCACCTCACGACACAGTGGGGGCTCTTGGTTTACATTACTCTTGGGGTTGTGGATGGAGGCTGGCTATGAAGCTCTTCAATTCTGTTTGCAATTAGAATTCCCTGGCTGTGTTTGGTGTACACTGAAGCGACTGTCCAGATAGGAATCTTTGGAGGAATCTGAGGGTAGCTCACAGCAGGCCTGCCACTCCAGCTCTTGCAGCCTCGTTAACCCGAATCACATACGCCAAATAAGTCATGATCATGTGATACATACATATATATTAATTTACATGTGTGATACGCCCTTTGGTACCGACATTTACACGCTTACAGGCTTTGCGCGACCTTCGAGGGTAAAGCCCTCTCTGCCACAAACATTAGATTTTCTTGGGTGTGTAATGGCACTTAATATTCACGTGATAGGAAAAAAGAAAGGACAGGTACAAATCGAGACAGATATGATTTGAATAAAATGTTGAAGATAGTTAAGTAAACAGTGAAGCAAATGACAAGATCCGGACAAAAGTTTGACAGTAGTTTAGGCGTAGCAATATTTCCATGAAATGCAGGTAGGACGAGAATTTTGTGCAGCAGGCAGAGGGGGATCAGACGTCTGGGGTTCTTAGCAGCTCTTTCCCTCCTAACAACTGTTGCGAGCTCTGCCTGAAAGGTGAAAAACCGCCCTAGTTTCTGGTGCTCATCTTGCAGCAATTAAACTCGTACAGCTAAGAACAAGTGTGCCCTCTACAGCCTGGAAGTACATTTGACACCCTATATGAACCAACTAAATTAACAGAAAGGAAACCTTCAAGCTCCCTGGTGGTCTAGTGGTTAGGATTCGGCGCTCTCACCGCCGCGGCCCGGGTTCGATTCCCGGTCAGGGAAAGCTCTCTTTTCTTCCAGCAACTTTCTATGTATGTCAACAAATGTTACTGTAATTTGACTTTTATTGCTGCATTATTATCGGCAACAAAAATTCTGTTCACCTTACCAATAATTTTAAAGCAATATTTCAAAAATGATGCGTCTACCTAGTTTTATTTTTTTTATTGACAATTAAAAATTGTTAAAGGTCCCTAACTATAAAGGACTTGAAATTTCTTTCTATTTAGTTTATAGATTTGTTCATCTGACTCTAAGATTGTAATTTCCACCCTTTGAAAGTCATTTGGATGTATATACAAGCAGGGATTTTTAGGAAGCCTTTATTTACTCTTGAGTTTGTTTGATTGATAAAATAAGGGTATTATTTTAGGGAGATTTATTCTTATTTTGCATCATGTTTTGGGTCAATTTCGATTTCCTATACACTTGAGAGCACATATTATTTATTTAAAGTGGAGTTGTTCCTATCTTGTTCTCCTTTATAAATTCAAAAAGACCTTTTTGATTAGATTGAATGATGAATTATCTGCTTTTTTAGTTTAATTTTTATTTTTATATTTGCTTATTTGTTTGTTTTTGAGTCTTGGTCTCACCAAGTAACTTTAGCTGTTCTGGAAGTCATTATGTAAACTAGACTGGCCTTGAATTCACAGCAATCCACCCATCTCTGCCTCCCAAGTGCTAGGGTTAAAGTCATGTACCACTGCCAGGCATTTAGTTTATATTACACATATAATATATACCTTATATATTATGTAATTCACTTAATTATTTTACTTAAGTTTTTTCTTTCTAAGAAAATCAGACAAGTGTCATTTTGAATGTAAAAATTTTACCACATTTTCTAGTCACATATGTTACCCTGCACGTTGTGCACCAGGGTTTGGATGAGAATTTTTATAGCTCAGAGCAAACTGGAAACTTGATTTCATCTAAATCGACCAGTTTCGCCTTCCTTTTAGTGGCTCTGTGACAGGTTTGGGAGAGGAAAATGCTGGGTATTTGCTAACAGAAGGACATTTGCTGCTGGGGGTCACAGAGAATATGGCATTTTTTTTTTGTTGTTATTTGTTTGTTTTGTTTTTAGAAAATTTCACTTTACCATGTAATTAAGACAAAAGTGTATTTGTTATCATTATTATCCTCAACAAAATAATGGGTACCATGCCCTTATTATTTGTGATGTATCAAACTTAAGAAGAGCCCTCTCATGAGGTAAAGAAAATAAAAGGGCACTAGCTGAAAATAGAACTTGGATGCTGGTTTCCATGATGAACAGAAAGGCTGGTAATCTACAGATTGCCTGTGAATGGGCATATCATGTAAGGGGGATGCTGTAGAATTGCATTTGTCAGGATTTTCCAGAGAGAAAGAGCCCCTAGAAGGTGATAGATAGACAGATGGATAGATAGATAGATAGATAGATAGATAGATAGATAGATAGATAGATGATAGATAGATAGATAGATGATAGACAGATAGATGATAGACAGATGATAGATAGATAGATAGATAGATAGATAGATAGATAGATAGATAGATAGATGATAGACAGATGATAGACAGATGATAGATAGATGGATGATAGACAGATGGATGATAGACAGATAGATAAAAGATAAAAGGTATCATGTTAATTAGCTTTCTCTTTACTGTGACCAAAACACAACAAGAGGACATAAAAGGGAGAATTCCTTATTTTGACTCTTATTTTCTGATGCATCTATTTTGCTAATGTAGGCATTTCTTACTCCAATTATGCTGACTAATTAATCATCATAGATAGATAGTTGGAGATATAGACACATAGAAGAAACTTAACGTGGGAATTGACTTTGTAACTACAGATATTGAAAAATGCCACAACAGGTTATCTAGAAAGCTAGACAGCCTGGACAACCGTGGCCAGGATCACTTCAGCTCTGGAAGCCTTGCAAGCAGGGAAGCTGGTAGTATAATTCTTAGCTCATGCCTGAAGACTTGAGAACCTGGTATAAATCTTAGAATGGCAGATTCAGGGGTTTTAATTCAGCTCTCCAGTAGCAGAAGAAAAAAAAGAGCATCTCAACTCTTGGACAGAGAAGAGATTGACTTTTTGTTCCATCTAAGACCTCAGGGATTGGATAGCACCACCCTCTTCCTTAACCAGTTAAACTACTCTGTAGGTTACCTCCTGTGGAAGCCCTCCCTCCTCATGACCCTCCAACAGAGCAGGGGCAAGATTGCTTTATTATTACTCTTTATTGCATCCTTATTCTAATACAATTGATACTTGCAATTAACTATTACAGCGACCACAGCTGAATCTGCCATTAAGACAGTTTCACCAGCTGGGTTGTGACAAGGGACACATGCTGGGGCATAGTGTAGGATGAGGTTAGATAGGAACCTGCAGCCAGATTATGGAAGACTTGATGACCTGTTTAAGATTTGCAAATGGAATGCAAACAAACAAGCAAACAAACTCAAAATCTCGGTGTTTGTTAGGCCCAAAAGCAACAGGGTCCAGGAATTAGAAGAATCTTTGCTGACCCAATGCACATCCCACGTGTGCTCTGATGAGTAAATTCAAGGGGGTACATAAATTGATAAGGAGGCTGAAATGCAGGACAGTGGGTAAAGGTGGCATGTCTAGCCTCATCCCTCAGAGCCAATGTGGTGATATTTATTTGTACTGTAACGAATAAAGCTTGCCTGAAGATCAGAGTGCAGAGCTAGCCATAGAGGTCAGGTAGTGGTGGCACATGCCTTTAGCCCAAGCTCTCCAGAGACAGTGGTAGTTCAATCTCTTTGAGTTCAAGGCTACCCCGGGGTGCAAGAGATTAAATCAATAAAAGAGAAACAGAGTTCACACCTTTGTTCACACACCTTTAATCCCAGCACCGGGGAGGTGGAGACAGGAGTGATATGCCTGGGTGGAGAGAGGAATATAAAGCAGAAGGAGACAGGAGCTCAGTGGCATTCAGTCTGAGGATTAGCAGAGACAGCACCACCCTTTGGTCTGAGGTAGAGGTAAGAACTAGTGGCTGGCTGTTCTACTTCTCTGATCTTCAGGCAAGCACAAACACAATATCACCACAGGCCCACATCACCAAACATTGATAGGAAATGTTAAATTAGACTTGAAGGTATGGAAGGGAGTCCTGTGCTTAGAAGCTTGAGTAGATTTGGAATCTCTCAAAAGAACTCACAAAGTGGACAGATGATCAAGGAATAAACACGGGAGAGTACACTAAGAAAATGATTAGGATAGTATAACTAGTATGAATAGTGATGCCAGAGAGATAAAGTGGCTGGTGCTGGAGAGAGGGCTTGTTAGTTAAGAGCGCAGGTTGCTCTTCCTAGAACCCATATAGTGGCTCACAAGCATCTGTATCTCCAATTGCAGGAAATCCAACACCCTCTCTTGTTCCTGGGTACCAGGCATGCATGAAGTAGTTAGACATATGAGAAGGCGAAACACCCATACACACACACACACACACACAAAATAAAAGTTAAAAATTTAAAAACAAAAAAAAAGTACGAGGTGGGGGAGGTATCAGAGTCTTGTGAAGATGCTGGGGAGAAGATGGGGCGATTAAGCAAAGCAGACGGTGAGGTGTTAGCCAACGGATGGGAGTTGCAGCCTTAAGTCTGCGCGGGAGGTCATTGTTATCTGCCTGACCCTAAGAACTGAGGTCCAACGTGAGGAAGAGGTAAGATATTTATCCATGAAATACTTATAGAGGATGGACAAACACAGAAAAACAAAAGAGGTCTGAAAAAATGGAAAACAAAGAAACAAACAATGACATCCTTGTTAAGAAGCCAGAGGATGAAGCCATCCTCAGTGTGCCAATGTTAGCTGTGTCATCTGAGGAAAGTGTTCAACTCTTCAGAGCTTCTAGATCCTTTGTGTACAGTGGAGATGCTTATGGTCTCCAGAAACACTTCGGCATTTACATTAGTTCATTCATTCATTCTTTCATTCATAAAACAGGGATAACTCTGACCATGGTAGTCACTGTTGTGGCACAGATTCATAAAAATAAACAAGATTGTCTCTACTATAGTTGAATGGGAATCAGAGGAGAAAAATATTAATGTTCTGACGGTGGCTTATAAATTTGGAAAGAATTCAAATAAGGAAGCCTTATTGTATTCAGATTTAGGCCAAGGATGCTCATTCAAGTTACAATGCTTGCTACAGAGATGGACATTTTTGGCAAATGATGACAGATTCAGAAGTGAGAGCTAAAACTTGGAGAGAGATTGAATGCAGCCGGAAGAGGTGGGCTTGCAGGTTTGGTTTGGCCTGGAGAAACAGTGTATCTCTGTGTTGACAGTCCTGGCTGTCCTGGAACTTGCTCTGTAAACCAGGCTGTTCTTGAACTCCTAGAAGTCCACCTGCCTCTGCCTCCTGAGTTCTGGGATTAAAGGTTTGTGCCACCACCACCACCGTCAAGGTACTTTTTAAAGGAAGGCTTTGTTTGGGTTAGTATCTTTCTAGTCTTTTTTCCTTCTTTTTTCTTTATAATCTTCTGTCTCTTTCTTTCTTTCCTTCTTTCTTTCTGTCTTGTCAAAGAATTACATTTTCCCTAAGTCATATTGTCATTTCAAGATAGCACTGTATCACACTGCCTACCCTCAGCTTGAAGGTTCTGCTTTGGAGACAGAATACTGTGTTCAACTCTGAGTTTAGAAAGAATGTGGAAATATTGAAGAGTGTTTGCACAAATACTCCAGAAATGAAGAGGCCCTGCAAAGGGAAGGGAGCAGGAAGTATTTAGTCTGCAGAAAGGAATTTGTGTAAACCTAAAAACACTCTTCTGTACTTGTCTACTTTACTTTAAATGCAGAATTGTCATCCATCCAAAGTTGGGCTACTGTACTGAGTGGCAATTTGGGCTGAGTCTTTTTGAGGTCCTAATGATGCCTGTACGTACTCTGTGGGGGCCAGTTAAAGGCAAGGACTTTCCTTAGCATCTAGAGCAGTGTTGAGTATGTGGATGGTGCTGATTGAATGAGATAAATAATTAAACCAAGAAGTAGGTTGTTAAAACTGGTTTTAAAAGTAGTCATGTCAGGTGAGTGACCTGCCTGCCGCCTGAATTGTCCAACTCCCTAGATTCTCTTTCCAAAGATCCACTCCACAACCCATGCCCTCCTACCTCATCACCCACCCCTACTTCAATGTTGCTGGGCCCCAGCAGACTTCCATTCCAAATTAACAAAAATTAGCAATTATTGACTGTTAATATCTCTCAATATCAATGGGCTCAATTCTCCGATAAAAAGACATAGTCTATCAGAATGGATACAAAACCAGAATCCATCCTTATGCTGCATACAAGAAAGATGCCTTAAGATCAAAGGGGTTTAGAAAAATATTTTCCAAGCAAATGGACCTAAGAATAAAGCTGGTGTAGCTACTCTATTGTTTAACAAAAGAGACTTCAAACTAAAATTAATTTCAAACCAAAATAATGGCTATACCTTCTTCTTAGCACCATGGAACATTTTCCAAAACTGACCACATGCTCGATTACAAAGCATGTCTCAATAGAGACAATAAATTGAAATAAATTTCTATATCTTATCAGATTACCATGGATTAAAGATAGGTTTCACCAACAACAGGAATTATAGAGAGCCTACAAACACACAGAAACTGAACAACCCCCTACCGAGTGACTTCTGTGTCAAGGCAGAAATAAAGAAACCAGACTTCATGGAATTCAGTGAAAATGAACACATGGCATGCCCAAAATTATGGAGTTTGGATGCTAAGAGGAAAGTTCAGAGCACTACGTGCCTTCATAAAGAAATTAAGTACTCCTAAATGCTCTAGAACAAAAAGAAGCAAATACACCCAAGAGGAGTAGACAAAAGGAAATAAACTAAGGGCTGAAATCAATAAACTTGAAACAAGGGAAACAATACAAATAATAAATGAAACAAAGAATTGCTCCTTTGAATCAACAACATAGACAAATCCTTAGCCAAACTAACTAATAGATAGAGAAAGAATACCCAAATTAACAAAATCAGAAATTAAAAGAGGAACATAACAGACACTGAGGAAATCCAAATAATCATTAGGTCACACTTCACAGTCCTGTACCCCACAAATTGGAACATTTAAAAGAAATGGACAACTTCCTTGATAAATACCTCTTACCAAAGCTGAATCAAGATCAGATAAACAATTTAAATAGACCTATGACCCCTAAGCTCCTCCCCCAAAATGCCCAGGGTCGGATGGTTTCAGCACAAATTTCTACCTGACTTTCGAAGAAGAGCTAATACCAGTACTCCTCATATTATTCCACAAAATAGAAATAGAAGGAACATTGCCAAATTCATTTTATGAGGTCAGAGGTACCATGATACCCAAACCACACAAAGATTCAACAAAGAAAAAGAATTACAAACCAATTTCCTCATGAACATTGATGCAAAAATACTCAGTAAAATACTTGCAAACTGAATCCAAGATCACATTAAAAAGACCATTCACCATGGTCAAGTAGGCTTCATCCCAAGGATGCAGGGAAGGTTCAAAAAAAACTCTCAATGTAATCCAACATATAAACAAACTGAAAGAAAATACCATATGAGCATCTCATTAGAAGCAGAAAAGGCCTTTGACAAAATCCAATACCCCTTCATGATACAAGTCTTGGAGAGATCAGGGATAAAAGGAACATATCCAAACATAACAAAGGCAATATAGAACAAGCTTATAGCCAACATCAAACTAAATGGAGAGAAACTCAAAGTAATTCCACTAAAATCAGGAACAAGACAAGGCTGTCAACCCTCCATATCTATTCAATATAGTACTCTAAGTTCTAGCTAGAGTGATAACAACTACAGAGGATAAAGGGAATATAAGTTGGAAAGGAAGAAGTCAAACTTTCACTAATTGCAGGTGATATGGTAGTATACATAAAGTGGCCCTAAAAATTATATGAGGGAACTCATACAATTGATAAACACCTTCAGCAAGGTGGTTGAATGCAAGATTAACTAAAAAAGAAAATCATCAGCTCTCATACATACAAATGACAAACAGGCTGAGAAAGAAATTAGGGAAGCCACACCCTTCACAATGGCCAGAAATAATAAAAAAATATCTTTGGTTAACTCTAACCAAGCAAGTGAAAGACCTGTATGACAATAACGTTAAGTCTTTGAAGAAAGAAACAGGAGAAGATATCAGAAGATGAAAAGATCACCCATGTTGATGGATGGGTAGGATTAACATAGTAAAAATGGCAATCCTACCAAAAGCAATTTCCAGATTCAGTGCAGTCTCCATAAAAATTCCAATACAATTCTTTGCAGACCTTGAAAGAACAATATTCAACTTTATATGGAAAAACAATTTCCAGGATAGCTAAAACAATTTTATACAATAAAAGAACTTCCAGAGTTATCATCATCCCTGATTTCAAACCATAGTATAGAACTGTAATAGTAAAAAGAGTATAATATTGACTTAAAAACAGACAAACTAGTCAGTGGAATCAAACTGAAGACCTAGATATAAACCACACATCTATGGACATCTGATTTTTAATAAAGAATCCAGAAATATATAATGGAAAAAAAAACAAAGCATTTTCAACAAATGGGACTGTTCTAACTGGATATCAGCGTGTAGAAGAATGCAAGGGGACCATATCTATCACCCTGAATAAAACTCATGTTTAAGTGGATTAAAGACCTCAACATAAAACCAGGTACACTGAACTTGATGGAATGGAAAGTGGGGAATAGCCTTAAACACACTGGCATAGGAGACAACTTCCTGAACAGAACACTAGTAGCACAGACACTAAGATGCACAACAAACAAATGGAACCTCATGAAGCTGAAAAGCTTCTGTAAAGTAAAGGACACTGTCAATAGGACAAAAAAAGGGAGAAAAGATCTTCACCAACTCCACATCTGACAGTATATAAAGAACTCAAGAAACTAGACATCAACAAAGTAAATAATCCAATTAAAATATGAAGTACAGAACTAAACAGAGAATTCTCAAATGATTGAGAAACACTTAAAGAAATGTTCAGCACTCTTAACCATCAGAGAAATGCAAATCAAAATGACTTTAAGGGTCCATCTTACACTTCAGAATGACTAAGGTCAAAGATAGAAGTGGCAGCTTATGCTGGAGAGGATGTGGAGCAAGGGGAACACTTCTCCACTGTTGGTAGATGTTCAAACTTATACAACAACTTTAGAAATCAATATGGCAGTTTCTCAGAAAATTGGGACTTAATACTCCTCAAGACTCCAACATATACTCTTGGGTATATACCCAAAAGGCACTCTATCATATCACAAGGACACTTGCTCAACTATGTTCATACCAGCTTTATTCATAATAGCCAGAACCTGGAAAAAACCTAGATGCCCCACAACTGAAGAATGGATAAAGAAAAATGTGGTATATTTACACAATGGACTATTACTCAGATGTCAAAAAGAATGACATCATGGAATTTGCAGGCAAATGGTTGGAACATGAAGAAATCATCCTGAGTGAGGTAACCCAGACTCAGAACAACAACTATGATTTGTACTCACTAATAAGTGGATAATAGTTTTATAAAAGATAATCATGCTGCAGTCTACAGACCCAGAGAGGCTAAGTAAGAAGCTTTGAAGGCTTAAGGAGGCACACAGGGATCTTCCTAGGAAAGGGAATTAAATTTCACTGATGGTCTGGGGGCTGGTGAGGTTGGGAACTGGAGGGATCAATTGGGGGAGGGGAGGAACAACTAGAATTGGGGGCGCATTTCAGGTGCAAGGTGGAAACCTAGTACAATGGAAACTGCATGGAATTACCATAGCAACCCTAGCAAAGATGTCTACTGATAGGGGACACCCAGTCTGAACCTGCCATCTTCTGTAATCAGGCAAGGCCTCAAGAGGAGGGTTTGGGACACCAACCCAGCCACAAACCTTCAACCTACAGTTTATCTTGCCTGCAGAGGGTTCTGGGAGCAGAACCTAGTAGAGTCCTCATCAAAAAGGCCAGAGAGTTTTCATCTGACAACTGATGGAATCAGATGCAGAGCCCCACAGCCAAGCATTCAGCAGAGCTCAGGGAGTCCTGCAGAGGAGGGGGAGGAAAGATGGGAGGAACCAGAGGGGTCAGGGACACCACAGAATGACTGGAACTCATGCAGGCTTGCAGAGATCAACGATTTTTGTAGGGGACTGACCTAGGTCCTCTGCATATATGTTATGACTGAGTAGCTTGTGTTCTTGTGGGACTCCTAACAGTGGGAGCGGGGCCATCACTGACTATTTGCCTACTAATGGGAACTCAGTCACCTCATCCAGCCTTGATGTGGTGATATATACTGGACTTTTTATGTGTTAATATCCCTGGGTGGTCTGCTCTTTTCTGAGAGCAGGTGGAGGGGCCATGGATCTGGCAGAAAAGAGGAAACTGGGGGGGGGGGTGGGGAAACTGAAAGGAGAGGAGGAGGGGAAACTGTGGTCCTGTTGTAATATATAAGAGAATGATAATAGTAAAGTAAAAAAAAGAAAGTACTCATGTACAGAGTGCTTGAATATTATATATGTACACACACTATATATGTGTATGTACACATATATATTGTATATGTATATATGCACATATTTGCATATATACCTGCATGTCAGAAGAGGGCATCGGATCCAATTATAGGTAGCTGTGAGCCACCATGTAGGTGCAGGGAATTGAACTCAGGACCCCTTGAAGAGCAGTCGGTGCTTATAAACTCTGAGCCACCTCACCTCCTGAATGAAGTAATGAATGAATGAATGAATGAATGAATGAATGGGTGGATATAAAGTCTACTTCTGCTGAGTGAGAAGTAAGTATAGCCAGAGTTCAGCTGGGTCCTTTTGAAGACTATCTGACACCCACAGGGCTCCTTTAGATTCTGAGCACTGATAACAAGTACTTTATTTACAATAACCAAACCAATTCTTACAAAAAAGGTCCCTGTTTCATGGTTTAGGAAAACAGAGCGGAAGGGCTGTGTGATGGTTTAAAGTTACGTCACTATGGCTAGGACTTGGGCTTCCAACCTGCACTTTCCTGATCTATGTCCGGAACTCTTCAGTCATCTGATACTCCACTCGTTTGCACGGTGGCTTTACAGGAGCCCCGCTGAAGTCGTTTTTCGGAACAGAGTGCGGCATGGAAGCAAAGAGAAATTTGCGACTTTGCGTGTTCTTCCTTCAAATTCTGCATTACACTGCAAGTCTGGGAGACTTTTCATAGGAATACGGAAAAGTGTTTTTATTTCTTTAGCATACGGTTTGCTCATCTAAGATATCATTTCTGTATCTTTAATATTTTATAGACTTCAATAACTTTTTTTATTTCCTTATTTTAAAGTAGGCGATAGAAACATATATTCATGGTTTCCATAAAATGTAAGCAATTCAAATTTAAGGCATGGATTTACTTGACCAGTTATCTTCTATGACATATTGTCTGTGGCAAAATTCATAAATTAGACCTCTGTTTTGAGCTGATGGTCATATAAATATCATTACTTTTTTTCTGCTCGTTGGTCTCTATAATTAGTGATCACTGCAGACAAGAAAGAAACAGATGGGCCAGGAGCACATGTGTGTGTGTGTGTGTGAGTGTGCACTCACGCTCTTGCATACAATACATAAATGTAGAAATTCAAAAATAAAATTGTGGCTTATGTAAATAACATAATTTTATCAAACAATAAAGAACTAAATTAGGTCATTTGCTGGAAAAAAGGAAGTGGATGGAACTAAACATCATCACATTAATTAAAACAAGCCAAAATCAGAAAAATAAATACTGTGTGATCTCTCGCATATTCAGATCCTGGACTTACTTATCAAAGACATTAAAATAGGAACGATATTCTATGGGGAAAGTGGGGACTGGTGGGTAGGGGAGAGGGTCAAGAGTGGTGAAGGGAGGACAGACGTCATCAATGAACACTATAGCTATGAAAATATCACAAAAGAACCTGTTATTTTGTTCAAACAATGGACACTAAGCTCAGAATGGAATGGAAGTACATTGTGTGTAGCCATACAATGAAATACTACAGTAAGACAAACAGGTGGATTGAAGCATCTCCTGACTTAGAGGAAAACAATTAATATTAAATATTTGAAAAATAAAAACATTTTAATTTTTATTGGAATTAATATTAATATATTTTAAATTTATCAAACAGGGTATGATTACATTTTAGATTGGGTCTTCAAATGGTTCGTGTGATCTACTGATTTATCAATGGACATAACTATTCATAAAGGAGGGAATTCTGTAAATGTGTGGCTATGGGAATAAGGAAAACGGGAAAATGGTTTGGGAAGAACAGGCGGCTTTGCAGATACGCATGTTCACGTTCATCTGTGTGTTATTCTTCTGGATCAGTTTGACACTTATGTGAGATGAAAAATAAAAAATAAAGAAATGGTAATGTTTCAGCTAATTCTTGGAGATCATTGCATGGAGTATTTAGCTATGACAATTTCTGCTTTCCTTTTTAGTAATAGTTAATAATGCTTTTCGGAAAAAAGTTGCAGGTAGGTTGACAACGGTCAATGTAAACATTAACCACAAGGGGGCATCCTAGCCTCATGTGATAAAATTCATTATCCAAGTAGCCTTGTTACCTAGGAAAGGTATGGTTAAAAATCTAGGATTTGTTTGCCTGCGTGGGAAATAGAGGACATTTGTCTTCTTTCTTTTCTCCCCCAACATTTCTGTTTGTTTCTAGCTTTTTTTTTCTCTTTTCATCTCATCAATTGTGCTTCATAGTATCAGAAAGATGGAGCAGGTCTTAAAAACAAATGAAATGCATTCTATCAGTCCAGTGGATGCCATTCACCCATTCATTGCTCGTGCAGTCCAGCATTCGGGAGCTCATTCACTTAGCGGATCTATACAAGTACATGGTGAGGTGCTCCTCGGTGCCAGACAAAAGAACAAAGAGGCGCTAGAGACACAGTGGGGCACATCCATCTCTCTATCATTTGCTTTCCATGTGGGAGCAGTGTAAGCCCCCAATTACAGGCAGCAAACACTGAGTTCTGTGAAGAAGAAGAAGAAGAAGAAGAAGAAGAAGAAGAAGAAGAAGAAGAAGAAGAAGAAGAAGAAGAAGAAGAAGAAGAAGAAGAAGAAGAAGAAATGTGGCCATGGGATGCCACAAGAGTTCTGCACGGGTTAGTGACATCAGAGGAATGATGCCTTTGATCGGAAACTTGAAGATGAGTCACCTAAGGCAATGGTCCAGGGAGATGGAGGAGAAGAACGTTCTGACCTAAAGGGATCTCCGCAAGGCAAGAAGAAAACCAGGAGCTGGAAGAACCGGGAAAGCTGGCTGGCAAGGGAGAGAGGCGCCGCTGACAGAATGGAAGACGAACTGGAGATGGATCTCTCATAGCTTTGCGAACTGAGCTTAAAGATTTTGTCTTCACAGCAAGCGCCCCAGGGGACGCTGCTGCCACATTGTGCAGAAGTCATATGCACACATGGCCACCCATTCTGCCTCAGTGGCTGGGTGGTGGAGCACAACGCCATTCTTCTGGGTATTAATCAACTTGGTGGCAGTGTAGGACATCATTTAAAAACAGTAATGTAATTTCAAACTCAGTAATACTAATTGGACTTGAGATTTTCTTTGTAAAGATCCAGGATGTCTCCAGTGTGTTTCTTTTGATTCGGACTAAAAACCATTGTTCTTGAAAACAGAACACGTATGATATGTTATCTTAACAAGCAAATGGAACTTGTTATCTCATCCACAGCAAAACAAAATCAAATAACATATAAAAGTTGTGAAAGATAATGTTTACTCTAGGGTCACATGGTCTCCGAAAGCACCACATCCCAGAAACGGAGCCTGTGTAGTGCGTGCGACTGCACCGATGTTTATCTTATCCGGGCCTCAGCCGTTTTCATGCGTAAGTTGAAGCATTGGTCTAGTTTGCGTTCTCCGAAGTCTGTGGATCTCTGAGTTTACTCACAGGAAGATATGCGTGCATGTTAGTGATTTAATGTGAGTGGCACCGACGCTGCAGAATGCCTTGGGATGTATTAAATGCAGCTGTGTGAGTGGCAAGTCAAGCTTTTGCGTATGAACTCATTTTAGATCTTAATAAACTACATTTGAATAGGCCACACTACTGTTTAGTGACAGTCCACCATCCACAAGGTTTTCATACTATTATTTGATCTCCAGGAATTCCTTGTGAGGTAGACTTTAACACCTCTTACACAGATTCAAAAACCTGTGTAAAATCCTGCCGTTCAGTTAGGGGTCTCTCACTGAATTTGTACCTCACTGATTGCCTCCCCTCACTTCCAGTGAACCACCAGAATAGACCTGTCCTAAACTCCCCGGGCTGGGTTTATAGAAGTACACTATACACCTAGGTATTTTTTCCCCGTTGTTTTGCTTGCATGTATGTCCATGTACCATGTATGTGCAGTGCCTGTAAAGATCAGAAGAGTGCATCTGATCCCCTGTGACTAGGATTATAGCTACTTGTAAGCCATCACGTGACTGTTCGGAATTGAACCTGGGTCCTCTGGAAAAACAACCAATGCTGTAAACAGCTGAACCATACCTGAAGCCGTGTGCTAAGGGACGGTGGTGGTGCACACCTTTAAGTCCAGCATTCTGGAGGCAGAGTCAGGCAGATCTCTGTGAGTTCGAGGCCAGTCTATTCTACAAGAGCTAGTTCCAGGACAGGCCCCGAAGCTACATAGAAAGCCTGTCTTGAAAACAAACAAACGAATGAGAAAATGTGTGCTATGGATCTGAACTCAAATCCTTATGTTTGCGCAACAAGAGCTATACCAACCGAGTCATCGCCCCGGTGTCTAAATGTTGAGGTTATACAAATGATATACGCATTGAAGAAAGCAGAGATAAATTTGCTAGAATTATAAATATGGAGCTCAAGTGATCTGTTAAGTGCTACCAAGAACTTTTTTTATGCTCTAACATTTTTAAAGCGATTAATGGACTTGACTGAAGTAATTAAGCGTAAGTGTTCCTAGATGTGGCTATGAAAGGTGTGATTTCCGTGAGCACACAGCCTACGTGTGGTGGGGTCCTTCCTGCGGCAGCACAAATACACCTCCAGGCTTTTACTCCAGCGCTATATATTTGAAAAGAACATTTAGTGCATGTTCATTCTCTCACTGCATCTCATCTTGAGGGCAATTTGTGAAGTTTGTTTCTTTTCTTGCATTCTACATACGTGGACAGTGGCTGTCTTCTGGACCTTGTTGTTCTGGTAAGTGGCTACGTACCTTTATACTGAGCCACGGCATGTGTATTGTCTGTGGCTCTCCTTCTCGGGTAGCCTTAACGGTTTGAGATTCAGACCAATGGTGAAGCTGTGCGGGGAGAAACGATCTGTGTGAAGCCCATGGTGCCTGCTCTCATGAGTCATGCTCAGGAGATGCTTGGCGATTCAAGTCTATTCCTCGGCCCACCACACAGGACTTAAGCACACACTGACTCATCCGTAGCTGCCTCGCAGCGATTTCTCTTTTGATGGATACAGTAGTCCTCAGCAGCAAAAGACGAGTGTACCCCATAGGTAATTCTTGCCTCTGAACCTGGCCGGTTCCTCATCTGATGGTCCATAAACTGCCCTTGACTTTTGATTCGTACCATACTGTTTGGATGCGTTGCCATTTGTGCTTTTCCGTGCTCATCCTTGTGCCGGGAGAAAGATGTAAAAATAGCAAAATAAAATAATGGTGGTCTGTGAGATAAAAAGTTAACTAGCTTCGTTTTCCTTAGAAGTGGCTTGTAGCCTGGCAAAAGTATTATGAGAGTAAATACCAGTCTGTTTTGTCCTTTGGACTGAAAACAAATTTCTGCCATCTTGCCAGATTACCCTCCCACCCTCCAAAAGCCCGTTTATATCACCTGGGTGGAAAAGACCAGCCAGGATGAGGGTTGATGCCAGCATCCTGGCTCAGCCCAAACTTTACACAGTAGCTACAATAAGTCCCTATTCATCACATTGTTTTGGTTTTTATAAAGTGTTAAGGTGTTTTCTAACAGGAGACAAAGGCTTACGGAGGCTCTGAGAGATCTAGGAAGCAGAGTTTTGCAATATGGTAAATAATATTCAGTTCAATAGCCTATCATGAGAGAGAAGGGGTGAACAGATGGTACCCCCATTGCTAACGGAGTCTATGAACAATTTAAAGTTTATCACCATCCTTACACAAGAGAAACATGGTGAAGGAGAGTCACTATTGGGGAATTTTTCCCATCTGATAAAATGTCACTTGTCTTTACTATGATGAAAACACAAAGTGGTTATAACTCAAAGCCTGTAAAAGGACATGGAGAAGCACCCCAATAAACTTATTCAGCCTTTTCTGCCCTTAAAAACGTCTGTGATGCCTTTGGTTGAAGTCATCATCATTTTTGTTATTGCACAGGCTGAAAGGACAGCTGCAGAGCCCAAGCAAACCAAACACTTTATGGAAGAACTGAGAAACATGAAAATGTCATCGGGCAGAAGGACATAAGGAGGCTTTTGGAACATGGCCATACCTACTCTAGGCTAAAGAAGTCAGGCCAGTTTAGGTCCTTCCTAGGAAAGAGAGTTGCTGCAATGGGTGAGTTACTGGACAGGTCACCACAGGCCAAAGGGAAGCTTTCTTTATGAGATGATGGACCTAGAATGGGTAAACATTCTGAGCAGTTCAGCATCCCCCCCCCCCCCGGCCACACACACACTTCTTACCTTTTAAAAAATTCTGAATAGTTCATTCTCCTCAACATATAAACACACACCTCTTATCTTTTATAAAATTCTGAATAGTTCAGCATTCCCATCACCACACAGACATACAGACACACATACCCTCTTATCTTTTATATTAATTTGTTTAGCATATTTTCTTAACTTTTCACCATTCTGTCTGATCTTTATCAGTTGCCTAACAAAGATTATACTCTTTGGTATCTTGTACCTTTAAAGGTATATTTATTTGTCTGAAAGGGGCAAACTAGACTCCTACCTAAAGAATATCTTTTTTATATAGTGTGTTATGGAGTAAATGTTCTTGCACCTGCTAAGGAGAGATAGAAGTTCCATGCTAAACCTGTTGGCAGAGTTACTTTTATGTTAATTCGGCCATCCCTGGTAGGTTGGTATCATGGAGATGAGCATGAGTTAAAATAATAATAATAATAATAATAATAATAATAATAATAATAATAATAATAATAATGCCAAAGGTTAAGTCACCAAAAGTATGGGCTGGAAAAGTAAACAGGCTCACAGAGTCATCATCAACCTGGTAAATATGGTACTGAATGATTAATATTGTTTTCCAATTCCCAGGATGCCCGTATAGAATTGTGACTTCTATAACAAAGGTATGGAACTCGAATGAGGAAACGGGTTCCAAACACTGCTTGGCCTTAGCACAGAACATGAGTGTATTTGTTATTAGGACTACATTTGAGTTTCTTTCTAGTCCCATACCTTAAAGTGGCCCTAGTTCCAATAGCTACATAGCAAAAGACCTGGTTCCCTAACTGACCCCATTAGTGTCCTTTCCTTTGAAGTCAGAATGAGGGCATGGGAGAAAGCACTACCTTGTGCCTGGAGAACCACTTCCCCTGTGAACTGCCCTCACACCAGGTCATCTATGTTAGCCCAGGTGCTTTTCTTCTTTACGATATCTTCTACTGACGTTTGAAGATGTATCCTTTCCAGGACTATGAACTACAGTGCCAGTTTCGATGCCATGTTTGCTGGGATGCTTTGCTGGCGCGGTGCAAATATTCACAACTTCAGGCCATGGTTTGAGCCTCAGAAGAATCGTGAGAGCAAGCCGAATACAGTCCTCCAGGAAGCGAAGCTAAAGCAATGTCACTGGACAACTAGAACATGGTAACAAACAGCAAGCAAGCAAGCAAGCAAGCAAGCAAGCAAGCAAGCAAACAAAACCCTGTATGTTCAAATCACTAAGCTTACAAAGTCATTAAAGGAAGGCCAAAGTAGCCCCCTCTATGCACACTGTTAGCTGTGACTTCGAAAATTGCGGTCATCATTAGTAAAAGCATTACCATGCTGGTTGAAACCCAAGATGCATTTTTTCCGTGTTATATTTAATTAAGCTATTTTAAAATCAGTCTGTAAAGTGTATATTGTAGACGTCCTTACTCCTTAAAAATTTATCTTAAACCAGGTGGTGGTGGCACACGCCTTTAATCCCAGCACTTGGGAGGCAGAGGCAGGCGGATCTCTGTGAGTTCAAAGTCAGCCTGGTTTACAAGAGCTAGTTCCAGGACAGGCTCCAAAGCTACAGAGAAATTCTGTCTTGAAACACACTCCCCCCCCAAAAAAAAAAACCAAAAACCCAATTGATCCTAAATCAACAGCAACTGAGACTTAGACTCATGGAAACATGTCATTCTGAAATCATTATTCTTTGTGATGATACTTCTCAGATGATTACTCTTGCGTTGGGATAACTCATCATGGGCAAAAAGAATAAGTCACATATATAAGAAAGATAACCCAGAGGCTTCCTTCAGGTTATAATGCCTTCATATACATGGATAGAGTAGACACTGTTCTAGGTAATATTTGGTATTTTATGGTTTTGGTATTACTTTAAAATTCTTCATATTTCTTCAAATAAGATAGGAGAGGTCATATTTGTCAGTGATCTCAAGAAGAGAAGACCTCTTCCTCCAGATTTTTTTTTTTTCTTATTCTTAGCATCTCAGCATGCCTCTTCCTTTGAATGTCTGTGTCATCAGCTAGGGCCTCAGGTCCCACATGCCACCCCAAACCCGAGGAGTGCCACTCAAGGCTGTGCACGCTCTTGCTGCTGTGAACTGCTGTGAAACACAAAGCTATGGTCTGGCTGTGCACGTGCATGGCTTTTGGGTTTGGGGAAAACTCAAACTGCTCCTCCCCCGACCCCTTTTATTCTACCAAAATGCCTTTGAATTAATTTTGAAACTAACTTTTACATCAAACCCACCAACAAATCAATTACCTAAAAGTTCTTTCCTTTCCCCTAAAACAAACTTAAAAGGCCAAAATCTTCTTAGCTTTTGTCATGAACAAGAAAACGATCACGTCAAAAGGCAGTATGGTTTTTCACAAGACAGAACCCCACCTACAATACCATATACCTCATTTTTCAAAACCAAAATATGGTGAAAGTCCCTTCATTATTTTCATTTGAGCATTTTGATATGAATGATGAAAAGTTATTTATTTATTATTTATTTATTTACGGTGTATTTTGGCCCATGGCTTTAGGGGTTCCACCTGATTTTAGCCTTCTCTGAATAAGAGGGCCACAACCATAGCATCTGCACCTCACCAAGGAAACTTGGACATAGAGGACTCACCATCAGGTTGCATGGACATGCCTGTTGTATATCCACTGATGTTCCCCAAATAAGCCTTGTTCTTGAGCTACACAATATCACACACTCTAGCTCCTTCTCTGTGTTTGATTGATATTCTTTTATTTGAGGTCTTATACTTGTGCCTTTCCAAGAGCCATAGATGATCAAAAGATATCACTTGCTGGGAGTCTGAGGCAGCAGGACCTTGATTTTGAGGCCAGGCTAAGCTATATAGCAAGTTCCAGGCCAGGCTGGGCTACACAGCAAGACCCTGTCTATAATGAAATAAGGAAGAAGCAACACAAGGCAGAGGAAAATAATCACGTTTTGCCTTTGCAATGCTTACCTATGTTTTAACCTATAAGTTCCATAAAGTTCATTTTCAGGTAATGTGAATTCGAACCTTCAAATGATTTTGAAACACATGACCCAAAACTATGTCTCCAAGAGACCGTAAAAGGAAGCCCCACGTGAGAGGCATGTCAACTCGCCATTCTAAAAAAAAAAAGCAACTCATCCACATGAAGTAGTCAAAAAGAACTTCATTTAATTAGTGATATGTAGAGTTTTGCATAGAAAAAGGTTACAAAGTAATGCAGAAAAGACTAGGTACAGTAATTTTAAAACAAATATTTATGAGTATAACTTTGCATAATGTTTAACATTCTTTTATTGCTTTCTCCACACAGCAGAGAAACGAAGTGCATAAGAATACATGCTGTGTCTTTGTCTTTCAAATATAAAATCTCACGTGCTCAATTTCAATGTATTAAGAGATTATTTTGTCATTTAGACAAGATAAAAAAAAAGACAAAAAAATAAGAACTCAAAACCAAAACACCATTATGTAGTCCTAGTCTAGGCATAGACAAAAATAATTTATGTACACTTCATTGCATACATTCATTGTGATTTGGGATCAAATGCAATTGCTAACTTGACCAAGGGCATTTAAACCATGTAGCTCTTTTCTTCCAAATCCTCTTTCCTTTATCCCATTACCTCCAGAGATACATCACCTCCCCTCTCCCCAAAGGAAAAGAACAGACATTACATGTTGTCAGGAGAAAACTCAAGAAGTTAAACATATAAATATAGCCCAAATGAAACTGAATAAATTAATCCAAACTCGCAAACTGAAGAGTGTTTTTTGAGTTGGCATGAATGAGCGAGGCTCGGGTGGGCACATGGCAGGTAACTGCTTCAAGGTGTATCGTACAGCTGCAGGTTTACAGACTGAAGCGCAGTGTTCTAAACCATGTCTCTCTAGAATGTATGGGAGCTTGCGGGCAGAGCAGAAATGCCTGTTAATGTGGACACTGGTGGAATGGCCGTTTATATCAATGCATTGCTAACTATCCATGCTTGACAAGTCTGAGGACAGAAGACAAAGACAAAAACCTTGATGTTCATTCATCTTTATGGCCACTAAAACCTGCTGGTTTCAGAAGAGTACTGTGTGCAGTCTAACGCGTGCAGTCTGTTCTTCCCTTTCTCAACTTAACAGCCACGCCCTCTGAATCTTTTGCTACATTACGTTCCTTAGTTCAGGCACTTAGAAAATGTGGTGCATTCTTTTTTTCTCCCTTCCTGTTCCAGGAGAATTCAGTTATGACTTTTTTTTTTTCTTTTCCAAGTCAGATGTGCTGAAGCACTGCTGGTTGGTGACATCTGTGTATTTTCCAGGAAAGTTCAAATGGAAATAGAAGTGACGTTTTTAAGTCGCTGAAGTCAGTTGCCAAGCTGCCTTAACCAACGGGAAAAACAGATAATACTACATTTCCGTTTGTGAAGTTTGCTTCTCAAACTGCTTTATTGTTGTTGTGTGACTCTGTATGTTGTGTAGTTATCTGTATGGCTACCTTCAGGGTGCAGAGGTTTGAAGCCGATTCTGAAATGGAGGACATTCAGTTACTATTGCAAGACATTCAAGAATAACTTAGAAGGCTCCCACTTCTGTCCCCCAGGGCCGGTAAGGTTTACTGTTTGTTCCGCTGCTTGTCTGCTGAGGGCTGGAGGCTGCTGACACTGACAAGGGTGGGCTGATGGCGGTTGCAGCAGCAACTGCGGCTGCGGCGGCTGCATTGGAGGGGAGCATGGGAAAGGCCCCTGCGAAGGACAGAGGGAAGCTGTGTGCAGCTGCGGTGGCCGCTGCGGCTGCGGCATGCACAGTGGCCGAAAGAGACAGGAGAGAGGTGGAGAGAGGTGGCACACACGGTGCGACCGTGCCGGCGGATGGCATCCGAAGAGCGGAATCCGCATGGGCAAACGTCGCTGTGAGGAGGGCAGAGCCATGGGCCGGAGGCACTTCTGAAGATGTGGATAGGCGACATGGGGTGGACTCCGATGTGTGGAGTCCGTTGGGTTGGAGGAGGGCTGTGGGGAGATGGTGGAAGGCCGCTGCCCAGTGGTGTGGGTGCAGGGGGTGGTGGTGGTGGGCCATGGAGGACGTCATCACGGCTGCCTCCCGCTGGGAGGCGCAGGTGCTGAGATGAGAGACAAGGCGCACGCGCAGTGGATCCGAGGAGTCAAGGCCTTCCACTGAGCTCAGGTACCTAGCCACTTCGGTCAAGCACTCTCGGAATCCGATGCTCATGAAGTCCATGGCAAGGGCATGGGCGTCAAAGTAGCCTGAAGAAGTTGAGGAGAGTCAGGGGTGAGGGGGCAGAAGGAGGAAAAGTGATCTGGCTCTGAAGAACAACCACCCACTTAGGTTCCACTCTAATCTTCTGAAGAGATTGGGTGGCTCTTTCTCAAAACACAATGGCTGCTATGTTCATTTTTTTTTTTTCAGGAGTAAAGAAAGGAGACTCGGCAAATAGCATGCCTGACAACTTTAGCAATGCTATAGTTAATCTAGGATCTAAATGTCACAAGAGGAAAAATAAATCGGTGACATTCAGGTTTCAGATACTCCCCTGGAGCGGGAGGGGATATATTAGCTTTAGTATCATGGGATAATAAGCCTTCCTCAACAATACTTTTCATGAGATAGAAAAAGACTCATAGAGTTGGTAATTAACAGGTCTTTTTCAGGACTGGACCAAGGACCTGTGCATCCTAAGCAAACCCTCTGCCTTTGAGCTACCTCACTAACCCAAATTAGGTTCTTTTCATCGAAAGCATTTACAGTTTATGCTTTTACCAAGCAAAATTTGTCTATTTCCTTTAGGCCACGTTATAATTGGAGCATTATGGAAAACTGTCGATATATTTATTGGGTAATCTGGAAGGTGTTTGGAGCAAACACAACCACCAGGGAAACAGAGACAGCACCAAGGTGAACAAGAGACTGCCATGAAGGGTGGGATACCAGCCCTAAACTGGTTTTCATTCCTAGACCCTCGGAGCAGTCATTAAGCAAAGTCCCCGGGAACAGGAAAAAAAAGCTGCTCCTTATGAGGATGCTCCACAGAGAGAGCCCATGCCTGTCTTTAAGGTCCCTGGAGAGACTGTACATGCTTGTCTTTAGGGTCCCCAGAGAGATTACCCATGCCTGTCTTTAGGGTCCCCAGAGAGAATGCACATGCCTGTCTTTAGGGTCCCCAGAGAGATTACCCATGCCTGTCTTTAGGGTCCCCAGAGCCTGTCTTTAGTGCCCCTATCAGGTCTGAGCTTCCGAGTTTTATAAAGAAAGAAGGGAGGTAGCAACCAGAGTTCAGAGATATCAAAAAAAATCCAAGAATTTGGGTTTCTCTAGAAACAATTACAATTCTATGGCAAACTGAAAGGAACATCCTCGCTTCTTTGAATTTCACTGTGTAAGGGGCATTTGCAGTTTGCTAGATATGTGGCTGTGTATGGCTGGGTCCTGTTGCATTCTAAGGAACATGAATCATGTACCTCCTATTCTATTGCTGGAAGCACAGGGAGATTAGCAGCTGCCTGCTAGAAGTAGGTCTTGAGCCGACAATAACCCGTGCCCATAACCACTTCGTCTCTACCAGTGCAGTTCTATAGATGTCAAGTCCACCAATTCATTTCCAACCACCTGGGCGGAGCCCTTCGTCATTGTCTCTATGTGACAAATGGCGCTCGCTCAGACATTATTTTTCTTGACTCCAGTGACACAGCTAACGAGCTGCAGAACCAGAAGTCACAATCTGGCAACTGCTCTAGAGGGCATGTCCTTCGCCACCACACTAGAGGCTCGTGAGCAAACACTGGCAGGGCCTCTTGTTCAAGGCCTACACATTCTTCTGTGTGTTGGCCTCTCCAGCGATCAGGAGGTCAGGTGACATAGACGGCAACTGGCTGGAAATTTCTGGTCTCTAACTCATCTGGGATAAATTCTAGGACTGCTCAAGGGGTCACGGATGAGAACTAAGGTAACCCGTGTTGTGAAGCCAAAGGACAGTTTTACTCTAGAAGTACAACTCATGCCAATTGTTCGAGGCTCTGGTGGCAGCTCCTCACCTCATGGATGCCAATTCAAGGGAAGGTAAGAGGAATCACGTAGCTTTCCTTGCATGGCATCTGACTTCACTGTTCTCCTGAAATCCCGAGGTGGCAGGTGTTGAGGAAGTTACACTACATAGGGCCTCTGGAGCAGGTGCTGCTAGTTTAACCCTCAAAGACCTAAGGTTAATTCTGACTCAGGTCAAAGGTTGTAGCCAACTTGGGTAGGACAACTTACTTTGAAGATTTCACCATTAGCTTCTATGGTACAAGACTATATGCATCCTATGCTATTCCTCATTCATTCAAGACAGTTTCTTGGGACACTGTGACCTGAGGGAGATACACCATACGGGCATGATGTATAGTAATCTCCTCTATTGACATGAGTAGAAGACAGTTCGGGTCAAGGCTGATGTTCTATCAGTTTTCAGATTAGAAAAAGTGACTTGCCTCTACTTCCTGCCCTGCCCTGCCCCCACGGTGTCCTGCCGTGCCCAGATCTAACACCTGAAGACTACTGAGGAAGCCTATGATTCATCTAGGAGGACTTCAGCATCCAGTTGCAGCACTCAACTGCTTGAAGCTTTCTCTGTTTATTGGGTTGTGAGACAGACTTGGCTGAGATGAAAACAAAGGCATCGTTAAAGAGGAAAAAGTCTCTAAAATGGCAACAGGAAGTCTGAGTGAGGTGGGAGGAAGTGGGATGATGAAATGTGAGTATTACAGCCTTCTGGGTTTGGACCATTTTTAGAATGCGGGTCCGACTCTGACCTGACAGTTCTTCCACAATGTACTGTCAAGGGCATTCTACCATGGCACGGGGCCAGGCCTGGATATCTACTGCTCTGAGGTCTCCTCAGGAACTGCCTGTTTTGTTGCTCCTTCCAGCAGGGATTCAGTACCTGGACTTCAAGTGTTGTGGTTGGTGTAAAGTCAAGACAGGCCAAAACTGTCTGGGAAGCAATGGCAAAAATAATTCTAGATTCATTTCCTTTAAATAGCTGAATTATTTGAGTCCTAGCCTGATTTAATGAAAGTGAGAGAAAGAGAGAGGGAGAGTGGGTCCCAGTCTTGTTTATATTTGGCTGTTTGTGTGTTTGTTTTGTTTTTCTGTGTAGATTCCAGCATGCACTTCTCAGATCCCAAGCGCAAGTCTGACCAGGCTGCCATGAAGGAAGCTTTACTCCCACAGTCTTAGGAAAGCAAACACAAGTCCAGGGTCAAGTGCTTCCTTTGTTCAAGAAGTCCTTTCCCACGAGTTCAATCCTGCCATTAGCATTGATTGCCACGGCTTTACTCTGGGGCTGCCTATCTCAGCTTGTTAGAGGCTGGTTCAACTGTAACTTTCTTAGACTATGAGAGGAAAAGGATGAAAAGAGAAAGGTAGAAAGGAGTTGAAACAATGGTACCAGCGCTTACCTTTACCCCCTGTTGCCTGAAGCATCTTCAAATGATCCACTGTCATTTGCAATATTTCAGCCTTTTCCAACTTAGCAGATCCCTTCAGAATCAAATAATAAAGTATCACGAGTCCTGCAGAAACTAGCTTAGTACTTTATATACTGAGCTTAGTACCACAGTTGGAATTTTGCCTCTCATTAAAAAAAATTCTGTTTAATTTCACCACAGGGGAAAAACCTGAATTCTTTTTACTTTAAATTTTAATTGTGTGTGTGTGTGTGTGTGTGTGCGTGTGGGTTTGTGTGTGTGCTGCATGTGCATGCATGGAGTCAACTATGCAGGTCAGGGCTTCAGAACCTGCCAAAGCTGTTGTCAGTCACCCATTGGCTCACAAGTTTGGTTCCTTCTGTTAACTTTGGGGTGATCTTGCCAGCCTTTCTAAACTTTATATAAAAGCACCAGCCACTATTGCGTGGCCGATGACATCAGCTTGTAACTCTAGAGACCAGAACAAGACGCTGAAGAAATGATTCATTAAATAATAAGAACAATTATATTCACAAGTTCACCGCACAAACACTATGCCAACTGCAAAACTCTCAGACTTTGGGCTTGATCTCTATCTTGATTAATGGTATATTTCATTAGGGCCCATTCATTTGTCATTACTACTGAAGTCTAGAATGCTCAATACTTGAATGATAATTCCAGAGGATAAAGACATAGCGTTTTAGCAAAACATCAACAGTGGAACATTTAAAGTAGAAAATTCCAGTGAACTTAAGATAACTTATAGATACCACGAGTAAAGGAAACAAACTAGAAAAGGACCTTCAAGGTTACCAGCAGGTGTCACTGTGAATTCTAAGATCACAAAGAAAAAGGACTAGTTTGCAGTTTTCTTAAAGAGCATCATACATGACTTAGGATCTTCCAGTCATTCAAAGCTGCTCTCAGTAAAATAGTCTTGCCAATACATGTTCACTGTTCCCCTTCTTAAAATAAAGCTGCCTTTGAGAACCATGTGGAACAAACGTGCCACCGAGAGTGTCTTGGAGACATGCTGGTTTCTCACTAACTTCCTAGAGGAGCTGGATAATCAAATCAATACGTGGGGTTGTTGTTGTTGTTTTGGTGTGTGTGTGTGTGTGTGTGTGTGTGTGTGTGTGTGTGTGTATGTGTGTGTGTAAAGAATCCTGACATTTATTCCCAGTTCCAAGATTCTTACACTCAGTGGTTTTTAAATTTATCTCTTAATTTGATTAAATAGCAGGAGTTCCACAGTTCTTTAGATATTCTAAAGAATATTCTTCTCCTCTAATTGTGACTGGGCCAGCTCACTAGGGTTGGCAGCCAGACTCTGTAAATGGGACGGCTTGTGTTTATGATAACTAACTGCCAACAACTGAGGCTTGCTCTTAAGGTTTAAGTCAATATTTATGAAAAAGAAAGCTAACAAACTAAGACTAAGAAAAAAAAAAAAACACCCACCCAAGTGACTGCTTTTCAACGTCACAATGGAGAAATTTCAGTACTCAAAAAAGTAAAAAATTCATAGGTTATTGCCATTTTCATTTGTAGCCTACCAATGAGAATTATAATTATACTTAGTTTTATAGTATAAGTAAGCCATTAAAGACAACCTCGGAATATGAATTGCACGGTGTATTTTTGTCTTAAATATACAGAATCAACAGCAGAACATCTCCGGTCCTTCCTATTGTTTGCCATGTCTGTGAAGATGTATGAGCAGTTGCAGCGAAAGTGCCAAACTGCCGCCCTGGACGGCCTCCAAAGGCTCTGTGGGGCTTGCTTTAGTGTTTGCAGAATCACGAAGCAAACAAACCAGCAAAAAGAAGCATAAACAACCAACTGATGTTTTGCACCCAATTTAGAACTCAATAGAAAACATTTTCAGCACAGAAACTGCTACGTACTTGGAGAGATGCTCTTAGAAGCCCGTGCATTAGCTACAGAGGCAGAATGAAAAAAACGAGACTTCCAAAACCACGAAGGAGAGTGTAAGCACTTAGCTTGCTGCTTTCCCAAATGTGAAATGGTTTCTTCTTATTTTTATGTAAAAGAATACTTGAACGTTGAAAAGCAGCATTTATGACTAATCTGAGTTTTACTAAACTTCCAAACTATGTCCCAAATCAAACAATGTTCTATTAACCCAAGAATTAAAAACGAAAGTGGGATGGCTAAATAAACTGTAATAGTACAATTTAGGAAACCAAAGCAGAATCTTACTTTCTTGACTTTGATTTATTTTTTAAAAGAGTACTTTCAAAGTTTGAGGGGAAAAAAATGATATTTCACATATGATACTTTTTTCAAGAATTCTACATACAGCACAATTTTAAACAAAATCCCTGCTGGATTCAAAGACCAGAGAAAACACGAGTCCTGTTTCCCTTAAGGGGAAAAATAAGCTAAAGAATGGAAATGTTTTCAACTCCATGATGGATTATGTTTTTAATAGTTTTGCCACAACAAAGCATTTTATTGAAATGGCTGGTCTATGCCGGATCAGGGCACACACACCATTATTTTAATGAGCTTCAGCAAGAGTCCACATTCCCAGATGAGAAATCAGATGCTCTGAGCCTTTTCTTTGAGGGGGGCGGTTGGGGGAGGGAAGGGAGTCACTTACTTGTTTTTCAAAAGCCGTCGGCACCAGTCGTCTCAACTCAGATAAACTGTTATTTATTCTATCCCGACGCCTTTTTTCTATTATCTAACCCAAAGAAACCAAAAACAGAAGTTTAAGGATACATATACAGTAACAGTACTCAGGACAGGAAAACAGCAGCAGAGGTTCCCATGCTAGATGGCACAAGATAAAAGAGGGGGGGGGTGGTGGGAAACCACTTACCCCTCGCCTTTTCTTTCTTGCCATAATCTGAGAGGTGGTTGTTGGTGAATTTGACCTCATCACTGAGCCAGTACTTTGCCTGTGGAGGAGGAAGCCTGCATTAGGTACTGCAATCAGAGTAGCAATTGTCCCCCACCCCACCCCCGTGCTTCATGGTGCCTGTTAATATTCAGACTGATTGCACAGTTCATGTCTATGTTATTATTTTTTTCCCTTAGTTTTGGCTTTTCTTTTAGTTCCCAAGTAGTGATTAAGTCTTTCAAAAAAAAAAAATGTTAGTGAGGCCTTGAGACGGCTTAGCAAGTTAAGGCAATGGCCACAAAGTTTGACCATCTGACCGGAGTGCCATTCCTTGGACCTACATGATGAAAGGGGAAAACCACTCGAACCTCCACAAACAGAGGTGACGATGGCATACCATGCCACACACATACACGAAATAATAAGTAAATGTAATTAAAAATGCTACTGGATAATTTAGCTGCCAATTCAAATGGCAAAAAATGAACCTGAACTTTTGGAGTTCTCCGGTGAAATAATGATGGCCAATTAGGGTGGGGTGGGGGTCAGAGATTAATATGTTCTATTTCTTCTCATATATTTCATAAAGGTCAACAAGCCTAGCTGATAGTATTTGCCCTATTAGCTCCTGCCAGACAGACTCAACATCACATGAGTCCCACGATAAAAGTTACCACACGTCAAACTTGTCCCTGGATGCAACTTTTAAAACAAATCAAATACCTGTACCATTCCAAAATTCAACAACTGATATTCAGTACCATAAAAAGGATGGCTTTTTAAAAATTTGCATATTAACCTTTTAAAGGAATACCCTAACCGTATCCTTGGTAGGGAAGTTAAATCTTGCTTTGCTCTGAAAATGAAACTGTTACCAGCATTCAAACTATACTTAAATCCGAAGAAGCTGCAATCCACTTAGAGTTTACTGGATGGTATTTCTGTACTTAATCAAACATTTATTTGGTCACAGAGTTGGTCACCTAACGTACACTCTCCTAAGAGTATACATTCACATATGTCGCTTTGAGATTCACAGATAGTATAGTTCTTTAAGGTGTTAAATTCTCCAGGCCATGTCGTTTGTTCTCTTTTGTTTTAGAAGTTCTCCCATTACCTCATCTTCTCACTTCGGTATCTTAATTCCAAATCAACTGCCCCCTCGTTCTCACCCCTTCTCTGCAGGGTTCACCTTTTCACGTGACAGCCTCCGTTTTCATTTTCTAAGACCCAACACTTCAGTAATAAGATAGTTGGTAAACAGCGCCTCATGCATCTTTTTAAATCGTGATGTCTTAATTTCTAAGTCTTAAAGTAAGTCTGTGAAATAAAACCAGTTTTCTAGATGCAGAAAGGATTTCGCTCTTTGAGTGACAGCTGCAGATAAATAATTAAGGTGCTTCTGGGCATGCCAATTAGAAGCAATTATCATTTGACCTGCCTTGGCTCTAAAATGCCTGGGTAATCTCGCTGTCAAGGGAAACTAGAAGTCTGTATTCTGTGATCACAACGCCCATCTTCTGGAGACTAAAGAACAAGCAGTCAAAGCAATGCTGCCTCCTCTGCTCCTTAGGTCTGTCACTCATGGCTGGGTCAGCCAGATCACCCACCCTCTGTCAACCTGCGCAACTCTGTTTAGCCTAACAACGCAAAGGCTTTGATTTCTCAAAAACTCAAGTCGCGAACCAAGCTTCTTTCAAAACAGAAATCCAGTTGTTTTTCTTTTCTTCAGACCTATTTTGGAACTGTCCCTAAATACAGTTCCAGTGGCGGGGGCGTCGCCCGGACGTGCCTGTACGCGTGCTGGCGCTGACAGCCCGGGACCCTCCCTCGCCATCTCCTGCACTCTCCCTACCAGTTCCCTTCCAGTCGCTTCCCACACCTAGCGCGAATCCTACCTCTCGCCCCACACCGACTCTAGCTCCGCGAGCACCCACTTCCCGGGGACAACTTTTCTCCTCTCCACCCGGAGCCCCTGGATTTCCTAGGACCCCGAAGCTCCCCGACACTCTCCCGCTTCTCGGCGCTCACCCGGAGTAATTGTTCTCGCTCCCCACGTCGATGGTCTCATCCAGGTCGCTTTCGGAGGTCGTCTCCTCGCACGGGCGCTTCATCGTGGCGTAGAAGGAGCAGCCACCGACGCCGAGCCGGACGCAGCGCGCTCCCCGCGGGCTTCCTCCCTCCCTCCCTCCCTCCCACCCCGGCTCCTGCAAGCGCGGCTCCCCGGGCGGCGCGGTCTGCTCCTCGAAGCTCTTTCCCACGCCGCAGCCCAGCCTGGGCGCAAGAGCCGGCGCCGGCCACGCCTCCCGTGTGGGCGGGGCCCTTTGCGTCTTCGCCGACCCGCCCGGGCTGCTCTCCAGGCCCCGCCTCCCTGGGACGGCGTGGCTTTCTATTGGCTGAAATGGAGGGGTGGACCCGCCCTGGCCAATGCCCGCCGCGAGGCGCCGGCAAAGGCGTGGGAACGCGTCCGCGCACCTGGGAGCCTGGAACTGCGCGCGGCGACTTAGGGTGGCGGGCGTGGGCGCGCTCCGGGCGGGCGGGCTGGCAGGCTTCGGGGTTGAGGCCCTTGTCTGCACGCCGCGTTCTCTCCCGCCTCGTTTCTATCCTGGGTTTAAAGAATAACCGCTAGCGCGTGGCCGAGATGCGTGTGACGTCTGGGGTGGGTTGGCGAGGGGAGGAGGGCAGCGAGGCTCCGCGACCCACCACACTTAGCTGTCTGTCCCTCCTCGGGACCCAAGCTGCTGACTGGCTGACCGGAGCGGTCACGTTGACCCTCAGGGGATTTTGAAAGCTTTAAATCAAAGCTGCTTTTCACTCTGTCAATTCCGCAGCCTCTGGGTTGTGGGCAGATAAGGACGCGCGCTTACCGGTTCAGGTGCCTAACTTCAGGAGGTTGGCTCGGTGGTGCAATATCGGATTTGCCATCCCTCGGTCACTTTCTTTGTGTTTCCGGCCTCGGGGACTGGGGGAATAGACCTTCGGAGTAGATGGTGGGCTCTATTGGTAAGGATTAGCAAAGAAGCGGTGATTTCAGGACACAATCTGAGTAGGTTTTTGAGTTCAAATTTTTCTGACTTGGACTATCCAAATTAAATGCTCCCTCCAATCCCTCAGCTGTGTGCAGCCGCGGAGTTCTGCATCCAGGGTGAGAAGATTCGTTGGACACTGAATTTGTTTTGTAAAGCGCCCGTGCTTAGTAGTTCTTAGTGCATGGACGGACTGTGTTGTCTAAACTCCAGGTGTGCTTTCAGACTTTGTTTCCAAGCTGCTGCCTCTCTCTGAAAACGGCGGGACTTTTGAACCGATTCCACCGACGTGTCTCCCCGCGCTCAGGAAGTGAGCAAGACCGTCTTGGGGGAGCAGGGTCGCGCTCAACTGTCTGACGATGCAGCGCGCGGGGTGGGCTGATGAGGGGCCAGGGTGAGACTCCTCACGTTGCTTCGGGCCAGCTTTGCGCATGGTGGGGAAAAAAAAAAACCCTTTAAGAAAGAGGCATCTATCCATCAATCACCAAGACCCTCCACCTTGCACAGATGCTTATCTTTCTGGAAATCTAAGGCACCCATTTGACATTCCATTCCTTGGCCACACTAGACCGGTGGGTCGGGAGAGGACAAGAGAAAAAGAGAAAGCAAAAGGCTGGCGCAGATTGGGTGGATGAAGAACTGGAAGGAGCCAGGGCAATGCCAAGGACCTGCAGCCAGCCAGCGCTGTCATTAAAACACAAAACCCCTTTCCTACAGGCCTTGGCCTCTTTTGTGCGGTCCCCACCGCGGTGCTTTCATTAACCGTGTGAACAGAAATCTGAAACTTTCCGTACTGACTTTTGAAACTTAACTCCAGGCAAATCACAAGGTCATCGGGGACCGGGCGGGGCCTGGCAAGGCAGGATGGGGTCAGTGCTGCTGGACCGCAGAACCGTGGGTGGCTGACTCCCCAGTTCTGCACTCAGTCTCCGGGCGGGCGCCTTGGTGCTCTGTGACCGTGACCACAGGGCCTTAGCCCGGCCTCAGAGCAGATGGCCCGAGATTGCTGGTCCTATGCAAGGCAGGCCAGCATCCTGGGCCACTCTGGCTTCTGCAGGGGTTGTCCAGATAAGAGCAAGCCCTAAACCCAGCAGGTTCCAAACCGCGCTTTTCCAACCAGAGTCTGTGTTTCCAGAGCTCAGTAGGTTCCCTCTACCCACCCGCCCTGAAATTTAGGTGAATTTAAGGTTTGCCACTCGAGCACATGAGCAAATTAGTTGGAGCCTCCAAATGCTGGAGGCAAAACCTGAAATCACCACGGAGTGGGTGAGGGCATCCCAAAAAGATTTCTTTTCTCACTATACTAGTTTATTTAATTATGATGATTGCGAAAAATTGCAGCGGGAAACGGTTTGCTTGTAATAAAGTAGCAACTGGTTAAATTTTTTCCATTTTGTCTTTGAAGACTTAACCGCTGTGCCATGTCATAAAAGAATATTTCAGGGACGTTGGAAAGCACGCACGGATTTAATGTTGGTTAGAGTAGTTTTTTTTTCTTTTTCTTTTTTTTGCAACAAGGGTCTCATATGTTAAACAACCGTTTAGGATAGTGCCTGGGATACCGAAAATGAATGTGTTTAGTGTAAAGAATAAATGAGGCAAAAGACAGCACTTCAAAAATGTCCAAAGAACATGCTCGTTAATCTTTAAAATACTTAATGCCCATTACTGTGATTTTCCATTATATCTGTTATTCTCAAGGATCCCTTTTGCCTGTCGCCTCCCTAGACGTCTTTTCTGTGTTGGGTCCTGCGTCTGGGTCGGAGGTAGAAACAGGAAACTTTCAAGCGCTTCAGTTTACTTAAAACAAAACAAGAGGAGCTTGGGGTGGAGAGGGGAGGAACTCCGGTGGCTTCAGCAGGGAGAAAGAAAGAGAGCATTGGTACTTTAAGCCCCATCTCGCCTCTGCGACATTTCCCCCCTCAGAGAGTGGCTGGGAAGCTTACTAGGGACCAGGGCAGAAGAAAAGAAGTCCGTGCACACAGCAATCTGCCTTTCTTTCCTTTTGAAAGATTTGAACAATGGAATAATTAGACCGATAGATACGGGAGGAGGGACTGTCCTAGAAACGAAATGCCATTAAGAAAGAAAGACCAGGCTGACAAATCTAAAGGGAAAAGGAGATGTAGACCCGGGAGGGCGGCCTTCCTTCCATTGGTCATCTGGTCCCTGGTGCTTAAGTGATTTAGCTCACTGAATAGAGAGAGGAACAGATGAGGGAGCGCAAAGATCTGGGGGGTGAGGGGACACCAGACTCAGTGGTTTCCGCTTTCCTCCTGACCCACCCTTTTATAATATTTTGACTTTTCCTACTTAAATTGAGTGTGAAGATCTTGACCTAAGGCTTACCTTGTCCCTTAAATTTGAAATTTTAGCACACAAACTCATAAAGTGATTTTTTTGCTGCTATTCTAAAAATTCCCTTGAAGAATTTTAAGAATGAATCTGATATACATGTATTTATTTTGTTTTTATTAGAGTCCTCTGGTGTTTTCATCATGAGTTGTGACACTTCTGTATTTGTGTTGAGATATCACTTACAATTTTTTTTTTAAAAAAGGCAACAAAACACCAACTACTGGGAAATTTGCTTGTCTCGGAATCTGCAAGGCATGAAACCATTAAAAATATATTTAACTTACTTTCTCAGTGAAGTAAGGTCAATTCTGTTATTTAGAGACCTTATGTTAGTCTGAGAAGTATAATCTTATAAGTAGATACAGTTCACACTGGGAAGTCCAGTGTTTCTCTTCATTTGAAATAAAAGCTTTGAGAAGCTTCTTCCTCCTCCTCCTCCTCCTCCTCCTCCTCCTCCTCCTCCTCCTCCTCCTCCTCCTCCTCTTCTTCTTCTTCTTCTTCTTCTTCTCCTTTTTTCTTCCTCCCAGAGGGCAGGCGAACCCTGCTATTTTATTTGCAATTGCCAAGCAGGTGATAAGCACGTGCTGATCTGTAGGCAGGCAGCCTTGTTGAGCTGTCTTGCTGGACTACAAGGCTATTGTGAGCAGGCACCACCTTAAAATGTGTGAGAATGCTGTGCTCCGGGAGTAGGGGCCAAGGGCAAGATCCTTGTAAATTTCAATACCTTTTCAACATCAGGCAGGCAGCAAGCAGGCCAGTCTAGGGTCACTGTGTGACACAAATATGCGAGCCAGTAAAAGAACATGATGCTGAAAGCAAGGCCCACCAACCTTGAAATCATGCCTGCAACAATCATCGCTTTTAGCAAGGATTCTTGCCAGGATAGCCACAGCACAGTGCACAGGGTGTTCATGTCTAGCTCTTCTAGATAATGCTGTTATGTTACCCCAGAGACAGCAAGGGAGGAAATCTAAAATTCCAAACTCCCTTTCCTGGAGGTTGTGTTGTTTAGACTGATCGGGGTCACAAAGGGGCAATCTATTTAAGAGCTCTCCCTTCATCGGGACTTAGTGGCATGAGTACTCCTCACAGGACCAGGAATAAGGCTTGGTTTTGTTGTAGGACCCTTGAGAAGAGGATTGTAATACAGCAAGGAACCAGTTTACCATACCCAAGTAAGCAATAGTCAGAAGATGTCAGCACTCCCTGTATTAAGTGCATTCTTCTTCCAGGGTGCCAAATTGATGTTGACAGGTTTTTCTGTAAAGGAATATCTTTAAGTTTCTATATCCTTGATGCTGGTTTGACTGGCAGGTCTTCCCTTCCCCTCTTTTATAGACACAGGGAAATATGTTCAGCGCTCTCATGAAAATGATTGTTAGCTACGTCCCCACCCTCTAAAATGACGCCAGGCATATCGTGGGTGCATAATAGGTGGTTTGGAATGAATTCCTCGTTAAAAGTAATGAACTCTGCTTTGTCCCATAAATACAGAGTTTGGATACAGTGGAATAATAAAATGAACAATGTGGATTAAGACTATGAAAATATGAAGTGATTACTTAAAGCTGAGCAGGAAAGAGCTAACTGTGAATGTCCTTTTAATTTAGTCTGGAGCATCCCAGTGGCCAAGGCAGAAGAGGACCATAAAGAACTTTCTAATTTTTATATCAGAACAAAAGGGAACACAACAACCAAATTTTATTCAGAAACCGTTTTCTAACCAAATCGCTGGCTACCTAGGTTACAGACTGGAAACGTTGAATTATTTGAAACAATTATTTTCCTTGTCTAAAATTCTTTCCTGAGGATCTCTATTAGTTATAGCAGGAAGAGTACCACTGACAGGATGTACCCATGAAAACAATAGCTCCAAATGGCTAAGCAAGCCATCCAGTAAGCTGTCAGGATTAATTAATTGACGTGAACAGAACCAGCGTCTCACAGGGCTTCAAAAAGTGGGGGTTCTCTTTCCCCCAAAGGGCTTACTTTCACTTTAAGAAAGCAGGTCATGGAAGTCGAGGATTCCTGAATCTGTTAGGTTGTCATTACAAGATGAAAGTAAAATAGTCGGAAATAATAAACGCCATGGGAATATTAAAAGTGTTTGCCCACAAAAAACAAAGGAATATCTGCATTTTCTTAATGTATCCATCAGAGCATTTCCATCAGATATGTTCACATATATGACCTCACTATACTATTAGCTTGGGCTGTGTCTCTGAAAAGAAAACCTATATATAGACTGAAAATAAGTTACTAATTTTAGATTTACTGTGGGGAAAAAGAAAAGGACCGTTTTTTTTTTCAGACCTCAGTGTTTTGTAAATTTATTGAAATATGGACTGTTTGAGAAATATTAAAAAAAAGAAATTTTTTTCCCACCCTGGACAGGGCTAAATTTGTTCTACCAGATCAGACTTCGACTGGTTCTTGGTATCTGTCGGCTAAAAACAAAGCATGGCAGTTTGTGTCGTCTGGTATGAGGCATCCAAATCATTTAGGAACTTGATGGTATATTGGGAATAATAGACTAAACATTTTAAAGAGATAGATCTGATGTTCGGTCATGGACCATTGTATTTCTAGGAAGTAAATACTTTAAAGAAAATAGCAGTTTGTTGAGGGACAGCAGTATTTGCCGTGGCAATGACACTTGGACATTTTCCTTCACAGACAGCTCCACGCTCAGCTGCAGCATGGGAAAGAGCAGAGCCTCATGCCTCCAGTACGCAAGGGAGGTACACTGTGTGTTTCCATGGCACCTTAATGGAGAACTTTTAAAATTATGAATCAAAACTCCCAGCACTCAGGATTTTCTGGCCCAGGATGGTTGATAGTCGAACAAGAAGATTTGAAAGCCAGGCAACTGAAGACAAACTGTATTAAAAATATACACATGATATATATAGGTATGTATGTATAAGTCTGCCTACAAATGCAAGTTCCACAAACACATGGCACAAAACTAAAGTTTGTAATTATTTGCATTTGAAAGGCCATGGTAACCCTAATACAAACCAGTAGCTCAAACCTGAGAGGGAGTGCATTCGAGTTGAACACCAATTGTACAATGGGATTTATTGGGCTTATATATTTGGTAGGATGCTCATTTTTTCAAATCTTATTTATTATTTTAGACTCTGCAATTTCTTATCTTTGGTCTACTCTTTTTACCTACATTCTAAGGCAGTCTCTTCATGCAGGTTTTAAAATGCAAGAACCTTAGGATAACAGAGCTTAGGAGTTTGTACCTCTCAATGTAACGGTGATAAAATGTTATGTTAAAAGGCTAGGAGAGGAGCATGGATATCCCCGCTATTCAAGTGGTGCTCCTGGAAAACCACGGGACTAATGATATGCTGCTAAATTATGTTTATGCGCATTGACTCTGGTAGGGACAATGAAGTTTTGACCAAAATTGAAAAGTTCTAACCATAAGCCAGTTGGTGGTGGTGCTTGCCTTTAATCCCAGCACTCCGGAGGCAGAGGTAAATGGATCTCTGAGTTCAAGGCCAGCCTGGTCTACAGAGCAAATTCTAGGACAGTCAGGGTTATACAGAGAAACCCTGTCTTGAAAACATTTTTTTTCTAAAAAGTTCTAACCATAAATTTATTTTGGGAGGCAACAGTTCAGGATAGAATATTTGAATTTTGGTTTTAACGGTGACATGCTTTTCTCTTATTTTCACAGTGTGGAATGAGAACAGCGCAGTAAGGACTAGGTAGATGGAGCTGTATGTGCGTAGCTGGTGCTGGTAGGCTACAGTCTAAAGCTGAGACTAAACAGCTATGGGTCAGAGTACTAGCAGAGAGGTAGGTTATGCGCGGAGAGTGGGCTAATTAACCTTTACTACTTCTTGTCGGGTTTTGTAGGCAGTACCTCTCTTCACTTCCATTTCCTGGCCCCCGAAAGACTGAATGGCTTCTCTGAGCAATGTTCCACTGAGCAACGTGGGTGAGGTGTGGCAAGCTAGACACAATTCTTCCTCTGTGGAAATAGTAGGAAAAATAATAGGGAACTGCACGAACAACTGCTAACGTGCCACAAAGTCAAGGCCAAAGTCAGCAGAATACTGCAAGCTCTGCACGCAAAGGCAGAAAAGATTCATTTGAAAAGGGCATTTTAGTAGCAGCGGCTCCAGTCCAGAGGAAAGGAGACTATTACGGGTAGAGGTGACCTAAGAACCTTTGTCTTTAAGATTCTTTGATTTTAGGAGTACATTGCTTTTACTTAGCTTATTGGGATGTCCTTACATTGCCCTTAAACTTCCTGCATGAGTTCTGTGGGGGGTCTAAAAAAAAAAGCATGACACCTGTGCAGGGTCTTGAAAGATGTACATAAAGCTACAAATTATTTTATTTATTTATTTTCTTCTTTTGGAAATTGAAATATAAATGCATCATTTCTCTCCTTCCCTTTTAGCTCTCCAACCCCTCACTACCCCCACCGGATCCCTCCCAAATTCATAACCTTTCCTTTAACTGTTACGGTTACATATATACACAACTTTCTCATTCTGTTTAGTGTTACTTGCACACATAGGAGTTATGAGTTTAGGGCTGATTGCTTGATCTTAGATAACCAATTAGGGGGTCATACACAGAGAAGACAATTTCTACTGTTAGCATTTCTTAGTTACTTATAGGTCTCAGTCCCGTAAAACTCCCGTTTCTCCATGCTAACGTTTCTATTGGCACTGTACTTCTTCATGTCTTAAGCAGCCATGTTGCTGAGGGATTATGGGCAAAGCTTCCATGTCATTTCTAGGAGATCTAATCTCACATCAGATTTCCGGGTCCTTTGGATCTTATAGCCTTCCCACTTTCTCTTCTGAGATGCTCCCTGAGCCCTAGGTGCGGGAGTTGTGTTATAGATGTATTTATTGAGCCTGGGTTCTCTACAATAAGTTGTTCTTGGCATTTTGGTCAGTTGTGGTTTTCTATAACCGTCTCTCTATGTTGCAAAGTGAAGTGTCTTTGATGAGAAGTGAGACCTACACTTATCTGTGGGTATAAGGATAAATATTTAAAATGCAGTTCAGAATTATGCTGCTTTAGTAAAGTGTGGGTGCTTCTATGTGATCTGGGACCTCATTGGACCAGGGAATTTGGGTAGGTTTCCAGTAACACACATTACTCCCTCTCCTGTTAAATAGGCCTTAGGTCCAATTAGACAGTTGTTGGTTACTGACAAGATATGAATACCACTATTGCGCCCTTAGGATATCTCAGTTTACTTATCTTTGTTGGGATCTATAAATGTCATAACTGGGTAGGACCATTGTTTTCTTGCCTCCCTTTGAAGTTTGCATAAAAATCTTTGGTACCATGAAATCTAGTGCTTACAAAGGAGGTAAAAAGCTACAAATTAAATAGATGCTCTGGAAGAGGTAGCAGAATTTTCCAAGTCCCATGATGGTATGCTGTGGGACAATGGTCTGTATCCTGTCAATTATATTTTAATAAAACGCTGATAGGCAGGAGCCAGCAGGAACAGTAGGCAGGTGACCAGGCAGGAAGTAGAGGTGGGGCAATGAGATCAGGAGAATTCTGGAAGAGAAAAGACTCAGTTTGCAGTCATCACCCAGATGCAGAGGACACAAGATGTGACTGCCTCGCCAAAAAAGATACCAAGCCATGTGGCTAACACAGACAGGAATAATGGGTTAATGTAAGATGTAAGAATTAATTAATAAGAAGCCTGAGTTAATAAGNTGAATCTGTGAGCTATAGTATACCTCGCTTAAACCAATGAATCTGTGAGCTATAGTATACCTCGCTTAAACCAATGAATCTGTGAGCTATAGTATACCTCGCTTAAACCAATGAATCTGTGAGCTATAGTATACCTCGCTTAAACCAATGAATCTGTGAGCTATAGTATACCTCGCTTAAACCAATGAATCTGTGAGCTATAGTATACCTCGCTTAAACCAATGAATCTGTGAGCTATAGTATACCTCGCTTAAACCAATGAATCTGTGAGCTATAGTATACCTCGCTTAAACCAATGAATCTGTGAGCTATAGTATACCTCGCTTAAACCAATGAATCTGTGAGCTATAGTATACCTCGCTTAAACCAATGAATCTGTGAGCTATAGTATACCTCGCTTAAACCAATGAATCTGTGAGCTATAGTATACCTCGCTTAAACCAATGAATCTGTGAGCTATAGTATACCTCGCTTAAACCAATGAATCTGTGAGCTATAGTATACCTCGCTTAAACCAATGAATCTGTGAGCTATAGTATACCTCGCTTAAACCAATGAATCTGTGAGCTATAGTATACCTCGCTTAAACCAATGAATCTGTGAGCTATAGTATACCTCGCTTAAACCAATGAATCTGTGAGCTATAGTATACCTCGCTTAAACCAATGAATCTGTGAGCTATAGTATACCTCGCTTAAACCAATGAATCTGTGAGCTATAGTATACCTCGCTTAAACCAATGAATCTGTGAGCTATAGTATACCTCGCTTAAACCAATGAATCTGTGAGCTATAGTATACCTCGCTTAAACCAATGAATCTGTGAGCTATAGTATACCTCGCTTAAACCAATGAATCTGTGAGCTATAGTATACCTCGCTTAAACCAATGAATCTGTGAGCTATAGTATACCTCGCTTAAACCAATGAATCTGTGAGCTATAGTATACCTCGCTTAAACCAATGAATCTGTGAGCTATAGTATACCTCGCTTAAACCAATGAATCTGTGAGCTATAGTATACCTCGCTTAAACCAATGAATCTGTGAGCTATAGTATACCTCGCTTAAACCAATGAATCTGTGAGCTATAGTATACCTCGCTTAAACCAATGAATCTGTGAGCTATAGTATACCTCGCTTAAACCAATGAATCTGTGAGCTATAGTATACCTCGCTTAAACCAATGAATCTGTGAGCTATAGTATACCTCGCTTAAACCAATGAATCTGTGAGCTATAGTATACCTCGCTTAAACCAATGAATCTGTGAGCTATAGTATACCTCGCTTAAACCAATGAATCTGTGAGCTATAGTATACCTCGCTTAAACCAATGAATCTGTGAGCTATAGTATACCTCGCTTAAACCAATGAATCTGTGAGCTATAGTATACCTCGCTTAAACCAATGAATCTGTGAGCTATAGTATACCTCACTTAAACCAATGAATCTGTGAGCTATAATATATCTCACTTACTCATGAACTGTTCATGTCAGGTATTTGTTGCAGCAATGAAAGAAAACTAACATTGAAGAGTAATTTAGGTAAAACTCTGCACTTGGGAGACATTGCTGTGAATTGTGTTCTTTGGTTTTCTAATATAGCCACACATACACACATGAAGTTTCACTACTTGCTCTTTGAATGCTCATGTGACTATGTCAGGACTTGCATTTGAGTGTTTACAGATCTGTTTTGAAATCTGCCATGCCATAATTAAAACCAGAACACAGTTATACCCTCAATGATTAAGAGAACCCCCTAAAGTGAGATTTTAAGCTTCGTTGACTTCAAAGTAACACAAAGTACAGGGACACAGTTAGTTACCCTGGATTCGTCCAGCTTAAATACTCCAGTGAAAGGCTGTGCTATGAATCTTTCTTGCTACTTCTTGCTGAGAGAGAAATTACAGCAGTGATTCTCAACTTTTCTAATGTTGTGAGTCTTAAATACAGTTCCTTATGTTGTGGTGACCCCGAACCATAAATTATTTTCATTGCTATTTCATAACTGTGATTTTCCTACTGTTATAAATTGTAATGTAAATATCTGTTATTTCTGATGGTCTTACGCTACCCTTGTGAAAAGGGCTGTTTGACACCCAAAGGAGTCGTTACAACCAGAATGATGATAACCACTGGGTTACAGTTACCTTTCTACAGAATGTTTGTCACTAGCAAACATTCATGGATTTATAACGCAGTTGTCATTCAGATATTTTTAGACAACACCCCCTTACATCCTTTTATCTGAAGACCTTGCTAAAATGGATGCTACTTGTATTTAAATACCGGCTAGCTGGAAAGCAGCTATGGTTCTCAAAAAGAAAAGGCAAGACATACTGAAAGCTTTCACTGTGTCACCCGGGAGCAGGTAAACAAGAAGAGGTTTCTATTCCCAGACAGAGGCAAGCAAGGGAGTGCTTGTCAAGCCAGACAAGTGCATTTGCAGCAATGAGACCTTTTCTTCACAGATTGCTTTATGCTAAGTTTTACTTTGCTAATGAGTCATCTAGTGAGCTCTTTGGGGCACTCGAAAGCAACACAACCTGTGATTCTTGTCCTGAGGAATTTACTGTTCTGAGATTATAGTAACAAGGATCGTGACCATTTTTGTTTACCTATCTCTAGGTTTTAATTTTTCCTATTTTAAAAGCTTTATTCAACTGGGAATTTATTGTGCCATATTTTATGTGTAGGAATGAATGTTGGCTTATTCACCCACAAAACACTACCTAGATGCCCACAATGTCCCAGGTAAAACACTCGTAGGTAGGTGACTGAGAAATGACACTGTCAGAATTTATCAAGAAGCCACTGAACTTTCGAATGGCTCTGGACTGATCTTATTCTCACTGCTGATGAGCAAGTGTTCTCATGGGCTTGAGTGCTTGCTTCATTAGGTACTTTGTATTTGCTTGCTTTTTTTTTTTTTAGATTACATTTATTTCTTCCTTTACTTCCAATCGTTTGTTATAATTTTAAAGCAATGCATTTTTAATAATTATAAGGCAAGAATGAATTTCATTACTCATGCCCTAAGACGCTGTGTGTACCAACACACATGGCTCAGTACACTGGAATCCTATAGAATATCAAATCTTTACTCTTTTAGTCTCCCCACTGGTGACAAATTTCTGGGATTAGGTTGCCTTTTGTATTGGCTCTCTATACACAGTTTCTAAAACCATGCTTGTTTTTTTCCCCCATTTTCATGAATAAACAACTTCTTTTTATTTTTAGGATTCTTCCCATGGTAATGATGTTCATGGCATCTGTGATGCTGAAAGGATAGTTGATAAGTGCTGTGGATAAATTTACTATCTTAAAATGGATATTTCTCGTGAATGACCAAATGCTAATGCTGTATGCACAATTCAAATAAGGAGAGTGGGAAGAGATATCTGGTGTGTTGTGAAGGTATTACAGGGATGATTCGTTTGGAGAATCTCTATTCTCTGTAGAAATAAGGATAAAGTCCTAGATGAAAGAAACCATTATTGGATTGGTGGTCTCTGTTCTTCCTGTCGGTGTGCATACTGGAACAAATGTTAACCTTGGAACCATACAGACGTAGGTTAAATTCCTCCCTCGGTCACTAGGTAGCATTTGTTATTTAAGTCATATTGTTTTTTTTTTTTTTTTTGTTTTTGTTTTTTTTTTGGTTTCTTATCTGAGAAGTGTAGCCCACTGATTTGACTTAAAGATCAATTAAGTTAAATGTGAAGCTCCTAGAATTTCATGGTTCAGTATCAACTTTCTTTTCCTTTCACACCTAAGTGACAGCAAAAGTTGTCTGTTCAGGCAAAGAGGTTGTAATGCTGGGTGCCTTTTGTTTCTGGGTTTATTAGAAAGCTAATCCCTTGATTTTTCACAATGCTTGAATTTTCTATGTATGGCTTCTATTTCATGCTTCACCAAATTATAGTGCTTTAAAGCACCTTGAACGTTCTTAGCACAAAGCACACAACAGGATGGACTTAACACTACCTTATTTTCTTGGTGTCCTCCATTCCCTCTGGCTCTAATTCTCTTTCTGCTTCCTTGTCTGCAGAGTTCCCTGAACCCCGAGGCCAGGGATTTGATGGAGGTATTCATTTGGGATGAGAGTTCCAGAGTCTTTCACTCTGCATACTGATTATGGGTCTCTGTATTTGTTCCCAGCTGCTGCACGAGGAAGTTTCTCTGATGACTGCTGATGATTTGGATCTATGAGTACAGCTGCATCCTGTTGGGAGTTATTTTATTGCTATGGTCTTTTTTTTTTTTTTTTTTTTTTTTTTTTTTTTTTTTTTTTTTTTTTTTTTTTTTTTTTTTTTTTTTTTTTTTTTTTTGCAGAACAGTAGTCTTTAATTTTCTCCTATGTCTCTGGCCTATCTGGTCTTACGATTTTGGCCACCCAGCAGTGTCAGGGATAGGTTTCATCTCATGGACTGATCCTTAAATCCACTAAGATATTGGTTGGTTACTTCCACAAGTTTTGTGCCACTTTTGCACCAGCATGTCTTGCAGGCAGGCCACCATGGTAGATGAAGGGTTTGTATCTTGGTTGGTTGGTGTTTCCTCTTCCCTTTGGTAGAGGGCAAGTACTTTTCAGTATCCTGAATACTAGTCAATAGGGACGAAGGCTCTAGGTAGACACCAACTTGAATTCTTCTGTTCAGTGAGTTTTGTAGGGGTTGTCTTCAGCTATAGGGGCCTTACTTTTAGTTTGTGGGAAACAAATAATAGCTTTGGCAATTGTTGGGGTTGGTTGGGTTTCCCATGGAACCCCTTTGGCTAAGAAATCGATTGAATGTAATCCATTCTTGGTAGTGGAGGCTTAATTAGATAGCAAGAGATGTTCAGTTAGGACTCTACACCGTTATTTGGCAATTTCGTTTATGCTGCCTTCATATGTTATATATGTCACAAAAATTGCACTGTATTAGGTTTCTACACAACCTCTCAAATGTTCCTTAGTTTTAAATGTCCCTCCTTTACCTCCCTCTTCTCTCCTGATCCCTGTTTTTTTTCCCCCTTTTCCAGTCCACACTCCCTCTTCCATCCATAAATATCTGTTGTATTTTCCCTTCCTAGGGAGAGCCATCCTCCCCCAGTAGTGCTCCTTAATCTTTACCTAACCTCTATGGTTGTACAGATTGTTTACCAATGGCCTTTCCTGCATCTAATGAGATAATCATATGATTTTTGTCTTTCCGTCTCCTTATAAAATAGATTACATCTATCAGTTTTGGTAGGTAGGTTGAACCATCCCTGCATTTAAGTCCACTTGATCATGGTGGGTAATCTTTTTGATGTATTTTTGGATTTAGTTTGCAAATGTTTTATGGAGAATTTTTGCCTCTGTGTTCATATGAAAATTGGCCTGTAATTCTCTTTCTTTGTTGTGTCTTTATGTAGTTTGGATATCAGGGTAACTGTGGTTCCACAAAAAGAATTGGGCAATAATCTATCTGTTTCTATTATGTGGAATAATTAGAGGAGCATTGGTATTTGCTGTTCTTTGAAAGTCTGGTAGACTTCTGAGCTAAAACTGTCTGACCATGGGCCTACTTGCTCTTTTCCTTCTTTCCTTCCTTCCTTCCTTCCTTCCTTCCTTCCTTCCTTCCTTCCTTCCTTCCTTCCTTCCTTCCTTTTTATTTTTGGTACGCTTTTCGCTCTGTGTAGCACTGATTGCTCTCTGTTACCCAGGGTTGGGTTGGTAGACTTATAATGACTGCTTTTATTTCATTAGGGATTTAGGGATTTTAGTCTGTTTAATTTGTTCATTGTGATCTCTATTTAACTTTGGTAGGTGGTATATATCAAGAAATAAATTTATTTCATTTGTATTTTCCAATTTGGGGTGAGAATAGGTTTTTAAAGTATATACTTATGATTTTCTGGATTTCTTTGGTGTGTGTTGTTATGCTCCCTCTTTCATCTTTAGTTTTGTAATTTGGATCTTCTTTCCCTGCTTTTTTAGTTAATTTGGCTTGGAGTTTGTCAATGTTATTGATTTTTCCAAAGAATCAACTTTTGTTCATTGAGTTTCTTTTTTTTTTTTGTACCGTTGTTGTTATTCTTTCTGTTTTATTGATTTTAGCCCTGAGTTTGATAATTTCTTGCTCTCTACTCCTTTTGAGTATGGTTTTTTTCTCTTTCTCAGAGCTTTCAGGTGTGCTACTATAGTTCCTAAGAAGAGATCACCCCAATGTTTTTGATATCAGGCTCTAAACTTGCTTCTTAGAAACACCTTCATTGTGGCCCATAAATTGGGGTGTGTTGTGTTTTTATTTTCTTTCAATTCTAAAAAGTTTTAAATTTCTCTCTTAATTTATGACAGCATACATTTTTTCATTCATCATTAAGTTGTTTAGTCTCCACAAGTCTGTAAGCTTTCTGTTGTTTTTGTTGTTGATGTGCAGCTGTAGTCCGTGGTGATCAGGTTATTTCAATTTCTTCTATCTATTGAGGCTTGCTGTGTGTCCAAGTATGTGTTCAATTTTGGAGAAAGTTCCATTAGGTGCTATGAAGATGGTATGCTCTTTTGTTTGGGTGGAATGTTCTGTAAACATCTGTGAGGTCCCTTTCGTGTATGTTGCTAGTTAGCTCAAGCATTTTTGTTTAGTTTTGGTCTGGTTGACCTTTCTGTTGGTGAGAGGGGTATTGAAGTCTCCCAACTACGTAAGGGTCAATGTGTGATTTAAGCTGTAGAAGTTTTTCTTTCATGAACTTAAGTGCCCTGCATTTGGTGCACAGTGTTATGAATTAGAAAATCTTTTGGTGGATTTTTCCTTTGATGAGTATGTAGTGTTCTTTTCTATCTCTTCTGCTTAGTTTTGGTTTGGTCTATTTTATCAGATATTAAAATGGCTACCCTGGCTTGAGTTTTAGGTCTATTTGTTTCGAATATCTTTTCCTATCCTTTTATACTTAGATGATGTCTGTTCTTCATGTTAAGGTGTGATCTTGGACTCAATAGAAGGATGGAACCTGTTTTGGAACCTGCCAAGTTAGTCTGGTTTTGCTGGGGAATTGAGACCATTGATGGTGAGAAATATCAATAAACATTGTTTTTTTTCTGATTATTTTGTGTTGGAGGTGTGGATTTGTTTCTCCTCTTCTTTTGATTTGCTGGTCTGATATTATTTATCTTGTGTTTTCTTGGATGTGATTAGCCTCTTCAGGCTGAAGGTAGGACTAAGTTTGGAGACAGATACTCCTTAAATTTGTTTGTATCATGGAATGTCTTTTGTTTTCTATGTATTGGGAGTGAAAGTTTTGCTGTGTTTAGTAGTCTGGCCTGGCATCCATGGTCTCTTGGAGTTTGGAAAACTGTCATTCAGGCCCTTCTGGTTTTTAAAGTCTCCATTGAAACATCAGGTGTTACTCTAATAGGTCTGTCATTAAATATGTTGGGTGGGTATCTATGCCTTCATTTCTGTTGCCCTCTCTGATTCTTTGGAGAGTGTTTTGGCTGTGGCTTGCCTGCTTGGTAATGATTCTGTGATCCTGGCAGGTGTTGCCATTCGGGGTTTTGGAATAGAATGTGTTTCTTGGTGTGTGGAGCCAACGCTTAGGGATGGAGATGGGCTAGAAATGGAGGGCTGCTGAGTGGGTCCACCGTAGGGAGGAATGTAGAATGTGCCATCAGGATCTACATAATTCCCTGTGAATGGGGGCAGAGATAAGGGAGAGATCACAGCTAATAGTCTACTATAGAGCTGGGAATGAGGCTAGGGGTTGGATTTGTAGAAATGGAAAGAGAGTGAAGGTCTGAAGTGAATGAAGCCTACCTCCTTCCCTAGCTTATCTACTTCCCTGGCTGCTGTTTGATGGATGAGATAATGGATGGGGTGGTGAGAGAGACTGTAGGAGAGGTCTGTGTGTGATCCTCTGCAAACAGTGGCAGAGAGGAAGAAGAGGCCATCGCACGTGGTCTGCTACAGAGCTGGAGATGAGATTGGATGAGGAGGAGAGGAGGGAGTGTGGCCAGTGGACACCCAGAGAGGACCTCTTGACCGTAATTCTTAATCAGAGATCCTTGAGTCACTAGTAATTTAGAAAGGCTCAAAACTAGTATTGAATAATTTTGGGGGGGGAAACCATTATTTCTAAAGAGTAAGAGAAATTAATTAACATGAATATTATTCATTTATATTTAGTGATTTTAATGACTATCATAACTAAATGCATTTAGTTATACATAAATGTATGTATTTGTTCATATCATAATAACCTTGACTACACTGATAGAAATATCAATATTATCTTAATGCTTGGGCACTAATTATGTTTTGCCTTTTAGGATTTCTTAAAATCTGTACAACTTTGATTAATTTACAACAGGAATGTAAGATGTTCTGTTATTTGAGAGGCATTTTAAGATATATCTCTCCTTCTTTCCTCCTCCTCCTTTCCTGTGTCTTGTGCATCGCTAAGTTGTATCCCCAGTAACTGTTGTGTTTCTAGTAAGTTCATGCTGTATTTCTATGCTTAATGTGTTTTTTTGCAATGTATACTGAAAGCATTCTTTTTGTATTTCAAAAATCTCAGTTAAACATGAGAGTTGTGATAATAATTTAATGGCTTTACCTAAAATGAACATTCACTGTCTTCCCAGCACACGTTATTCCTTTTCCCTCCTTTCCTGCTGTATTTGAATTTTCTGTTGTTTGTTCATGGTTTTGGAGTACTGAAGATCCAACCTAGGGCCATGTACATGCAAGATAGGTGCTCTACTGCAGAGCTATATTCTCTATTCCATGTCTTTTCTTAAAGTGACAGCCCTCTTCACTGTGTAATAGCCATTGATTTTGGTGGAACCGAGCTGGGTCCCCTCCAGAGGAGAATGCCAATGGCTATGCTATAGTGTTATGCTTTGTGTACATAAAGACAGCAGGCCCCATCCCAGTAATGTTGGTTCAGGGGAGGTTCGATCAGTGAGCAGATGAAGAGCTGGGACTTAGAACACATGAACTCCCATCCCCCCATCCCTAGTGACTAGTTTTGGAATCACAGAGTAGGGTAACATGGAGAAGGGCATAGCCAAGAAAGAGTTAACAATCAGTGCTGAATTCCACTACTGCATGAGGTCTTGAGTCCTTTCTCTTGCTTAAGACACTTCGTATTTGGTTGCTTGGTTTTCAAAAAAGGGAACTACATTAGCTGACACATGCTTATGCGTTGCTTTTACTTTTACAGAAAGGCACAATTGATTTCAAAAGCACAAAACTTGGGCTAGAAGACTAAGATACACTTGCATATTAATTTGTCTTATTTATTTAATTTTATTTTGCGTATTTATTTATTTTATTTCACGAGTATGAGCAGTTTGCCTGCGTGTATGTATGTACACCATCTGTGTGCCTGGTGCCTGCAGCAGTCAGAAGAGGGCATTGGATTCCTCAGAATGGGAGTTATGGATGACTGTGTGACACTGTGTGGACAGTGGGAGCCAAACCTGGGTTCCAGTACTAGTAGAATTAATGTTTTGGGGTTTTGCGTGGCATACCCAATTTGCCTTTCTACACGCGCGTGCGCGCACACACACACACACACACACACACACACACACACACACACACACACTATTAATCACCAAACCCTGGAGGAACTTTCCAGGAGGATAAAAACAATTCCAATTCCAAAGGAGGTCTGAAAGGAGCCACCATATCAACAAAAGTCAATTGAGGCCATCCGCAAGAGTTGATGTTTTTCAGACCAGGGAGGCTTTTGTTTAGTATTCCGCCTTGATTTCTTTCATTGTTCCTTCAGCTCTGCCTGAAGTTACCCAAGGGTCCAGCAAGAGTCATCCCAAACTGAAAACACACTGGGAATTGTGCTTCTCATGACCTTTTTTGTATCAGAAGAGGGATCAAAGGGGTTTTGTTCTGTTTCTGTAATCAGCTATTTCTTTGAGAGAGCAGTGTTATGAGAATTTGAATTATGATTAAAAGTGCATGTGAGGCAAGTGGCGACATGGCATTTTAATTACCTCCCTCCTCTCTACTGAGAAACAGTGCTGGGGTAAGCAGATGTCTAGGGATAAATTCAGTTAGATTCTCTTTATCCCCTTCCCCCAAAAGGGCCATCTCTTTTATAGGCCTTTTTTCTTTTTGGAGATATTTGACTGTTTATCTCCCCTAGCCATTCCAGTTATTTTCAAAATATCTAACTTACTCAATTCAAGGCAATTGCAATTTGACAAATTCTTCCCTCTGCTGGACTCTGACATATGCACAAAGAAATATATACAATCCCCTTTGGAATTAACTGGTAATAGACTATTGCTTATTACTTTGCTTAGTCTGCGTGTCCTAATAATCATCAATTATTTGGTATCAATAAGTTAGTATATGTTATTTTCTTAGTGTTCTCTTTCTATTGCTGTCATGAAACACCAGCCTACCTGTGGAGAAAAGGGTTTGTTTTGGTTTACATCATCAAATAAGACAATGAATTCAAGTCAGCAACCTGAAAACAGGAGTTGGAGCAGAGACTATGAAGGAATATTGCTTACTGGTTTGTTTTCCACGGTTTGCTTAGCTTGCCTTTCTATGCAATCTGGGACTGTCTGGCCAGGGTGGTGTAGTGAGTCTTTTTCTGTCCCTCCTGCCAGCTCCCAAATAACCACACAGAGACTTCTTACTAATTATTAAAGCTTGGCCTTAGCTTAGGCTTGTTTCTAATTAGTTCTCATAACTTAATTTTTAACCTACCTTCCTTTACATGGCTCAGTTACCTTTACTCTGTACTGCCTATACTGCTTTCTTTATGTCTGGTTAGTGACTCTGCCGTTCTTCTTCCTCAAGACCTCTCTGTCCTCAGAAGTCTCACCTAACTCTTCCTACCTAGTCATTGGCCATTCAGCTCTTTATTAAACTTGTCACACAAAATTGACTCCATGCTTTCTTGTGTGCTTTTTGCTTTGTTTTGATATTTTGTATTATTATTTATTTGATTCTTTTGTTTTGCTTTCCTTTTGAGAGAAAAGGAGAGTGGAAGATCATGAATTTGAACTGATGGAAAGGGGGGAAGATCTGTCCCAGTTTGTACCTGTGTTTCTATGGCAAATCCATGGGATAGATGACAGATATTTTACATTTTAAACGATCCAAAGTGACCTGTCAGTTATAATTATAAAATTAAGTCTATCAATTTGGTCACAATTCCTTATAAACAGAAGAGATAGATATCTCTTTCACCCTGGTTTTACCATGAGAAAAAAAATTGTAGATGTTAAAAATTGTTACTTCAACAGTTTAGGAAACCCTGAGATAAAACCAAGGCATAGAAACCAAACCACACTTTTAACAAGTTCATGACAAACATCTATAAGGTTTAGTACTTGAATACAAATGGAGTCTCTAGCCTGTTCCTTTCTCACACCTTTGAGTAGACATGTTACATGCAGTTAGTTATGTGCTCTTACCTTTGTGTCTTCATGTTCACATGTTATAGTTACTCACACTTCAGATATCTAGAATGTGACTGAGGTAGACACTGGGACTCCAGGCTAATTCATCCTATGGCCCTACAGACTCTCAGCCAATTTAGAAAGGCATGGTTAGAAAGGCCTTTTAAATAGAGGACCTTGCTATGGATATTGCCTTTCTAGATTTCAGCCACTCTTTTTTAGACAATTCTCTTTTGCAGTGAGTGCTCAAATCACTTGACCATATAAGGTATGCTTCCTCGTATATTCCTAAGAATCAAGCTCCTCTGCCCTGTCTTTCCAACTTAGAGGAATTCAGTCATGGAGAGAGAGGACTCCAGAAAGTAGAGAGACTTTCTCTGCTTTTCCTGGTAAAACCTCAGACTGGAGTGTTGGCAAGGTCCTAAACTATAGCTAAAGAAATGCTGGTGGTGTATCTCTGGTCCCACAGAGCTAGAGTGTCTCATTTCCTTCAGACTGTCAAGAATGGAATGACTCATGGAAGGTCAACAGAGAAGACCACATCTGGAGAGTGGATAACACAGTGAGGACTTGAGTGGTCCTTTATGGGTGACCAGACAGGGAGGGACAAGGATACTAGCACTGATGCATATCACAGCCAGGGAAGGTCCCGCAGAGAATATTAACTGAAACTTAAATGCAGTATTAGAAGTTAGATTCTGACTATGGTCTTACCATCTTGAAGGATCTTGGAAGCTAAGAAGGTTTGAGTTTGGTTAGATTTGAATGGGAGAGATTAAATTCCTATTGCTACATAAACTGGAATTTAAACAGAAAATATGTTCCTTATTCTTTAAATGTTTATTTTTTACTACTTTAAATTATGTGTGTGCGTGCATGTGTGTGTCTTGCAGTCTCCTTTGCCTTTCATTGTACATAGGTGTACATAGCCTATGGCTCAATTAGATCCCTTACCACATTGTTTTAAATCTATAGAACTGAACCAACAGAGGCCAATGAGATGGCTCAGCAGATAAGGGTGCTTACCTCCAATTCTGGCAGCCTGAGTTAGATCCCCGGAGCCCACGTGTCAGAACGGCGGAATGCCCACCGTTTGTCCTCTGACCTCTGTATACACACTGTGGCATGGCGTGGCATAGATACCTTTAAAACATCAAGTGTACCCTTTTGGGGTCTCAATGAGCCTTTTGACTGGTCATAGGGGTTTCTGTTTCTGCTATAGAATGGCCAGTTCACTTGATACAGGTGTGTTGAAAAGAGTTGGAATCGATCCAAATCTCTGTCCTGCTACACATAGCAGCAGCCACCCTAGGCAGATGACAAGTGAGGGCAGGATAAATACCCTCACATCTGCTCCTGTGTGTAACAGACAGTTCAGGAAACGTCAACCAAAGATGGGAAAAATGCTGTTCTTTATATAGGAGAATTAGAATTCAAAAATGCCCACTTTACCCAATCTCGTTTGGTTACTAGGCTAAGAGGATGAAGACCCCCAGAGAATGGAGAATACAAGCAAGTTAGAGATCGTGTGATAGCTACCTTAGAATGCAAAGTGGAGTCAGTCTACTATATAAAGACAATGCAAGTTTCTCTCTCTCTCTAAATTCTTATTTACTTTTATTTCATGTACATTGATGTTTTGCCTGTATATCTGAAGTTATATCTGGAACTGGAGTTATAGACAGTTGTGAGCTGCCACGTGGTGCTGGGCATTGAACCTGGGACCTCTGGAAGAGCAGCCAGTGCTCTTAACCACTGAGCCATCTCTCCAGCCCCACTTGTTTGTCTTTATTTTGGAATAATTTCCGACTTAATGCTGTAAGAGTTTAAAGAATTCAGATTACTTTCACTCACATTCCCAAAAAGATAAAACTTGAAAAGCTGTACTTAGGGCACCATTCGCACCCAAATATTTCAAGATAATTCAAGGACTTTCTTTCACACAATAAATACAATCATCATGGCCACACTGATAATACCTATTATCTAATATGAAGATATAGTCTTCAACTTGCTCCAACAATTTCTGGAATATAAACAGACAAAACTACCACCAACTGAGTTTTCAGTCTCCTTGAATCAGGAACAGTTTTCGAAGCTGTCTTTGTTTGTACTGTCTTGATGACATGAACGTTCTGGCCAGCTGTACTGCAGCATGCTCCTCGATGTGATTTAATCAGGGTCATTTCTGCATCCGGGGTGGGAATTCCATAGGCGTTATGATGTGCCCTTCCTTCCCCATTAATAATGTCTGAAGACTCATAATCTGGACAAGTATCATTACTGGTGATGCCCAAACATTTGGCTGAGGTGGTGTGTGCTAGGTTTTATCACTGAAACGTTACTACTATTGCTTTTATTGTAAGTAACACTTTGCGAGAGGAACTTTGAGACTCTGCAGATAGCCTGTTTTAGTGTTGGGTTTCTGCCTGGATCTGTTATTTCAGTAGCCAAGCATTGGCTTTTCAAGTTTCTTATTCTTGGTTTGGTTTGTAGTTTAAGGGAAGGCTTCATTTGTGTGTGTGTGTGTGTGTGTGTGTGTGTGTGTGTCTTTTCTGTCTATCTGTGCATATAATATAAATGCCTATGTACATATAGCACTGTGAACTCATGGGATCTTTTCTACCTCATCACTTTCTTCTTTGTGGGTTCTTACACAAAAAGGTTACAGGCAGTTACTATCACTTAATTTGGTCCTCAAATTTCTAAGATTTGACTAGTAGCAATCCATTCAAATTGGCTTCTTTGTGTTTCACCTCAACAACTCTGGTCTCTCCTTAAGCTCCACTAATTTTTCAGCTCCAGATGACCAGCATCGAGTATCCCAACAAAGCAAAGATTTCACTTTATTAGTTATGGTATGTTGTGAATCACAGTGGATTCTTCAGTTCCAGCTAACCAGAACTATAGAATTTTAATTCAAAATAACAAATGGCCTTTACATAGTCTTTAAACTTTTCCCTGAGATGTTGCAAGCCCTGCTTCCATCATCTTTATTGCTCTCAAAATTCTTATCTTCAGAGCTCCTGCAGAGCAACTCTCCGAACTCCCAACACTCAGTGGCCTTTCTGGTCCAAAGTTCTAAAGTCCTTCCACAACCCTTTCAAAAACCATATCATCAGATTGATCACATAAATACCCCACTCCTGGTACCAAGTTGTTTTAATTATGCTTTCCTATTGCTGTAATGAAACACTATGACCAAAGAAACTTGGGAAGGAAATGGCTTATTTGATTGAAACTTCTACATTGAGTTTCATTATTGAAGAAAGCCGGAACAGGAACTCAAACAGGACAGGAACCAGGAGTTGATGCAGAGGTTATGAAGTATTGTAGCTTACTGGTTTGCTCCTCATGGCTTTCTCAGCCTGTTTTCTTATAGAACTCAGTACCACTAGCCCAGGGATGGTACCACCTACTACGGGCTAGGCTCCTTTTCATCAATCACTAATTAAGAAAATGCCCTACAGCCAGATCTTAGAATGGCATTTTCTCAGTTGAAGTTTCCTCCTTTCTAATGACTCTAGCTTGTGTCAAGTTGATTTAGAACTAACCAGGACAAAGTATATATGAATAACGTATGTTGCAAATGTTTTCTTATAATTCTTCGATTGTCTCTTGATCTTACTTTTGGATATGTTTTGGGTTTTGTTGCATGTTATTTTACTTAAAAAATAGAGCATAGTATTTATCAATCTTTTCTTTTACGGAGTCTAAGTTTTGAAACATGGCTAGAATGCCTTTGCCAACACTCAGGTTAGAAAGGAACTCAGTAATGCTTTATGCCAGTACTTTTGGAATTTCATTTGCTATATTTAATTGTGTGATGAATTTGGAATTTATTATGATGTTAGACATAGATTTATTTAATTTTCTTTTTCATTTTCTAAATGGCTAGACAGTTGTTACGTTTACTTTTAAATTTGTTCAAGTTTTGAGATATACCTTAGTATATAGTGATTTTTTCCCCATATTTAAAAATTTTATGTGTATGGGTGTTTTGCCTACATATATTTGTGCATTGCATGCGTGCAGTACCTAGGGAAGCCAGAAGAAAGCACTGGATCCTCTTCGGACTAAAGTGATGGATGGTTGTGAGCTGAGTGATGAATGTGGGTGCTGAGTATTTGAAAAAATGAAGTCCATGCTTTTAACTGCAGACTCATCTCCTTAGTCCATGGATGCATGGATGGGGTAAATTCTTTTTATTTATTCTTGTGCTTCCTTTTCTGATGATAGCGTTTTAACAGAATAATTCTTCATTATCCATGGGATAAGTAGAGCAGATAGAATAAACATGTTTGTTTACTTTCAAACATGTTTTAAAATATTTTAAAAATATTTTTACTACATTCTGCATAGTGTGTGTGTGTGTGTGTGTGTGTGTGTGTGTGTGTGTGTGCATGGCATGTTTGTGGATAAATGGGAACAACTTGCAAGTCACTTCTTATTTCTACTGTGTGGGTCCAGGATCAAACTCAGATTATCCGTCATGGTGGCAAATATTTTTTTCCACTGAGCCACCTCACCTCACCAAATTTGAACTCATTTGAAGTGGAGTGACCAACTCTCTATTGTGAGGATGATAATTTTAAGAACTATTTATTTTTCTTTTTGGAAGTTTCCTTCTCTGTATAACAGTGCCTATTGTTGGAGGAATCCTACTTAGGCTTTCTTAGAGAGAAAGAGAGATCTACCTTAGTTAAATAGATATCCAAAGCAAGAAATTCCATGATAGTGAGAGACAACATTCCTGTCCGTGCTTGAGTTTGGGACAGCAAGGAAGGAAGAATGAAAATAAGAGCTGTTTTTTCCACTTAGTTGGGCGGTTGAATTAGCTGACCTTTAAGGTCTCCTCCACTGAGTTTTATGGCTCCATGAATCATTCTGCTGACTCAAGCCAAGTTAGTGAGGAAAAGGCTAAGGTGGTGTGGGGGTCAGAGGTGAGCTGGAGATGTGGTGAGTGTGAGGGAACAAGGAGAGATTCTAAATGACCAAGTACAGTTAGGGACCAACCCTTTCACCCCTTTTGAAACTTGGTATCAGAGAATGGGAAGCAAAGATGGACACAGGTGGGAAAATATTGAATGGGCAGAGAATGGCCTAACAGTGGTGCTAGTGGCCATGGGGAGGACCTTTCCCCAGATGGGTTAGAAGTTTGAGGATGAACAAGACAGCAAACTTCACCTGTCAGTGAGCCAACATCACTACAGGTGTGAGAAGAAGCCTTAGAATCTGTGGGACTGTTTCCATAGTCCCCCTACCAGGCCATTTTGTCTATTACAGTTCTTATACGAGTAACAGTAATTATAAAAATCACAGTAAAGCCTCAACTTTACTGCTGCCAAGAGAGGGTCATTCTCTCACCACAAGGGCATGAAACATTTAGAGAGTGGGGATTTAGGCACGCACAGCATTATGGATGAGGAAATACTGTTTGCCTTCATGTGACCTGGTAGATACGCATAAAAAGGAAATGTGACCTTGCATAAGTCACTGATACAAAACATGTAAATTTTATACTTAAAATTTCCTACATTTGAAATAATCATCACGAGATCTAAGGGAGGGAGATGCTAAAGGAAAGCTTTATCTATGACAAGATCTTTCTGTTGACAGATTTAAAGTACCCTGAGTTTGATAATGGCCAAAATCTTTTCCTTGCCCAGTTTAGGTAACGAAGGAGAAATTGAGCTTGCCAATTCATGCATTTGGCAGCTGGTGTGCCAATATAATCTTGCCTTAAGGAAATAGTTGAGACTAACAACTTGGTAACAGCACAAGAAACTATCAGAGAATGATTGAATAGAAGGACAGGGAGGCCTAACTGTGAGGCTGAGAAACACTGTGGAGACTTCCAGTGGAAAAGTCATTTTTGCCTCTTATAGCAATGATAAAACTAATCTTGATTAGTGGGAAGGCTCACTGTAAAATTTCAGCTTTATTGCTGCCATCATGGATTTTTCTATTATCACAGGGATTAATGAAGTCAGAGGGAAAATTCATGTGCTAGTAGCCCTAAGACTAAGAAAGTCATATTTACCTTAGAATGGCCCAATTCCCTCGGTCATTTGGCGAACTTGACTTTGCTTTGCTATTTCTGAATAAATTAGCCTCAGAAGGCAAGAAAACTATTGCTGTGCCAACCTTCTATGTACCACATATCTCTTCCATTCTGGGTTGAGAAGGGAACAATAAAAATTCCTGTTACTAGCTCTCTGGCCTCATTTCCCCTTTTCTTTGGGTATTCCATTATACTTAATAAGATATGAGACAATAGTCTATTTTTTTCACTTGTTATGGCTTTCTATGTGGTCTAAAATGTGACCTCCTTTAGAGGGTTTCATGAATTACTGAAAAGAATGTGTATTCTCTAGCTGTTGGATTTCTCTAAATAATGGTTAGGTCTATTTGTTCTATGGTTCTCTTTAACCCTGTAGTTGCTTTGTTGATTTTTTTTTTATCTGAATGATCAATCTGTTGATGAGAGTGAACTTTTTAAGCTACCCACTATTATTGAAGCTATATTTCTCTGTCCCTTTCCACCCTGTTGTATTTGGTATGTATGTATTTATCATTGTTATATATTCTTGGTAGATTTTTCCCTTTATCAATATATAATTACCCTCTTTGATTCTTTTACTAATTTTGGCTTGATGTCTGCTTCATCGGGTACGACTGCAGTTGCTATTATTTTCTTTCAAATTCCATTTCCTTGAAGTAGTATTTTCTGTCTTGGGACTTTTAGTCTTATATTGTCACTGAGATGTGTTTCTTGCAGTCAGCAAATAATTGAATCTCATTTCAAATACATTCAGCCAGTCTTCATCTTTTAGTTATAGTTAAGACCATTTAAATTTATGGTTATTATTGCAAGGTATGCACTCTCTTCCCCTTCTTCATTCTTGAGACCTTGCTGTTTTACTGAGTTCATAGTGTCCGATACTTCCCTAGTTCTCTTATGTTCATCCATTTGTCTATTGATATTATTTTTTCCCTGAACTCTTATACTTGACCAAACCATTTTTCCTCCTCTGCATGCAGTATTCCTTTAGTGATCTTCTGAAATCTTGGCTTAGTGTATTACTTGCTTTGATTTATACTAACCATGAAAGGTAATCTTCTGTGGCATTATTTCATCATCAGGTTCAGATGAGTCAGTTCATATTCTTCTGGCCTCTAGGGTTCCTGTTGAAGTGCTTGTCATTATTTTGATATATTTGCTCTTATGAGTAATATTTGTCTGTTTTCTACTATTCTTTCTTAGTTCTATGCACTTGGGATGTATAGTACACTATGTTATGCAAAGGATCCCCCCTCCTGTATTCTGAATGTCTCTTTAGAACACATTTAGAGATAAATTGTAGATCGTAAGTAGAATACCTGCCTATCATGCACAACATCCTGGATTCGGTCATAAACACTGCCAAAAAATAAAAATAAAGCAAAATAAAATGTAGCACTTTTTAATGAATGATGCAGTGAATATTTAGATATATTTTACTATCAACTGTATTAATAGCCAGTGTTTTAGCTAACATATAGTGCAAATTTTGTTTCTTGTTTTATTCCAGGGGCAAAATAAAGCCTGACATGCTTTCTTTTTAGTTAATGAAAGGACAAGTGAATAACTGATGGATGGAAAAGGATACAAGGGTGAATAAAAAAGAATATGCTACTCTTGAGGATCTCAGAGAGGTGGGGAAGGGTGGCAGTAGGCACAAAGACAGATAATTGCAAGTTCATGTGTTAGCTCAAGCGATGCGTGAGCTTTTGGATCCATTTTCCAGTGTGGATGTGGCAAAAGTGATGGGATTTCTATAAATCTGATTATGTCATTAATTTATGTATCATTTCATCTTGCTCACTTTTTCTTACCGCCTTCCATCTTTTCTGACTTACTTACTAAGCATCTGGTCATGCTTAGGCCTCTTCAATAGCAAAAGTATGAACTTAGTAATGGGAATGTCATTCGAGGGCACAAGTGTTCATGGCCTGTGCTAATTTAAATATTTCCCCTTTGGAACTAATTTGGAACTCATAAAACTTTCCGAGGCAGTTATAGTTATCATTTTCATTTTGTATGTACAGACATGGAGACAGAGAAGTCAACCTAGTTGCCCTATGTCACAAGTTAGAAACCAATGGGATCACAACTGACCCCAGGCATATTGTTCTTGGTGCTAGTTGATCAGTGCCCCAATGTTTCCTTTCTTTCTCTTCCTACCAGAAAATCCTTTTAGGGCTTTCTTTACAATGAATTGTGATTGTACAACAAATTTAACATACTGTTACCTGTACAGTGTATTATCCAGGAGTCTGTACGTGAGCAGTCTCTCTCTGCCTAATTTTATAATGTATAGTATTATACATTATAATTGGAACTTAGTAGGTTAGTGTACATGATAGGTCCTGGAGAGTCTAACAGAGGGAACCTGCACACTGGAGATATAAAAAACCCAGTGGCTGCCTAGCCCATGAAGTTGGCTCTTCAGCACTGAAGGCCTGGAACCTCCCTGAGTACCAGAGTAACTGGAATTCATTCCCTATTAGAAGGCTGACGAAGCCAGAGTCTGATGTTAGCAGGGATCATAGCAGCAGTGATGGGTACACTAACTTAGGAAGAACGATAAAAGGTAGGTGACATTGGTCCATTCCTCAGCCCTCTTTATATCTGACCTCCCTATTGGGAGATGCCACCCACTTAGGGGTGGTCTTTACTCTCTGAGTTAATATTCTTTGTGAGCATACATCCAGATACATCCAGAGGTGTGCTTCTAGGTGATTCCAAATCTAGTCAAAGTACAACCAACCTAACCATTACGGGGCTATTTACAAACATGGAAGTACTAACAAGAAGACTACACCTTTAATAGTACACTTTTAGTCATCAGCCAATGGGCATGTTTATTGTTAGTTGGTGAACTGGTTTTAATAATCTTTAACTCATAATACTTTATTTATCTGAAGTATTGTCAAGCAAATTCAGTACTCCCAGGCTTGCCACAACTGTGTTCTCTGCAAGCAGTCACTGTGTGTTACTATGATGTTTGAGTGTTTATTAGGGTTCTTCTGTTGTAAAGAGGAGGTGGGAGCAGAACTGAGCCAAGGGAGAAGTCTGCTAGCAAAGCAGGGCTCATGAGGTCTGACCCACTTGGAAGAAAGCTTGGAGTCAGAGATGCCCATCAACTTCAGGTCTTTATTGTCCTCCACCAGGGTGATACCACCCCTGCTTAGTTCTTGCCAGTTACTGGATTCAGACAAGATCTTAAGAGAAATTATGATCTGTCCATATCAGAGGTCTACCTTGATGATGATGGAAGCTGGGGGCTCACCACACTGCAAGCATCTTGGCAACAAAAATCCCTCCTTGAATGTGTATGTCTGTCTGATACATCACTGTGTTTGACATGAGGTGCCAGACACTCTGAACTGAAGAAAGGAAAGAGTGGATAATGAAGGTAATGATTTTGCCCAAGGAAATATTATTCCACCTGATCTATAATGGACGCCTAGAACAGAACTCTCTCCACGTTGCTTCACAGCTACACATGACCCTCATTGACGAGTTGTCTTGTTCCTGCATATACAGTAATGACCTGGGTTTGTCCTTGAAGAAGTCATTCTTCCTGAGCCTTAGTTAATTTAAGACGAATATAATGGTGTTCTGTCTCATGAAGAACATAACAGTATCATTTGGAGAGGGTTCTAGAAAGTAGAAAAGGTCTTAAATTTCCTAGCAGTGTATGAATATTTAGCCAAGGACCAGTAAGTGGCGGTAAATTAGGAACAGCACATTTTTGTAGCCCCATCATCTCTACTGGCCACTACCATTGGCCACAGGCGGCTTGTGTCATTTCTCAAATATGTCTCTGTCCTCACATTTTTTTTTTTGCAAAGGACTTTGGCCCCACCTGCTTCATATGAACTTTGTTTCTTTTTCTCACCTCTTTTCCCTTTGCATATTACTTTCTAGTACAATATTTAAAATTGCTTAATCTGTATTTCCTAAGCTGCAAACTCATGTCTAGGGAAACTGTACTCCTGCTCAACAAGCAATCTCTCACACTGAAGCAGCCTACTCCTTCATAGACTAGTTTATTCTCCCTGACATTCATCTTATGGTCCCTTCCTTAGCATCACTGAACATCCTCTGACATAATTCCACTTCACTCACCCACATCATTTGAATTATGCAGCATTTTTTATTAATTTTTTAATATTTTTTATATTGGGAAAAGGAAAAAAAAAGTTTCCGCCTCCTCCCAGCCTTCCATTTTCCTCCCCCTCCTCCCCCTATATTGGGAAAAGGAAAAAAAAAGTTTCCGCCTCCTCCCAGCCTTCCATTT
>NW_026067910.1:13421735-13426260 GCF_014885135.2 Alexandromys fortis | reverse complement strand
TTCAGGTTCCCTGTCCTCAGCTTCCCAAGGGACTAACTGGGGACAAGAGGAGCAGAGCTAATAGGATGCATGCACACAATTATCAAACTAGATTGCTGGTAAGTTGTTTAACTATTCCCTTGACTTCCTATGTCAATATTGTCACTTCAATATTCTGTTGTTAGGGCGTAAGTAAAAAAATCTATATAATCATCAGATTTTGTTTTTAAAAAAGTTAACGGATGTGTGAGAGCAGACGGTTCTCACTAATATTTTTTTGGTGGATGAAGCAAAGTCCTCGATGCCCTCATCTGTTTTCCCAGAGTAAGGGGAGAAGAACCAATCTGAAACAAGAAGCGATCTTCTCCATCCTTCCCATCGCCCTCCGCATTCTGTCAGAATGGCACACCTCTGACAGGTTGGCTCTGTAATGAAATGCCAAGGAGGTACTGATGCTCCTGGCTCAGCTTCAATGCACACCATCTTGCAATCTTAGGCATTACGTTTCTGTATTCTTGGGCTTTAGCGTAAGATGTGGATGGGACCTTATAAATCTGAAACAGATGTGGGAGTGGAGCTTGAGGTCCAGCTAATACTACTGAAGCCAGGTTGCTCCAGAGAATGCATTCCATCCTGGGTGGAGAAAGACAAACAACTGAGCTCTCCACTTATAGAAAGTGAGTATAATTGTGTGGACGGACAGTTTAATCACGGGAAGACTTCTGATTGAGTGCTCTGTCCCTGCATCAGCTCATGGTACCCGTGACTTCAGAGGCCTGTGGTGACTTCCTTGGCTGACAATTTAGCGTTTATCCAGAAGAATACAGTTTGACTTGGACTTGTTCCAAGCCACAGCTTTCCTCTGCATTCCTGACCATTTTGATGTGTCTTCTGTGAGGGTTGCAGAGAAGGACAAGACAGTGTGTGGGGGGTGGGGGTGGAGGCAGATCCCTTATTAGTTATAGTGATGAATCAGACAAGTTGAGATGGTTATCTTTAAGACAAAAAGCTCCATTCCACAGGCCACCTCAGTGGGAAGTCACAGATGCCTTCAGGTGCTTTTGAGCGATGTTTTGGGCCGCCAAAACTTTCTCTGAATACTCAAGATGTTTCAATTCAGGTGTCCTTTTTTCAGAATATTTGCTGGAAAAGTTTTCATTTTCTTCAGGTTTTGGAGTCACAGGAACAGCAAGCATACAGTTTTCATTATTGCAGAAAGATCCTTTTCTACTCATTAACCACTGACAATGGCAACGTTAGCAAGAGACTGCCAGAGAGATTTTATATTATATATATGCATATATAATATACATTTTATATATAATATTTCTGTCTAATAATAACAATGATGATGATGTCTGTGTTTGGTACAAAGAATATTCGTGGGTGTTCCTGTTGTTATCAACTTGACACCAACCTAGATGTACCCTGCAAGAGGGAATCTCAGTGATGGGATTTTGTCCATCAAATTGGCCTATGGGCATGTCTGCAGGGCACAGTTTTGTTTGCTAATTGATGCAGGAAGGTCCTGTCCACTGTAGGTGATGTCTTCTCTGTGCAGGTGAGCCTGGGATATATAAGAAAGGGAGCTGAGCGAGCCAGTAAGCAGCCTTCTTTCGTGGTCCTAGTCTCTGCCTCCAGGAGGCAACAGATCACCAATTACAGCTCCCTTCTCCCCTGTCCATGTCTCCTGTGGGTCCCACAGACCATTTCCTCCTAAACTAACTCCTGCAACTCATCACTGTATCTCAATCTCTGACACCAGCATGCATGCCCTGTGAACACACCAGCTGAGAAGGCCAGTAAACCAGACAGAACACTGATAATACATAAATTCAGAGAAGAATTAGAAACCAAGGAATAAAATAGCCCAGAATTCTACCAGATTTTCAAAAGAAAGTTAATGCCAATACTCATCAAATTATTCCACAAAATAGAAATGGAAAGGACATTTTCCAATTCTTTTTATATAAGGCCACAGTTACCATGCTACCAAAAACACATAAAGACTCAACATAAAAATAAAACTACAGTGGAAAGGCGTAAATGAAGACAAGCCGGGAGGTGGTGGCGCACGCCTTTAATCCCAGTACTCGGGAGGCAGAGGCGGGTGGATCTCTGTGAGTTCAAGATCAGCCTGGTCTACAGAGCTAGTTCCAGGACAGGCTCCAAAGCCACAGAGAAACCCTGTCTCAAAAAAACAAAACAAAACAAAACAAAACAAAACAAAACAAAACAAAACAAAAAAACAAAAAAAAAAACCCAAAACCAAAAAAATGAATGCAGACAGATTGTAAAAATATATACAGCTTTAACGGGGAAATAGACTTACAGAACCACCGTTCCTGCGGAGACCAGGAAAGCAGAAGCAGCACTGAGAGCATGCTCACCAGATTTATAGGTAAACATTAGCCCGAGGTGAACACGCCCCCTAAGGGCGGGATTTATCCCTACACTACAGACCAATTTCCCTTAGATACTTGCAAACCAAATCCAACAACATATAAAATTTTATCCAGCATGATCAAGTAGACTTCATCCCAGAGATGCAGGGTTGATTCAATATAGAAAAAAATCAGTAAATGTAATCTATTATATAAACAATCTGAAATAACAAAGCCACATGATCATCTCATTAGATGCAGAAAAAGACTTTGAAAAAAATTCAACACCCCTTCCTGATAAAAGTCTTAGAGAGATTAGGGATACAAGGGATATAAGAAATAAACATAATAAAGGCAATTTACAACAAGCTTATAGCTAACATTCATTTAAATGGAGAGAAACTCAAAACAATTCCACTAAAATCAGGAAAATGAGTAGATTTCCCATGCCCTTCATTGCTATTAGATATAGTACTTTTAGCTAGAGCAATGAGACGATTGAAGGAGAGCAAGGGGATACAAATTGGAAAAGAAGAAATCAAAGAGTTGTTATTTTTTCAGATGATATTATAGTATATATAAGTGACCCTAAAAATTCTACTAGAGAAATCCTATAGCTCTTAAACATTTTCAGCAAAGTGACCAGATACAAGATTAACTAGAAAAACATCAGTAGCCCTCTTACATACATATGAAAAATGGACCAAAAAAGAAACTACTATAGCCTCAAATAATAAAAAAAAATATCATGGAGTAACTAACCAAGCAAGTGAAAAACTTGTATGATAAGAACTTTAGGACACTAATGAAAGAAACTGAAGAAGGTATCAGAATATGGAGAGCACCCATGCTCATGGATCAGCAAGATTAACATTAAAAATGCCCACCCTACCAAAACCAACGTACAGATTCAATGCAATTCATTTCAAAATTCCAATACAACTCTTTACAGATCTTGAAAGAACAATCCACAACTTCATATGAAAAAAAAAAAAAACTCCAGGATAGCTAAAACAATCCTGAACTAAACTGCTGGCGGTATCACCATCCTTGATTTCAAATTGTACTAAAGAGCTAGAGTAAAAACAAACAGAAAACAAAGAAACTGTATGGCATTGGCATAAAAACAGACATGTTGATCAATAGAATCCAGTTGAAGACCTTGACACAAATCCACATACCTGACTAAGGTAACCCAGACCCAGAAAGACAAATGTGTGTATTCATGTATAAGTGGATATTAGCTGCTATGTAAATGATAACCAACCTATAATTTACAATTTATAGGCTCAGGTTAGGTCTGGGGCAGGGAGGTGATAGAGAGGACACACATAGATCTCCCTGGGGAGGGGACATAAACTAGATTTTTATGGGCAGGCTGGGGCAGGTGGAGACAGGAGCAGCAGGGATCAGGTGTAGGGAAGAGATGGGATGGAGGGAGAAATCTGGGGAGAGAAGGCTGGAATTAGGTGGTGTAGAAACCTAGTACAATAGAAACTTTCTGAAGGCGATCCTTATGAGGACTAGTAAATGGGGGTTGCAGAATCTTAACTGGACATTTCTTATGGCCAGGCAAAATTTCCAGTAATGGTTCTGGGTTGTACTTAGTTGAGCTGTTGGCCAAAGGGGTGGGGGTGGGGTCACATGGGAAATTCCCAAACAACCCAGCTCATGCTAAGATAAAAGATTGTTCTCTGAAAACTGATGTGAAGTTCCATTGCAGAGGACAACATCCACACAACGTATTGCACATGGAGAAGTTGAGCTGGTGCCTACATGGCCACTTCATCCCTACACTGTAGTCTCTTTGGTTCAGGAAGAAAGTTTGCAGGCTCCCAAAAAAAAGAAATGTTGACACCAAACCAGCCACAAAACTTTAGACCTACAATCTGACCTACTCACAAAACATTGTATTGGAATTTTATTCTCACAAAGCAAAGATGTGTTACATTTATCTATGCTGGGTCCTTTAACTGTATAAAAGTGTGTTGCAAATAAGAAGGTGAACCCAAAGAAAAACATAGTTATCCTCCTGGATATTGGAAGTAGACAAGATTGCAGGGCAAAAATTGGGAACTTGGGGGTGAGGTGGCATGGGGGTAAGGGGAAATGGGGAGAGAAAAGTGAGAAGGGGAGGATGGGGAGAGCTTGGGGGAATAGGA
>NW_026067910.1:13414361-13420191 GCF_014885135.2 Alexandromys fortis | reverse complement strand
TCTGGCTTTGTGGGAGCCTAGCCAGTTTGGATGTTCACCTTCCTAGAGGGCAGGGAACCCTGACTGCTCTTCAGACTGGAGAGGGAGGGGGAGAGGAGTGGGGGGAGGGGGAGAAGAGTGGAGGAGGGGGAGGGAAATGGGTGGCTGGGAGGAGGTGGAAATTTTTTTTCTTTCAATTAAAAAAATGGAAAAAAAAAGTAGACTGTACCAGCTATTCAAGGTCTCTCAGCTTCCCGAATGCTGGGGGACCCTGTCATGACAGAATTAATAAAATCCTCATGCTTTTGCAAAAATAAAAAAAAAGGAAAAAAAGAGAATTCTTTACTGGAAGGAAAGGAGACGAACAGAAAACATTGTTGATAGCGAGTCTGCAATCCAATGTTAACAACAAGAGAAAATGTCATCATTGAAGCAATTATGGGAGGATCTAGTCTCTAGTAAATCAAAAGATGTCTTTGAAGCATTCTGATCATGGTGTAGAATAGCAGGCACTTGGTCAAGTTCAAGAGAGGGTGGTAGGGCTCTCTCCTCTGACTTTTAGACGAATCTTGGAGGAAGAAAACAGCTGGGTACCTAAGCAGCAACACAGAATCAAGTCTTTACAATAGAGAGGCGGACCCACCTTCTGGGAGGCCAGTGGATCAAGAGACATCCAAGGTGAGCTTTGAAAAGAAGACAGAAGTGATTTGTTCTCAAACTCCTTTTAAACTTCTGCTCTGTGGGTGGGCCAGGGTTCGCAGGTGTCTGTAGCCATGAGAGACAGGGCCTCACTCAGATCAGCTTTCGGTTTTCTGTTATCCTCATCCCTTGTCTCCGTGTTATTCAGCCAATATTGCATCTTTAGTGGTTAAGCTCTGGGGCAGGTGGCTATTTGTAAGGCTACTAATTAGATAAAGGGACTGATTTGCGCCAGGATGTAGATAATGCATGGCATTATGCCAAGACCCACAGCTCAGGAGTTTATGACCCCCAGCTGCCATGGCGACCATGCCTATTCAGTTGGAGAAGCTTTTTGTTGTGGGATCGGAGGTAGCACATAGACAGGGCACCGGCTTCTGTGTGGCTTGAAACTGAAAACTGAAATGGAAGTGAGGGGGCAAGAAGGCAGTGGGGCACTAGAATTCATGCCTAAATGAGCAGATTGTTTCAGGAGTTCTTTCTTCTTGTGTGTCTGGCGTTGGGGGGAGGGAGGGGTCTTTCTTGTTTGCAGGAATCTGACTTTTGGAAGGAGATTTGTGTGCCTGAATCTTATTGCACTGGTCTCTCACTACACAGCTGTCACCTTGGGACCTTGGATTTCTTATCCTTAAAAAAAAAAATGTCTGAATATTTAGTGTGTTTTTTTTCTAAAGAATAATCTGTTGTAAGCTTCAAGGAAATAAACAGAAATAACCTGAGATTCACGTTCTTAGATTCTCATGTATGTGACAGTGATAACATTCTAGAACAGGACAACACCACCTAACATTCACATGTGTTTTACAACAATGACATTGTATATCTGGGAGACACCATGTATCATTCTCACGTGTGTTTCAATGATAAGGTTCTAAAGCTGGAAGACATTATGGGGACAGTTACTCATAACATTCCATGTCCCCAGGAATGTCTTACTGTCCTGGTGTAATAACTAATAGCCCCCTCTTTCCTCTTTCACAAGTGACCCTGTTAAGCAATAGCCACATACCAGGCACAGCATGTTGATCAGCAAGCAGTGAAGACAGACACAGAAGTGGAGAAAAACGTTTGAGAGGGATTGATATGAGAGTGGGTAACACCATTGAAGAATTGAGTCTCGGCTGGATTAGGATCGAAAAGAAAGCCTGGAGGCTGTTGAAGGATTGGAAACAGTGAGTCAAGGAGGAATAACCAAAATATTAGAGAAGGACCAGGCAGGTTAAAAGAGAATCATGGAAACAGAGACCCTAAAAGGTATGGCATTGTGGAAGAGACTTGAATGTAAAGGAGATGTCGATGGGTAGAGTTTGAGAATTCACTGGAGGATTAATAATGGGACTTGGGGTTACAGAGTTCTCCACAGAAAAATAATGACCCATTTGAGTAATTGAAAAAAAAAGCTTAATAAAGGGATTGCTTATAAAGGTAGGGGTAGGACAAAAAAACAAACAAAACAGAACTAGGGATGGTGATACACTCAGGAAACAGTTCTGATGGAAAGCTAAACCATTTATGTTCCTAGATCTGAGTACAAAGGGGAGGGAGACTTGTTATTAGAAGCTGCCAAATTAAAGCCCCATGAGAAGAGGGCTTTTGTAGGTGCTTGGGCCATAAGTAGATGGACGCTGTGATTTGCCAGGACCTTGGCTAGGACAGAATGTGTGGGGAACGGAACATTGTCTTTTTGTCTCATCGGGTTGCCCGTCAACATCTTCTACTGATGAAATCTAATTAGAAGTCAGAAATAGGATCACAGTTACAGGACTGGAGAATGGCACAGTGGGTTAGAGTGCTTTCTGTGCAAGCATGTGGCCTTCATTTTGGATCCCAGCACCCGTGTGAAAATCCAGGCATGGTCACAACCACCTGTCATGCCAGCATAGAGGATGCTGGAGATAGGAGGGTTGCTAGGGCTTTAGGATTGATGATCCAGCTTCAAACAAGTAAACAAACACAGCCCCCAAAGTTAAGTCCCAGCTTCAGGGAGAGATTCTTTCAAAAGAATAGGGTGAGGAGCAATAGAGGACACTCACTACCTGCACAGAATATGTACACACATGCATACCACACACACACACACACACACAGATAGAGAGAGAGAGAGAGACAGAGACAGAGATAGAGACAGAGACAGAGAGAGACAGAGACAGAGACAGAGACAGAGAGAGAAAATAGGGTGGCAAAACGATTTTGGCACCAGGACTGACAACATGTTCTCATCCCACACAGTCCACATGGTAGGAGGGAACTGACTCTACAATGACTTCCACAAGCTCACCAAGGCAATGTGTACATGATACATATAATAAAGACATATAAAATCTTTTAACTATGATTATTGAGTGTCCATCCCAAGCACTTTTGATGAATTGTGAAAGCAGAGACTTGTGTTAGTTTTCTGTAGATGTTAACTCTTTTCTAGATGATAGCGAGATATGTGGTGGAGAAAATATTTAATTTCTACTAATTTATGTGTTAGTTGTCATTATGGAGAATTATAACAGATCATTGTACTGTTACAAAATGATTTTGAAGTTTATAAAATGTAGTTTTAATGTTATCCAATTTTTTGTATCTCTTACTAAAATTTATGAATCTTTTCACATGAAATTATAGACGGTCAGGAACTGTATATAATGCAAACTTAAGCAACTAGAAAGCCAAAGAAAATTTATGAAGCAGTGGATTTTTAGAGATGGTCAACAGGAAGCCCAGAAGAGTGATCCCCAAGAGATAAGGAACAACAAAGGGCATCTTTTGACTGCCAGTGTTCAGGTTGGAAGTTTCCAGTCTAAAGTCCTGGGAGAGGAACTAAAACAGGGACTGGGTTCTTTGTTGAGGTAGGAAGATAGTTTATAGTTCAGTGAAGTCAGAGTAAAATACAAGAAAGAAAGATGTTAAAGAATATGAAAGAGATTCACAGAGAAGTTTACTCAAGTGCTTGATTGAATACTTTTTGGGCATTCACATAAGAAAACTATTCCAGGCTCAAGAGCCACAGAAACATGTGTGCAGAACAAGTCAACAGTCTTTAGAGCTTGTGTTGGCTAGTTTTATGTCAGCTTAACACAGACTATAGACATCTGAGAGGAGAAAGAGAAAATGTGCCCAGAAGACCAGGCTGTAGGCATTTTCTCAATTACTGATCAAAGTGGGAAGGCCCAGTCCATTGTGTGTGGGGACACCCCATCCCTGGACTGATGGTCCTGGGTTCTTTGAGAAAGGAGGCTGAGCAAGCCATGAAGAGCAAGTCTAAAACAGCACTTCTGTACAGATGCTTCAACAGTTCATGCCTCCAGGTTCCTTCCTATTTTGAGTTTCTGCCTTGATTTCCCTAAATGAACTGTGACTTGGGATATATAAGCCAAATAAACCCTTTCCTCCACAAGTTGCTTTGGTCATAGTGTTTCATCAAAGTAAAATGAACTCCTCCTAAGAGTTTTTACAGGATGGGAAGAGTTCCTGTTCCCATCAATCACAGTTGAAAGACCTCCTAACACACGTGTCTCTAGACAAAGCCCTTAGAAAGACTCATATTGGCTGTAGAATAAAGGCTGCTCTGGACTTAGTCTAGCCAATATAGAAGCAAGTATTCCTAGACCCAAAAAGATTATAATAGTATGCGGTACCAGCAAATTACGATATGAGAGCATAATGAAATCCAACAGTCAAAAATGATTATACAAATGACTATCAGACAGTCAAACAAGCTGAAGAACAAGGCGCTCTACAGTGTCTGATCAAATAGTCACTTAAAAGTCACTGAAGTAATAAAAAGCGAGTCTCAACTTTGTGCTACCTACAAGAAGCCCACTTCAACTGTAATGGCCTAACTAAGACAGCTGTAAAACGATAGCAGAAAAAGTTATGCATTGCATAATTTCATTAACAGAAATTTAAAGGTGCAATATTAATATCCAAATAGATTTCAGAATAAGGAATATACTAGGGAAATTTCAAAATTACTTAGAGGCAATTCTTTAGGAGAACTTAAGTCTACATGTTAAGATTTCCACTACCAAAAATGGCCACAATCAACAGATGTGATTGAAACTTTAACAGCTGCATATTGACAGCATAAAAGAATATGAGCAAGAAACATGGTCAGACAAAGAAGACTGAACAACCCTATCAACCTAGTTCTCCTAAGTGACAATCTAGAACAATAACATCCAATAACAGTCCAGTAAGTGTTGCTTTCAATATTCTTGAGGCCTTTACTGAGATAAATCACATTCTGGACCATAAATAAAATCTCCATATAAGATTATAATCATACACTATTTATTTTTAATTAATTACAATGACTTTAAGTTGGAAACCAGTATTAGGAAGATATATTTTAGGTAATATATATTGGGAAGATATATTTTAGAAGAAAATCTTAAATATTTGGAAATTATCAGGTGCATGGCAGGTGGTGGGACATCATGAGAACACTGAAAAAATGGGTTCAAACAAAAATTGCAAAAAAATAATAGAAATTGTTTTGAACTGTGGTTGTAGAGGGTCAGTCAATAAGGTGACTGTGTACAAGTAGGAAGACATAAGGTTGGATTCCTAGTAACCATATTAAAAGCAATGCAGGCTGCCATCATACATGTCTGTAACTTGGGAGGTGAAAGGGGATGGAGGCAGCAGAGACAGGCAGGTCTCAGGGATTTACTGGGTAGTCAGACTACATAGGTCATGAATGGCAGGTTTAGTGAGAGACTGTCTCAGGAGATACGGTGGAAAGTGATTAAGGAAGACACCTAATGTCAGCTTCTCACTCTCACAGGCAGCTGTACCTGTGCACACACTATCTATCCCTCCCGCCGAATCTCTCTCTCTCTCTCTCTCTCTCAGACAGAGGCAGAGAACAGAGACAGATTATTATTTTGAAATGGACCAATAGAAACATGGAACACTGAAATGTAGGATAAACAGAAAGAGTGCTCAGATGAAAATATAAAGCATTAGATTTACTTAATTATCAATTAACAAAAACAATTTATTACTCACTTTTAATTAAATTGATTAAAATAATTAAAGAATTCTTTATATATTTTGGAGATCAGACCTTTGTCAGTTGCGGGGTTGGTGAAGATCTTCTCCGAGTCAGTGGGTTGCCTTTCTGTCTTAGCAACAGTGTCCTTTGCTTTACAGAAGC
>NW_026067910.1:13400749-13413649 GCF_014885135.2 Alexandromys fortis | reverse complement strand
AGGTTTTTGATCCTACTGCACCTATTGGTTTTGTGGGAGCCTAGGCAGTTTGGATGCTCACCTTACTAGACCTGGATGGAGGTGGGTGGTCCTCGGACTTCCCACAGGGCAGGGAACCCTGATTGCTCTGTGGGCTGACAAGGGAGGGAAACTTGATTGGGGGAGGGGGAGGGAAAGGGGAGGCGGCGGTGGGAAAGAGACAGAAATCTTTAATAAATAAATAAATAAATAAAATAATTAAAGAATTATTTTGTATTTTTGCCTTATTAAACAAATTAAATGCAAAGTAGGCATAGGAAAAGAATGCTAAAGGTTAGAACAGTAGTCAATGAAAGAGAAAAATGAATGAAATAAAACATTTTCCACAATGCTACACTTAAGTAACCACATGGAAATGGAAATATATTTATACAGAATGTCAGCCGCAGTATCCAAACTCGGAGTAGTTTTATTTATCTAATTGGTGACTGGAATGAATGTGGATGCATATCAGCTGCAGAACAGAATAACTAACAGTGGCTTGTCTACACAGTGGACAACTTCATAGTAACCAAAAAAAGAAACTGCTGGCATGTAAAAGGACGTAGATGAGTCTTAAAATATTACATGAGTGTAAAAATACTCAGAATTTCACTTTCTGTGGTTGTGACATAGTAACACTAGCAACAGACCAGCAGGTTCATGGGCCCAGAGGAAAGGAAGATGATTGGATACAAAGGGTAGGAACAAACTCAGTGATGGTGGAAATATTAAAAATCATAATTGCGACAGTGGTCACATGACTGTAAGCACTTTTCAAAATGTACAGGATCAGTCACTAAAAGAGGTATGCTTTATTCTGTCTAAAGTGTTCTTCAATGAACATTTATGGGAAGGAAGAGAAAACTGAGAGTGCATGGCATTTCAGAAGCTTGCTTTATAAAACTGTAAAAACTCGTGTGCTCATTATGAGAAGTAGACAGTTAAATAGAACAGAGGATATGAAATGAAAAATAAACTTCTTTTGGTTTTCAAATTCTACCTTGCAGGAATGAAACTGAAACAAATTCATTATGTAAAAGTTTAAGAGGCTTTTTATCATAAACGTGCTAATTTTTACCTTGTTATTATTATTGTTAATATTATTACTATTTTCCACAAGTGGACTTATTTTCTATGACTTAAAAAACTGGGATAATGAAATGTGTAGATTTTCCTTATTCTTTATTCTTACTTGCTATTTATTTTTATGCAATAAATTCTTCTTATTCATTTAGCCTGAAAAAAATTTTGATTTCACTTTTTTTTTTTTTTTTTTTTTTTTTTTTTTTTTTTTTTTTTTTTTTTATTTAGAAGGAAAGCTGCTGTATTGGATCCTCCCAGGCTTTTTTTGTCTTTTGTTTGTTTTAGTGTGAGAAATTTGTTATCATGGACTTGTGAAGATACTTTTTATACAAATGATTTTCTTCGACAAATATAGTTGAACTTTATTTCCAAAGACATATGCATTGGCTTTGACAGTATTTATCTTCATCTCCTATAAGAATCCACAAATGTCATGATTTTTATCAAGCTAGAAGATAAGAAAATGCCATCTCATTTTTCAGTTAGTTGTGACATTTTCCTTATAACTAAACAGAAACATAGTAGGTGCTGGAGTTGCCTGTGATAACTGGTAGACTTCACAGTGACTGTTTTTGCATCTTACTGTGTCTAACTTTTGAAGACACCTGAGTAACTTTTCTGTATGCAGCTGCAGAGAGAGATCACCTATGGCTGATTTTAAAGGAATTTCTCTTTCTTTTCATGGCCAGCCTTCAGTATGTTTTCTGTATAGCTCCACCACTTTAGATCTTACAGAAGTTGACTATATCCACGTGTCTCTTGGAGTTCATGCATTTAGCATCTTCTTTTAAACACGTTTGCTCTCCCCAGTGTTTCCCTTCCCCCTGGGTATTTAATCATGTATACGACAAGCCAGCATTAAATGTGATTCTCCTAGCAATGCCATATGGTTTCTCTGAATGGGGATAGATGGAGGAATTTATTGGCTTTGATCATTGCACTATAACAAATACAATTATGGCATGGGAAATTTCCTACTAGAGTTCAAGAGAAAATGGGGAGCCCCCTCCTTTGGATGATTTGTGTGTCTGAATGAATCAGGAGGCTTCCCCCAGATCCCATCCTCTTTCATATGTAATCATGGAGATGATGTGCCCATGTGTATTGCTGGTGAAGGATTTCTCTCCTCCCCCATCCCCACTCAAATAATCCCTACTTTAAAACAGAGGGAACGATTTAGCAGTTGAAGTGTTGGCTTTGAAACACTTAGACTTGGTGGCATCTTTCAAAGTTTCATCAGGATTGACTTAGTCCTTCATTCTGGAAATATCATAACCACATGGAACCCTAAGCCATTACAGAAGAGCTTCTTTTGTAAGAAATCCCAAACATGGGGGCCCCATTTTCTCTGAGACTATTGAGCATGTCTTACCACATAAACTAAGAAGCGAAAATTCTGACTTTAGTTATGCCTTGTAGATTTTAGAATTTTAAATAGGCAATGGTCACTGAATATGGAGCTTAATTCTTAACTCTAATACTATTGCTTTCATACATTTACTGCTTTTTTCTTTTATAATTCAAAAGAAGTCTATATGAATAAATAATTCTATTAGTTTAACTTGTGTGTTATTTTCTGAAATCACAGCGAAATCAACCTTCTGCTTACTTTGAATTAAGGGGTGCAGGGAAGGGGAGAAGCCAACACTGGCTCAAAAAAAAGGCACCCCTGAAGTTCCCTTTGAGGTACTGTTTCCCAATGAAGGAAGGGACTGCCGGGGAGATGGATGCTCTTTGAGGAATGTCACTATCAAATAGTAAAGAGCAGATGGTCCCTGAGCCAGCTACACAGCTTTATTTGAATTTTGTGTTTAAAGAAGATGTTTAAAGGTAGAAGTAAAGGAAACCCAGCAAGGATTTCTGGAATACAAAAAAGTACCTTGAGAAGGGCACAACCTGCTGTGTGATTGCCATGCTCTTTCGGAAGAAGACTGACAAATTTGTTCTGACACTTGGCTGTGAAGTTCACACTTGGTGAGAAGGGTCCTGTGGTCATACCATCATACATCAGGTACCAGGGTCGCTGAGAAACACTGGCACTAACTTGGCTCAGACCTGAACTGAAAACCACTAAAACAATACAAGTACAGCAGCAAGGCTCCTTCATTCCAGCGGCACTTCAGCTGCAACACTTTCGTGTCTCTTGGCAGCTCTGAGGCTTGGGTTCTTCTTGTCCCAGAAGCCTGGCATCTTATGCAGTTGGATAGCCAAGTGGATATTCACTCTTTTGCATTCCTCCATGGAGGTGCTCTTCTGGCCATTTGGGCTCAGAGTCGTTTGTTCTCATGTGTTTTTCATCTGTGGGAGCCTGGTTGAGCTCTTGTTGCCTGGTCTCTGGCCACTCCTTCCAGTCTTGGAAACAAAGCAGGTTCTGATAAGTGTCTCCCTAGAAGCGGATCGCTACTAAACAATACTCGCCTTTTTATTTTTTTTCTAACATGCTGCTGGTTGCCAATAGCACTGTAAGCCTCTCATCCAAACACTGCTAAGGAATAGGATCCTTGTGAGCTTTCTTTATAAAGGAGCCAATAGGTCTCCAAAAGGGCTTATTCTGCACATCAACCATCACCCCCTTGAGAATCTTGGGCAGATCATTGTAATTAACCAGAAGCAACTCCAGTTGTCCCATCATGGAAAATGGAGGTTGTTAGGTTGGTCTTCGTTTTTTATGCTTTGCAGAATTAAAGATTAAACTTGCAAGCATGCTTTCTGCTATAAAAATTTAACAAACCAGGCGATTTCAAGAACTTTAGCAATGTTAAAATTGTGACGGAAGCTCAGGCATCATGACAGCATGTCTGCTGTGTCCTCGGAGGGTTCTGTGGATGTTTCCGTCGCTGCCCTTACATTTCTGACGCTGGCGAACATGGGGCTGATGGCTAATGCTCTGTTGTTGGACTGGATATGCAAACTTAGGCAAAGTTTCAAACTACTCAGAAGGTTCTTTTTGTCTGTGAAATGGGACTAACATGGCCTGTCTCTTAGATACCGCGGAAAGATGCAGTGAAAGAATCTGTGTACATTGACCATGATGTAGTAAAAGAAAAAAGTATCAGCCAAACCTCCTTAGTATGAGGCATGCAGAAAGTTCATAGTTGGTTCAATTGAAGATTAACCTGATTGATTCAGAACTCAGGGTATAACCCCCAGTAGAGCTCCTGGCTCTGAGCGCAATTCCCACTACTTCAAACACCCCTGCCCCCCCAACACTCCTGTCCCCCCCCACCCCCCACCATGCCATAGAAAATGAAAGCTTTGAAAAATTCCACTATAGTGTCATGAATTACTTCTGGTGAATTGTGTCACTCTGCAAGATAAGATAAACATTCTTTTGTCTTCTCCTTTTCTCTCAACCTGGGCTTGATGGAAGGTGTCCTGTGTTAAAGTCATTGGAAGAATCACAGCGAACATGTGACTGGTCTTGCTTGCTCCTTCTCTCTTGGAGTCTGTACCTCCCATACCACTTGCTAAATCGTGTTGTAATTTTTCCATTTACCTGTCTGGTTTATACACTATGACTGGAACATTTTGAGGGCAGAGAAACAAACAAACAAAAAAAAAATACTTTTGTTTGTCCTGGGAACACTTTCCGTCACACTTGACACAATGTGCTGGGCTGGGCCTGAGGAAATGCTACATGTCTCGCTCGAAGACTTTTAAGAACATTCTGCTAGCTTTCTACAGTGTCCAGCTACCACTAACTAAAACAGGAGCAGTTGTATTCCCAAAAAGAGAAGCAGCGAAATGCGTTTATGTTGATGAAAGATACAGTAACAAATACATTTTTAAAATGAAATAATTTAAACCAGTTTTTAAAACACATTTGAAATAGTTAAAACATCTTGAAAAGCTCAGAAAATAATAGATATCCATAAAGGTATCCTTAAAATTAAACAACCATGCCCCATTTTAGATCTCTGCCTTGATAAAAACACAACGTGAAAGAGAAATACATTTTCTCTCACTCTCTTCCCCCTTTTTCCTTCCCCCTTCCCCTCTGTTTCTCTTCCAGCTTCTCCTCTATGGAGGTAACATACATACATACATGGAGGTGACTACATTGTCCTGTTTCTTTGTGGTAAGAGTGCAAAACTGTCAGAAGTTTCATTTAACAGAATCTGAGAAGAGACTAACAGGTACAAAGTCTTTCCCTACTGTTTTTTTTGTTTTTTCTCACTCAAGTCAATGATCCAGCTAAGTGGGACCAATGTCATACCCTTTTGTGGAACTGGAGTGTCTGATTGGGGAGAGTCACCTCTGAAATATAAGTATGCCATGACTTCGGGAAGGCAGCTATGTTCACAACGCTACCATCAACACAGATGCAATGCCATGGCTTTTGTTTGCTGAATAAAAAAGTGTGCTTGGCGAACTGAGACAGCTTGTATTCTTGGCCTTAAAACCACAAAGGAAGCATCTATGCATGAACACTTACGTCTACCCAGCTCTAATCACTAATTGAAACATGTCTCTGTAAGATCTGACTGTAAAGCATGTTCTTAAATAGTGATCATTGGGGGAAGGGCCCTCACATTGTGAGTGGTATTATCCCTGGACTGGTGGTCCTGGGTTCTATAAGAAAGCAGACTGAGAAGTGTATGGAGAACAATCCGGTAAGCAGCACTTTTCCATGGTTCTTGCCCTGCCTGAGTTCCTGCCCTCACTGCTTTTGATGATGAAATATTAGATGAAACTGTGAGAAAAATAAAGTCTTTCCTCCCTAAGTCATAGTGTTTGGTCATGGTGTTTCATTATAGCAATAGTAACCCTAACTAAGGCACTTATTCAACAGATTTTTTTTAGCAAACTGAGAAAATAAATACCTTTACCACTACAGTTTGTTAGGCTTTTTTTTACAAAAATATTTGAGAGGTTATAATTCATATATTTAGTGAGTATAATGTGATATTTAATATATATTCATAGAAAGATCATATCAAATAAATCAATATACTCACCACCATACCAACTCATTGCTCAATTCTGTGGTGAGAATGATGTCAATCTACTGTTATAGAAGTTTTGAAATGCACAAAATATTATTATTATTAATTACTGTTGCCATGCAGTGAAATAGACCTCCAAACTGTTTTTCCTGTCTGATAGGATATACATCAAATGGCTAAAATTTTCCATTTCCCCTTCCACTCTCCCCAGTCCTCTGGTGAACATTGGCCTACTCTCTGCTTATGAGTAAGGCTATTTTAGATTCCATATGTAAGTGAGGTCCCACAATGCTTGTTTTTCTCTACCTTGTTTACATCACTCAGCCTAATGATCTCCAACTTCAACTATGCTTCTGAAGGTGACAGAGTATCCTTCATTTTAAAGATTATGTAATACTAAGTGTACATATTTGTGTTTGTGCATGGTACTTTTCTTTTTAATCTGGGGTAGAGACTAATTTCCAGGGTATATATATATACCCTAACTACCAAATAGTACTAAAACTGATAACCTAATTATAAACTATAGAAATGACTAAGGTTAGTATTTTTCAAAAGAGGAAACATGAATGACTAATAGATAGTATTATAAAAAGGCCTCAAATTTTGACCAGCAGAGAAACGCAAGTTAGAATCGCTATGTGACAGTAACACAAAACAAATACAATAGCATTTTTGGAGGTTCTTTGGATCATAATGCTTTGGCAGGATTCCCTGCACACCCGCGCCTTCTAGGTCTGTTCTGTAAGTATTATGGCTTCCGGTTTGGTTTTTTGGTGGTTTTCTGTGTGAGAGAATGTGTGTGTGTGTCTGTGTATTTCTTGTGCCGTCTACGGCTGGGCATGGAGCCTACCCTTAAGGGTGTTTTATACCCAGTGAGACTCCATTGAAAAAAAAATTTTTTTTTTTATTTGTGAGTTGTTATCAATTGGAGGGAGCTTCCAGGTTAGGGGTGGGGGCTTGTGTCCACTTCTCCTCTAGGCACTAGGATCCCATCTTGTTTAGAACCATGCATGTTCTGTTCATGCTATGCTGCCTCCATCTCAGGAAGTTCCTATGTGCATCTGCCATGCTGTGTTTAGTAGGTTCTTTTCCCTCGGTGTCTTCCATCTTCTCTGGCTCTTATAATCTTTCTGCCTCCTCTTTCCAAGACTTCCCTGAGCACTGCCTGAGAGAAGAGAAGTGATGAAGACATTCTTATATAGGACTAAGAGTTCCAAGGCTGGATGAGGCAACCCAGGGGGAGAAAGAGGTCCCAAGAAGAAGTAGAAGAGTTAGAGATATCCCTATTCCCCCTGTTAGGAGTCACACAGAAACCTCAAACTAAAAAACCAAATCATGTATGTAGACAACCTAATGCAAACTCACGCAGGCTCTATAATTGCTGCTTCAGTCTCTGTGAGCCTCTAAGAGCTCTGCTTGGTTGATTCTGAGGACTGTGTTCTTCTATTGTCCTAGAACCCTCTGGTTCCTACAATCCTTCCTCCCCTTCTTACGGTGGCCAGGTGTTTTGTTCTTTAATTTCTGCTGTTCTTTCTGGATTTTAATAGAGTGTGGTGGTTGTGGGTTGCCTTCTGAGATCCTGCTGGGTGTGGCCTGATGGTCCAAGGTAGAAAGTGTTTCTTGGTGTTGGGAGCTGATGTGATGTAACTGGAGACTCTGCTTTGGTTTTCCGGCCGCCCAGACCTGAGTAATCACACAGAAATGATATTAATTACAACACCGATTAGCCAATATCTCAGGCATATTCATAGGGAGCTCTTACATCTTAAATTAACCCATTTCTATCAATCTATGTATCACCACAAGGCTGTGGCCTGTTTGTAGGTGTGTTTCTCCTTTGACAGCTACATGTTGTCTGCCTCCTTAGACAGTTACATGATGTCTTTCTGACTCCACTTACTTCCTCTATATATCTCTTCCAACCTGGCTATATATACATAAGCCAAAGCAGCTTTATTCATTAACCAATAAAAGCAACACATACAGAGAAGGACATCCCACTTCAAAGTGAAAGAGTGGAGAATGGTTAGAATGAGGCAGGCTGTGCTAAGTGGGTCCACGGCAAGGAGGAAAACTAGAGCATCTACACAGTACCTTGGAAATGGGAGCAGAGAGAAAGCGGAGGTCACAACAGGTAGCCTGCTACAAAGCTGGAATAAAATGGAGGATTCAAAATGGAGTACAGGAAGGAGGTTGAAGATTGCCTGCCTGATTCACTGACCTCATTGGCCATTAGGTTGCCAGGGAGTTAGTAATTTGTATTTTACATTTCTTCTAAACTAAGGAGGAACAGCCACAATTACTATGTTTTTAAATTGGCAAGTGTGTTAACTTCTCATTCTATTATATTTAGTTTTATTTTTGCTTATTTTCTTTGGTTCTGAATCAGTGGTTCTTTTGTGTTTCTCTTCATGTTCAGTCACCTGGGTCTACCGGTACTGCAAACTTTTTGTCCCTACTCTCTAACATCTTTACAGACTTGCCCAGTTTTATGCTGATCTCCCCAACACCTATGCTTTCTTGGCCATGTCTTTCTCTTTCCTTTTGACTTTGTTTCACGGTTCCTCCTCAATGGGCATGCATTATTGCTTTTGGCTATGTTCTTGGTTCCCTGCTTTCCTACTTGATACCCCAATTCTCTTCCATCTAAGTTGTATCAACCCTCTAGATAGGTATCCCCCCACTGCCCCATGGAAGCTCAAACTTTAGTTGATTTTTCTTTGCATGTTGCGTTTAGTGGCTTGGTTAGAAAGTTCAGATTCCAGGGACTAGAGAGATAGATGGCTTAGTGGTTAAGAGAAACTTGCTATACTTGCAGAGGACCTAGGTTTGGTTCCCAGCATCCACATGGTGGCTCACAACGAACTATCTGTAGTTTCATTTTCAAATAATCTGATACCCTCTCTGACCTTTAATGTCACCAGCCATGTACATGGTTTACTATATGTATGCAGTCAAACTATACAGAATACTATACTATATGTATTCTGTCAAACCCACAGAAATAAAATAAATTAAGAAAAATATTTCAAACTTCATTGGTCAAATATTGAGGAGAAGAAAACAGAGGGAGGCTGGGAAGGTATCTGAGTCAGTGAAGTACCTCCTGCTCCCAGCATGAGGACCTGAGTTTCATCCTTAGAATCTACCTTTTAAAAGTTGAGTGTGGTAGCATGTGTTTGTAATTCTTGAGAGGGGATATAATGATAGTCAAATTCCTGGGGCTTATTGGCTAGTCAGTCTCCTTGGCTACTTCCTAGCCAATGAGAGATGAGTCTCAGAAAACAATATGGCTGACTCTTGAAGAATGGCACTTGAGCTTGATCTTTGGCTTTCACATGTACCTGCACACCCACAAAACTAAAAAGGGCCAGAGAGGATCTTGGGAAGCATAGGGATTTATCTACTCCCTCAGATGCTGTCAAGGTAGAAATTTAAAAATTTAAGGATTATGGAAAGAAACCAAAGAAAAGTTAAGACTCTCACACATCTAGAACCTAGTCTAGATATGAGTCTTATCTAAAATAATTATACTATTTCCTTGTATTGGGAATTTAACTAAATGTTTGATGATTTTGAGTTCCCTTTGAAAATTAATAAAATAAGTTCGAAGATATAAGATGTATTTAGATCTTGAAAGTGTGTTCAACCATTACAATTAGAAGTTAAGTTGGTAAAGAGCAAGGAGTGTTATAAAATAATTTTTACATTGGTGTAAATGGTATGAAGTGTGGTTTGAAACATATGTTATTCCAGCAGTCACTCTTACTGTAGGTATGTTTGACTGAACTCTTATTTTTTAAAAAAGCAATTCCTTCCAGAGGAAAGCATGTCATTGAGAAAATGGCTTTTATAACAGGTTATGATGAACAGCACCAACTCATTTTGGGGCTTAGATTTTTCCTATGCTTGCAGAATTTACATTATTGGCCCCGATCTCATTTTTCCAGCTGGAATTGGGAGACTAATTTCAGCAAAGTATTGCGAGAAACAGAAATGAAAGATAAATATACAGATGCAAAGAATAGGCAGGCATTTTACTCGTTTATATCTATCTGCTGTGGAAATTTATATTTTCATCCAAAGCTACAAAAAGATGGTTTCTGCATATTGCATCCTGTTCTGGTGAGTTATAAGAAAGGATGGAAAAGCCCTCTCTGAATTGCCTTTTCTTGTGCTGTGTGTGTGCAAACTTGACGTTGTTCCCTATTGTGTGTGTGTGTGAGTGCATTGTGTGTATGTGTGTGTGTTTCCTTACTCTGTAAAGTATTTATGTAAAGGACTTTCTCCAGGATTAAACACTTGCTTCATTGGCAGCATTTCTGAATTTTCATCTGCCGGACATGTCACTTACAATCTGCATGAAGTGATTCCCCTCTGTCTGCCCACCCCATGCACACACAGAAACCATAGCTGTGTCTTGGCATCTCATCTGCAGCAGGATCTTGATGGAGAAGGTAACCAGTTTTTGGTAGCATTAATTACAGAGATGAAATTGTGGTGGTAAGAAGGATATGGAGCAATACCCAGAGGATGCTCTCTGTTTACCTTAGGGATGGTGCGGAAATGGTGTCAAGAACCGGAAGGGCAGGGCTACAAGCCACAGGCAAATTGTAGAAGAGGGTGTTCTTCTAGTCAGGGAAACAGTTCTCTTTTGGGAAGCTGGAGATGGCCTGAGCGTTTGTGAGGTTAGTCCTGTAAACGGGAGGCTGACTCTGTGGGCTTGGTGGAATGTGCAGAATGTGTTTGATCAGTTTCCCCTCTTAGGGTTGAAGACAGGAGCACAGAAAAAATGTGGTCAAAGTAGGCCAAGGGAGTAGTAAAGTCCCAGGAAATAAATCTTAGTTGGTTTCAGAGTCTAAAGAATTATCTCCATTGAAATCTTTGAAGTTAAAAAAAAAAAAGACTCTGTCATTTTCAGAGTATGACCAGTTTCCAGGATATTCTAGTATCTCTACAAGCATGAACAGACAGTTACTCACTTTCCCCCAGCACCTCCCAGAGTGAGATACTAGCTCCCAGGATCATTAGGGAGTACAACATGGGAAGGAAGATAATGATGGTTTTTATAACCTTATTGTAACCCTGTCAACCGAGAGACATTAGAAAGAAACGGCTCTGAAAAAGAAAACGAAAGACTGAGAGCTTCGCTTTTCATTGGGAAAGGTTTTTGGAGGAGGCTATTTATAAACTTTATTGCCTTTATCCTTCCTTTCCTATGAGTTCAAGAACTTTTCAGGCATTTCCTTCACAATATTCCCAGGGAATCCTGTATCCTGAGGCCAAGAGAATCACAGAGTTGTGGCTTTGTGGTTCATGGGTAGCTCACCAGCCCAGGGTTACTACAGGATAGCTGCGACAAAGTCATGCCTGATCTAAAGTGCTGGGCAAATCATAGAACCTGTCATTCTGAAACCTATGTACGGATGCCAGGTATTCTGACAACAACTAGAAGGCAGTGATATGGCCAGCCATCTTCTGACTGCAGAATATTTCAGTAGAGACCATCTTCTGGTGCACACAGAAGACATGAAGTTTTCACCTGCCTCTCCTTAGCTATCCCTGTGCTGGCAAAGTCATTCTCTTATTCTACGGCCAAGTCACTCTTTCCCCAGTGGCCCTGTTTCATCTGTGGATCAGAACAGGATAGTTTGGGATCAGAGATGATATGAAAAGTGAAGTGATAAACAAATATGTAACTTGGGCATTGTTACTGCATTAAACAGTGCAACATAAAGGGTGTACACGAGGCAAACGAGTAGGTAGTTTGCTGTGGGTTCGTCCCATGAATAAGAGCTTGCAATGCAGAATTTTTAGACTAATAAACTGAAGCTCAGAGCAGGCTAATGGCTTACATAGTTATTATGAATTATTTGTGTCAAAAATCTTGTCTTATGGCGCACGCCTTTAATCCCAGCACTCGGGAGGCAGAGGCAGGCAAATTTCTGTGAGTTCAAGGTCAGCTTGGCCTCCTGCAAGCTTTCTGGTTTTGTATTTATTCTTTGAGAATTTTATACAATGTATTTTGACCTTATTCATGCCTCTCCCCACACCTCCTCCCAGAACCTTCCCCTTCTTCCTACCCATGCAAAATCACAGCTTTTAAACCTAAAAGTCTACCTGTAATAACTTAATTCATTAAGTAAGGTCACAGTTCCTAAACCACTCAAATATTGCCAGCTACTAGAAACCAAGTAGTCAAACATCTAAACTGACGGGAGATATTCTCATTCAAACTACTACAGCACTGATCTACTCGTATAGCAATATGTCATTAGGTGTCATTTTATTGCTGTATCTATCTAACAGAATAATAGCAGTAGGGTTTTTTTTTTTACTCTCCTGAAAACATTTTATTATGGAAAAATGTGGACATAGGTAATTAGTTTAACAACAAAGACGCTAAAAGGTAGAGTTGAACTAAAACAAAATCTTGAGCTTCCTCCATTCTCAACATAGACATATATCCGGCCCAGCTGTACCTCTACTGGGGTCTCCCCAATGCTAGGTCCCTGTCATCTCATGGAGATGCTTGCACATCAGTGGTTACTGCAGTGCTGTTCACAGTAGCTAAGTTACAGAATCAGACTAGGAGTCTGTCAACAGAGGGTCAGGGAAGGGGATGTGCTGTACAAACATAATATTTTTTTTAGTCACAGAGAAGTAAGGTCAGATAACTTCTTAGTGGAGTAGATGGGGCCATTGTCTGTGTGACCTGACTCCAGACCACCGGTCTGGTCAGAGGATGCACCATCTCAGAAGAAGAGTACAACCTGCGGGCTCTCAATGAGTACTGACCTACTGGGAAAAATAAATATGCCAGTGAGATTCTTTGAAATAAGTATAT